>NC_135237.1:395732060-396050560 GCF_051348905.1 Ranitomeya variabilis | reverse complement strand
CTCCGGCCGGCGCTGGGCATATAGGGATAAAAAGTAGGACATGCTACCTGGCTACTTCTAGATGATGCGGTAGGTTTAGTTCATGGTCAGTATAGTTACATCTTCCAAGAGCTTGTTCCTATTGAGGCTTATGCTAGTTCTCTGGCCATGGAGATCATGACAGTTTGACCGGCCCACTAAAGGGTTAAAATCCTTGGCTGAGAAAGGAGAGAAATAAGAAGTCTGCTGAAAATTTTTTTTTTTTTTTTTTTTCTCTAGTAGTTAGTGTGCTCTTAATTGGATCACTTGCCAGTCTGTCTATGCTGCAGTCTTTCTTTTTTTTCTCTCTCCTTCTAATCTTTGAATGGCTCTATGTTCACCTGTCTATAATGGATCTACAGAGTGTAACTGCAGGTTTGAATAATCTCGCCACGAAAGTACAAAGTTTGCAAGATTTTGTTGTTCATGCTCCGGTATCAGAGCCGAGAATTCCTTTGCCGGAATTCTTCTCAGGGAATAGATCTAGCTTTCAGAATTTTAGAAATAATTGTAAGTTATTTTTGTCCCTGAAATCTCGTTCTGCTGGAGACCCTGCACAGCAGGTTGGGATTGTGATTTCCTTGCTCCGCGGCGACCCTCAAGATTGGGCTTTTGCATTGGCACCAGGGGATCCTGCGTTGCGCAATGTGGATGCGTTTTTTTTGGCCTTGGGCTTGCTGTATGAGGAACCTCATTTGGAACTTCAGGCAGAAAAAACTTTGATGTCCCTATCGCAGGGGCAAGATGAAGCTGAAATTTACTGCCAAAAATTCCGTAAATGGTCTGTGCTTACTCAGTGGAATGAGTGTGCCTTGGCGGCTACTTTCAGAGAGGGTCTTTCTGATGCCATTAAGGATGTTATGGTGGGGTTCCCTGTGCCTGCAAGTCTGAATGAGTCCATGACAATGGCCATTCAGATCGATAGGCGTCTGCGGGAGCGCAAACCAGTGCACCATCTGGCGGTGTCCACTGAGAAGACGCCAGAAAACATGCAGTGTGATAGAATTCTGTCCAGAAGCGAGCGGCAGAATTTTAGACGGAAAAATGGGTTGTGTTTCTATTGTGGGGATTCTACTCATGTTATATCAGCATGCTTTAAGCGTACTAAAAAGCTTGATAAATCCGTTCCCATTGGCACTTTACAGTCTAAATTTATTTTGTCTGTGACCCTGATTTGCTCTTTGTCATCTATTACTACGGACGCCTATATCGACTCTGGCGCCGCTTTGAGTCTTATGGATTGGTCCTTTGCCAATCGTTGTGGGTATGATTTAGAGCCTTTGGAGACTCTTATTCCTCTGAAGGGGATTGACTCCACCCCATTGGCTAATAATAAACCACAATACTGGACACAAGTAACTATGTGTATTAATCCGGATCACCAGGAGACTATTCGTTTTCTGGTGCTGTATAATCTACATGATGATTTGGTGCTGGGATTGCCATGGCTGCAGTCTCACAACCCAGTCCTTGACTGGAGAGCTATGTCTGTGTTGAGCTGGGGATGTAAGGGGGCTCATGGGGACGTACCTTTGGTGTCCATTTCATCATCTATTCCCTCTGAAATCCCTGAGTTCCTGTCTGATTATCGTGACGTCTTTGAAGAACCCAAGCTGGGTTCACTACCTCTGCACCGTGAGTGCGATTGTGCTATAGATTTAATTCCGGGTAGTAAATACCCAAAGGGTCGTTTATTTAATCTGTCTGTGCCTGAACATACTGCTATGCGAGAATATATAAAGGAGTCCTTGGAAAAGGGACATATTCGTCCATCGTCATCTCCCTTAGGAGCCGGTTTTTTCTTTGTGTCAAAAAAAGACGGCTCTTTGAGACCATGTATTGATTATCGGCTTTTGAATAAAATCACGGTTAAATATCAATACCCATTGCCGTTGCTGACTGATTTGTTTGCTCGCATAAAGGGGGCCAAGTGGTTCTCTAAGATTGATCTCCGTGGGGCGTATAATTTGGTGCGGATCAGGCAGGGGGATGAGTGGAAAACCGCATTTAATACGCCCGAGGGCCACTTTGAGTATTTGGTGATGCCTTTTGGTCTTTCTAATGCCCCTTCAGTCTTCCAGTCCTTTATGCATGATATTTTCCGCGATTTTTTGGATAAATTTATGATAGTGTATCTGGATGATATTCTGATTTTTTCGGATGATTGGGACTCTCATGTCCGGCAAGTTAAGAGGGTTTTTCAGGTTTTGCGGTCTAATTCTCTGTGTGTCAAGGGTTCTAAGTGCGTTTTTGGGGTTCAGAGAATTTCCTTTTTGGGATATATTTTTTCTCCCTCTTCCATTGAGATGGATCCTGTCAAGGTTCAAGCTATTTGTGATTGGACGCAGCCCTCTTCTCTTAAAAGTCTTCAGAAATTTTTGGGCTTTGCCAACTTTTATCGTCGATTTATTTCTGGTTTTTCGGATGTCGTTAAGCCATTGACCGATTTGACTAGACAGGGTGCTGATGTTGCTAATTGGTCCCCTGATGCTGTGGAGGCCTTTCAGGAGCTTAAGCGCCGTTTTTCTTCTGCCCCTGTGTTGCGTCAGCCTGATGTGACTCTTCCTTTTCAGGTTGAGGTCGACGCTTCTGAGATCGGGGCTGGGGCAGTGTTGTCGCAGAAAAGTTCTGACTGCGCCGTGATGAGGCCTTGTGCCTTCTTTTCCCGTAAATTTTCGCCCGCTGAGCGGAATTATGATGTTGGGAATCGGGAGCTTTTGGCCATGAAGTGGGCGTTTGAGGAGTGGCGCCATTGGCTCGAGGGGGCCAGACATCAGGTGGTGGTATTGACTGACCACAAAAATTTGATCTATCTTGAGACTGCCAGGCGCCTGAATCCTAGACAGGCGCGCTGGTCATTATTTTTCTCTCGGTTTAATTTTGTGGTATCGTACCTACCGGGTTCTAAGAATGTTAAGGCGGATGCCCTTTCTAGGAGTTTTGAGCCTGATTCACCCGGCAACTCTGACCCCACAGGTATTCTTAAGGAGGGAGTTATCTTGTCAGCCGTTTCTCCAGACCTGCGGCGGGCCTTGCAGGAGTTTCAGGCGGATAGACCGGATCGTTGTCCGCCTGATAGGTTGTTTGTTCCTGATGATTGGACCAGTAGAGTCATCTCTGAGGTACATTCTTCTGCATTGGCAGGTCATCCTGGAATTTTTGGTACCAGGGATTTGGTGGCAAGATCCTTCTGGTGGCCTTCCCTGTCACGAGATGTGCGAGGCTTTGTGCAGTCTTGTGACGTTTGTGCTCGGGCCAAGCCTTGTTGTTCTCGGGCTAGTGGATTATTGTTGCCCTTGCCTATTCCTAAGAGGCCTTGGACACACATCTCGATGGATTTTATTTCAGATCTGCCTGTTTCTCAGAAGATGTCTGTCATCTGGGTGGTGTGTGACCGTTTTTCTAAGATGGTCCATTTGGTTCCCCTGCCCAAATTGCCTTCTTCTTCCGAGTTGGTGCCCCTGTTTTTTCAAAATGTTGTTCGTTTGCATGGTATTCCTGAGAATATCGTTTCTGACAGAGGAACCCAATTTGTGTCTAGATTTTGGCGGGCATTCTGTGCTAGGATGGGCATAGATTTGTCTTTTTCGTCTGCTTTTCACCCTCAGACTAATGGCCAGACCGAGCGGACTAATCAGACCCTGGAGACATATCTGAGGTGTTTTGTGTCTGCTGACCAGGATGATTGGGTTGCTTTTTTGCCATTGGCGGAGTTCGCCCTCAATAATCGGGCCAGCTCTGCCACTTTGGTGTCCCCGTTTTTCTGTAATTCAGGGTTCCACCCTCGATTTTCCTCCGGTCAGATGGAATCCTCGGATTGTCCTGGAGTGGATGCGGTGGTGGAGAGATTGCATCATATCTGGGGGCAGGTGATGGACAATTTAAAGTTGTCCCAGGAGAAGACTCAGCTTTTTGCCAACCGTCACCGTCGTGTTGGTCCTCGGCTTTGTGTTGGAGATTTGGTGTGGTTGTCTTCTCGTTTTGTCCCTATGAGGGTCTCATCTCCTAAGTTTAAGCCTCGGTTCATCGGTCCGTATAAAATATTGGAGATTCTTAACCCTGTTTCCTTCCGTTTGGACCTCCCTGCATCCTTTTCTATTCATAACGTTTTTCATCGGTCGTTATTGCGCAGGTATGAGGCACCGGTTGTGCCTTCCGTTGAGCCTCCTGCTCCGGTGTTGGTTGAGGGTGAGTTGGAGTACGTTGTGGAAAAAATCCTAGACTCCCGTGTTTCCAGACGGAGACTCCAGTATCTGGTCAAGTGGAAGGGATACGGCCAGGAGGATAATTCTTGGGTCACTGCATCTGATGTTCATGCCTCTGATCTGGTTCGTGCCTTTCATAGGGCCCATCCTGATCGCCCTGGTGGTTCTGGTGAGGGTTCGGTGCCCCCTCCTTGAGGGGGGGGTACTGTTGTGAATTTGGATTCTGGGCTCCCCCGGTGGCTACTGGTGGAATTGAACTTGTGACATCATCTTCCCTGTTCACCTGTTCTGATTAGATCTGGGTGTCGCTATATAACCTGGCTTCTCTGTTAGATGCTTGCCGGTCAACAATGTTATCAGAAGCCTCTCTGTGCTTGTTCCTGCTCTCAGACATCTACTAGATAAGTTGGACATTCGTCCATGTTTTGTTTTTGTATTTTGGTTCCAGTTCACAGCTGCAGTTTCGTTACTGTGTCTGGAAAGCTCTTGTTGATCAGGAATTGCCACTCTGGTATTATGAGTTAATGCCAGAGTCCTAAAGTAATTTCTGGATGTGTTTTGTTAGGGTTTTCTGCTGACCATGAAAGTATGCTTTCTGTCTTCTGCTATCTAGAAAGCGGACCTCAAATTTGCTAAAACTATTTTCCTGCTGCGTTTGTTGTTTCATCTCATATCACCGCCAATATATGTGGGGGGCCTCTGTCTCCTTTTTGGGCATTTCTCTAGAGGTGAGTCAGGTCTTATATTTCCCTCTGCTAGCATTATTTAGTTCTCCGGCCGGCGCTGGGCATATAGGGATAAAAAGTAGGACATGCTACCTGGCTACTTCTAGATGATGCGGTAGGTTTAGTTCATGGTCAGTATAGTTACATCTTCCAAGAGCTTGTTCCTATTGAGGCTTATGCTAGTTCTCTGGCCATGGAGATCATGACAATGCAGTTTCAATATCCACCCTGGCCAAAGGGTAGTCCTTTGCATCACCATGTATGCACCGCACTCCGACCTTCTTTCCCGGGAGCAGGTGGAGAGGAAAAGTGGCCCTCACCAGGGTCACTAGGCTCCCCGAGTCTAACAGTGCCATTACTGCTCGACCGTTCACCTTTACGGGACACGCTTGAAGTTCCTTGTTGGGCGGAGAGTTCACACTGCAGGCTGGATACGCATAGTATGAACAACGGCGTCCCATGCTGCAGTCCATCTGCTCAGTGGTCTGGGAACAACGGGCAGCTATATGTCCTAGCCCGTGGCACCTCCAACAAATAATATCACCCGTAGGGATCTTGGGCACCACCTCCCCCGCCCTTTGTGACCTTGGACGCGCCACCCCTTTTTGGGACTCAGCACCTTTCTGGGACCCCCAGTACGGCATGGACTGCCTCCCAAAGGATCCTTCCATCCCTTGGTATCTCGAGACCAGTCTGATCAGTTCGTCGGCATTCTGGGGATCACCCTGGGCAACCCAAGTCTGTATGGACCTCGGGAGGGAATGCACAAACCGATCCATCATCACCCGTTCTACCATCTGTGCAGGCATAGAGGACTCTGGCTGTAGCCATTTCTGGACCAGATGCAACAGGTCAAACATTTGGGAGCGAGGCGGTTTGTCCCGGTGATAGGCCCAGCAGTGAACTCGCTGTGCCCTAACAGTTAGTGTCACCCCCAAACGTGCGAGAACCTCGGCTTTTGATTTGTGATACTCCTTGGCATCCTGCAAGGTCAAATCATAGTATGCCTTCTGAGGTTCCCCCATTAGGTAAGGCGCCAATACCTCTGCCCACTGTTCTGGTGAAGTTTTTCCCTCTCAGCAACCCTCTCAAACACCGTCAGGAAGGCCTCGACATCATCCCCGGGAGTCATTTTCTGCAATGCGCGTCTTACCGTCTTCCGGACGTGGGTGTCATCAGCCAGACCTGGGGTTGGGGCACTTGTCTTGCCCTGGATGGCGGTTGCCAGAAGCTGCATCTGCTGCCATTGCTCCTGCTGGCTCTGCCGCTGCTCCTGCTGGCTCTGTTGTATTTGCTGCATCAACAGCTTGTTGGTCTCTTGCTGGTTCTGTTGCAACTGCTGCATAAACAGCCTGTTAGCCTCTTGCTGCTGTGACTGCGACTGCCTGTTGGTCTCTTGCTGTTGTGACTGCAACTGGACCAAGTGTTTCAGCAGGTCCTCCATTTTCCCCGGCAGGCTTACAACAGACTTGACCCAGGACATTCAATAACAGACTTTTCGTCTCCGCTGGGAACGCTGCCCGCACGTCTACCACCAATTGTAGGGGTTTCACTCACTCAGATGCGAAAGCTGACACTCAGGATGCAGGTTCCAATAAAAGTTCAAAGGTTTATTGTTCCATAAACCAGTTAGCATAAACAGAAAACAAATAGCCTTTAGCTCAGGCAAATGAAAAAACAAGTGTCCATTCCTTCAGGCTCAGTCCTAGAGTCTTAACACACCCTGGAGGCTAGCACCTCCACACATATATATCCTGTGTTAAGCATTAGCCTGTCTTTTATAGAGCTAACCCCACCCAGTAACCCATCACATGATTAGCCATGTGGTCTGACATCACCTCAGGTCCTGAAACACATATATATATACATGGTTATTTACAACAAAGAAATACTCTGGGCTACATTACAGCAACAAGGCACTTATGTGGCACATACCTCCCGTCGACTACACACCCTTTAGCCATGCTACAGTATGTATGCAGTATGTATGTATGTATGTAGTATGTATGTAGTATGTATGTAGCATGTATGTAGCATGCATGTAGCATGTATGTAGTATATATGCAGTTTGAATGTATATAGTATGTATGTAGCATGTATGTAGCATGTATGTAGTATGTATGTATTTAGTATTTATGTAGTATGTATGTAATATGTATGTAGTATGTAAGTATGTGTGTAGTATGTATGTATGTATGTAGTATGTATGCAGTATGTATGTAGCATGTATGTATGTAGCATGTATGTATGTAGCATGTATGTATGTAGCATGTATGTAGCATGTATGTAGCATGTATGTATGTATGGAGTATTTTTTTTTCATTCAACACATTAGCTGGATGATGGGACTACTACTGTCCCATCATTGGCTAATGTGTCAATCACTGTCAGTGAGGCAGGCATCGTCCGATGGGACTTGTAGTCCCATCGGATGATGCCTGCACTGAGACACAAAGAAACGCCGCACAGAGACACCCTGCACACCACACAGAGACACCCCGCATGCCGCAGAGACCCCGCACACTGCAGACACCCCGCACACCACACAGAGATCCCGCTCACCGCACAGAGACCCCACACACCACACAGAGACCCCGCACGCCACACAGAGACACCCCGCATGCCGCACAGAAACCCCCCATGCCGCACAGAGACCCCCCATGCCGCACAGAGACACCCCCCACGCCACACAGAGACCCCCCACGCCACACAGAGACCCCCCATGCCGCATAGAGCCTTGGCAGCCCCGGCACACCGCATAGATCCCCTGCACGCCACATACAGCCCTGGAAGGCACATACAGATCCCTGGCAGGCCCACACAGACCCCGCCCACACACACAGACACTCAGTGTCCGCCCACGCACTGCCCACGCACCGCCCACACTCTTCCCCCCTCTGGCACAGCATATAGAAGGACAGAAAGGGCTTATTTACGTTCCGATATTTGTGTCCCATTGACTTCTTGAATATCGGAAGGTATCGCTCAACACTAGTGGTGATGCAAAAACTATTTTTGCAATAAAAAGCATCTCTTATCATGTGACAGCTGCCAAACATGAAAACCCGCTGTAAAAACCCACTATAAATAGTAAATTAAACCCCCCTTTATCACCCCCTTAGTTAGAGAAAAATAATAAAATTAAAAATATGTATTTATTTCCATTTTCTCATTAGGGTTAAGGTTAGGGTTAGGGTTGGGGCTAAAGTTAGGGTTAGGGTTGGGGCTAAATTTAGGGTTAGGGTTGGGGATAAATTTAGGGTTAGGGCTAAAGTTGGGGTTAGAGTTTGGATTAGGGTTAGGGGTGTGTCAGGGTCAGGGGTTAGGTTAGGGCTATGGTTAGGGTTGAGATTAGGGCTGGGATTAGGGTTAGGGGTGTGTTGGGGTTAGGGGTGTGGTCAGGGTTATGGTTAGGGTTGGGATTATGGTTAGGGGTGTGTTGTTTGGATTAGGGGTGTGGTTAGGGTTATGGTTGGGATTAGGCTTAGGGGTGCATTGAGGTTAGGGTTGGAGTTAGAATTGTGGGGGTTTCCACTGTTTAGGCACATCAGGGGCTCTCCAAACGCGACATGGCATCCGATCTCAATTCCAGCCAAGTCTGCGATGAATAAGTAAAATGGTGCTCCTTCCCTTCCGAGCTCTGCCGTGGGCCCAAACAGTGGTTCCTGCCCACATATGGGGTATCAGGACAAATTGGACAACAACTTTTGCAGTCCAATTTCTCCTGTTACCCTTGTGAGTATAAAAATTTAAGGGCTAAAATATCATTTTTGCTGAAAAAAAATATTTCTTATTTTCACGGCTCTGCATTATAAACTTTAGCGAAACACTTAGGGGTTCAAAGTTCTCACAACACATCTAGATAATTTCCTTGGGGAGTCTAGTTTCCAATATTGGGTCACTTGTGGGGGTTTCTACTGTTTAGGTACATCCGGGGCTCTGCAAACGCAAGGTGACGCCCGCAGACCATTCCATCAAAGTCTGCATTCCAAAGCAGCACTCCTTCCCTTCCAAGCTCTGCCATGCGCCCAAGCAGTGGTTCCCCCCACATATGGAGTATCAGCGTACTCAGGACAAATTGGACAACAAATTTTGCAGTCCAGTTTCTCCTGTTAACCTTGTGAAAATAAAAATTTGGGGTCTAAAATATCATTTTTATTGAAAAAATGTTTTTTTAATTTCACGGCTCTGTATTATAAACTTTAGCGAAACACTTGGAGGTTCAAAGTTCTAACAACACATCTAGATAAGGTCCTTGGGGTCAAGTTTCCAATATGGGGTCACTTGTGGGGTTTCTACTGTTTAGGTACATCAGGGGCTCTGCAAATACAATGTGACGCCCGCAGACCATTCCATCAAAGTCTGCATTCCAAAACAGCACTCCTTTCGAGCTCTGCCATGCGCCCAAACGGTGGTTGCCCCCACATTTGGGGTATCAGCGTGCTCAAGACAAATTGCACAACAACTTTTTTGGTCCAATTTCTTCTGTTACTCTTGGGAAAATAAAAAATTGGTGGCTAAAAATCATTTTGTGGAAAAATTTTTTTTTAATTTTCACGGTTCTACATTATAAACTTTAGTGAAACAATTGAGGGTTCAAAGTGCTCACCACACATCTAGATAAGTTTTTTCAGGGGTCTACTTTCCAAAATGGGGTCACTTTTTGGGGGTTTCCACTTTTTAGGCACATCAGGGGCTCTCCAAACGCAACACGGTGTCCGATCTCAATTCCAGCCAATTTTGCATTGAAATATCAAACGGCGTTCCTTCCCTTCTGAGCTCTGCCATGCGCCCAAAAAGTTGTTTACCCCCACATATAGGGTATCAGTGTACTCAGGACAAATTTCAAAACAACCTCTGGGGTCCAATTTCTCTGCTTTTGGGAAAATAAAAATATTTGGGGCAAAAAATAATTTTTGAGAAAAAAATAAAGATTTTTTTATGACTCTGTATTATAAACTTCTGTGAAGCACTTGGGGGTTCAAAGTGCTCACCACACATCTAGATTAGTTCCTTAGGGGTCTAATTTCAAAATTTTGTCTCTTGTGGGGGGTTTCCACTGTTTAGGCACATCAGGAGCTCTCCAAACGCGACATGGCGTCCGATCTCAATTCCGGCCAATTTTGCATTGAAAAGTCAAACGGCACGCCTTCCCTTCCGAGCTCTGCCATGTGCCCAAACAGTGGTTTACCCCAACATATGGGGTATCAGCGTACTCAGGACAAATTGTACAACGACTTTTGTGGTCCAATCTCTCCTGTTACCCTTGGTAAAATAAAGCAAATTGGATCTGAAGCAAAAATTTTGTGAAAAAAATTTAAATGTTCAATTTTTTTTAAACATTCCAAAAATTCCTGTGAAGCACCTGAAGGGTTAATAAACTTATTGAATATGGTTTGAGTACCTAGAGGTGTGCAGTTTGTAGAATAGGATCACTTTTGGGCATTACCTGTCATATAGGCCCCTCAAAGTCACTTCAAGTGCGAGGTGGTCCCTAAAAAAATGGTTTTGCAAATTTTGTTCTAAAAATGAGAAATCGCTGATCAACTTTTAACCCTTATAATTTCCTAACAAAAAAATTATGTTTCCAAAATTGTGCTATTGTAAAGCAGACATTTGGGTAATGTTATGTATTAACTATATTGTATGATATGACTCTAATTTAAGGGCATAAAAACTAAAATTTTAAAAATTGCTAAATTTTCCACAAATTTCCTTTTCTTTCACAAATAAACGCAAGTCATATCGAAGAAATTTTACCACTATCATAAAGTACAATGTTGCGAGAAAACAATCTCAGAATCACCAGGATCCGTTGAAGGGTTTCAGAGTTATGACCTCGCAAAGTGACAGTGGTCAGAATTGAAAAATGGCCTGGTCAGGAAGTTGAAAACAGGCTTCGGGGTGAAGGGGATAAAATGGATTTGACTGGAAAAAATGTGAAGAAACATTTTTCCAGGATAATGAATTTTATGAATTGGCAAAATAAATAAGAGAAAAAAAAAGCTCCTCCACACCTTGGGTTATGTTCGCACGTAGTGCTTTGCTGCATTTTTGTAGGTTTGCATTGCTTTCAGTGGTGAAAAAGCATTCAACAGGAAATGTCATTTTATTATTTTGATAACTTATCTGGCCATTTGGTGCGTGAGACATGATCAGACACATTGAAAATCACAATTGGGAATAGGGATGATCTGAAATTAGCAGATAAGTTGTCTTCTTGATATAGTTGTAGGACTATGTGCTTGTGGCGCTTTTAGATTATTATTTTGAAGGCTAATTGAGGTCAGCATGGAACTATTACCAAAATGTATTGAAGTTTCATACCATGCACAAGAGCACTTTACTATTTACTACATCCACTTAAATTTTTTTCAACCACCAATTGATTAGATTGGCAGGTACCCTCTAGGGACCTTGTAGATTTGTTTTTTTTGTGTCAGCATACTGTTACTTTGCACAACCGCACTTACTGTATTTTTTGGACTGTAAGACACAATTTTTTCCCCCAAAATGTGGAGGAAGATGGGGGGTGCATCTTATAGTCTGGATGTATGGGCTCTGGCTGTGGAGGGGAAGTGGGGAAGCAGTATTGGTGGAGCATCGGGTCACTGGAGGCTGGAGCCGGCAGCTCTGGCTAACTCCTGTGCCCACTGCTAAAGAGAAATGAATATGCACTGCATTCCACACCCATGGGTGTGGAGGGCAACGCATATTAATTTTTCTGGCATCCTTGTATAAATGGCCCCATCCAGTTCCTGCATGGCCCCATCAGGTAAGATTAAAAAAAACAAAAACATTACACTCACCTACACGGCGCTCCCTCACAGCGTCCTGCTCTGGTGCCAACATCTGCTTAATGCTTGTAAGCAGTGCATGGCAAGGATGCTATATGCTGCTCACAAGCAGGGCAAAGCTGCCAGAATACTCACCGGGACCATTCATCACAGAGAGCAGTGAGTATCCATTCCTCTTCTGTAGCGCGTAGTGTCAGCCACAGGCTTCCTGCTGCGACCGGCAGTCATATGTACCAATACTTAAGAGAAATGAATATTCTGAATATTCATAATAAAGGTTTGGCTTTTTTTAATCTTTCCTGAAGGGGCCATGCATACCAGGAATGGGATAGGGCCAATTATAAAAGAAAAAGGATGAGACAATCATATCAGGAATGGGATGAGGCCAATTATAAAAGAAAAAGAATTGGACCAATCATACCAGGAACGGGATAGGGAAAATATATCAGAATAAGGATGGGACCAATCAAACCAGGACCGTGATGGGGCCAATCATACCAGGATAAGGATGGGGCCATGCACACCAGGATAGGGATGAGGGAGCCATGCATACCAGGATAGGGATGAGGGGGCCATGGATACTAGGATAGGGATGAGGGAGTCATGCTTACCAGGAAAGGGATGAGTGGCCATGTGTATCAGAATGGGGATGAGGGGATGATATATACCAGGATAGGGGATATTATAGTACAGAATTGACAATTTTTTACTTCAATTTTTTTCCTAATTTCCTCCTCTAAAACCTATGTGCATCTTATGGTCCAGTGTGTCTTATCGACTGAAAAATACGGTAAGTGCTTAATAACGTCTCAAACTGGCATTGAATATCTAATATTGGTAAGTATTGATATGTTTCCTTTACTTTCATGGACCTAAGAGTAGTACATTTTTTTTTGCTGCAATAAAGTGGGAATACCACTGATTTCCGCACAGGGGACAACTCCTTGTTACAACCTCCTATTAAAGGTTAAGGATACTTTACCTCTATTTTTTATCCATAGTCTACCTACTTATACTATTGCAGTACCTTCACAATAGACAGAGATTTACACCTAAAAAGTTCTGTAGTGGGAAATGTATCCTTATTAGTGTTGAGCATTCCGATACCGCAAGTATCGGGTATCGGCCGATATTCGCGGTATCGGAATTCCAATACCGAGTTCCGATATTTCTGCGATATCGGAAATCGGAATCGGAAGTCCCCACAGTGCAAAAATCACTATAATGGAAAGTGGGCGGTGCGTGGGCGGAGACTGCGTGTCCCTGTGCGGGCGGGGTCTGTGCGAGTGTGCGTGCCTGCCGGGGGGTCTCTGCGGCCTCTCCGGGGTCTGTACGACCTGCTGGGGGGTCTGTGCGGCCTCTCCGGGGTCTGTACGACCTGCCGGGGGGTCTTTGTGGCCTCTGCGGGGTCTGTACGACCTGCCGGGGGGTCTGTGCGGCCTCTCCAGGGTCTGTACGACCTGCCGGGGGGGTCTGTGCGGCCTCTCCGGGGTCTGTACGACCTGCCGGGGGTCTGTGCGGCCTCTCCGGGGTCTGTACGACCTACCGGGGGGGTCTGTGCGGCCACTCCGGGGTCTGTACGACCTGCCGGGGGGTCTGTGCGGCCTCTCCGGGGTCTGTACGACCTGCCGGGGGGGTCAGTGCGGCCTCTCCGGGGTCTGTACGACCTGCCGGGAGGGGCTGTGCGGACTGCTGGGGGTCTTTGTGTCTGTGCAGGCATCGTCCAATGGGACTACAAGTCCCATTGGACGATGCCTGCTACACTGACAGTGATTGACACATTAGCCAATGATGGGACAGTAGTAGTCCCATCATCCGGCTAATGTGTTGAATGTAAAAAAATAAAATAAATACTCCATACATGCTACATACATACTCCATACATACATACATGCTACATACATACATACATGCTACATACATACATACATGCTATATACATACTCCATACATACATACATGCTACATACATACATACATACATGCTACATACATACTCCATACATGCTACATACATACATACATGGTACATACATACATACATGCTACATACATGCTGCATACATAAATGCTACATACTACATACATACATGCTACATAAATACATGCTACATACATACTACATACATGCTACATACATACATACATGCTACATACTTACTCCATACATACATACATGCTACATACATACTCCATACATGCTACATACATACATACATACATACATGCTACATACATACTACATACTGTAGCATGGTAAAGGGTGTGTAGTCGATGGGAGGTATGTGCCACATAAGTGCCTGGTTGCTGTAATGTAGTCTGGACTATTTCTTTGTTGTATATAACCATGTATATATGTGTGTTCAGGACCTGTGGTGATGTCAGACCACATGGCTAATCATGTGATGGGTTACTGGGTGTGGTTAGCTTTATATAAGACAGGCTAATGCTTAACACAGGGGGATATGTGTGGAGGTGAAACCCTCCTGAGTGTGTTACTGAGCCTGAAGGACTGGACACGTTGTTTTTCTTTTCCTGAACTAAAGGCTATTTTGTTTGCTGTTATTTTTGCCATGTGGTTTATGAGGTAATAAACCTTTGAACTTTTGTTGGAACCTGCCTCCTACGTGTCAGCCGTCGCACCTGAGTGAGTGAAATCCCTACAAATGGTGGTAGACGTGCGGGCAGCGTTTCCAGCGGAGACGAAAGTCTGTGTTGAATGTCCTGGGTCAAATCTGTTGTAAGCCAGCCGGGGAAAATGGAGGACCTGCTGAAACACTTGGTCCAGTTGCAGTCACAGCAGGAGCAACGGCAGCAAGAGACCAACAGGCTGTTGATGCAGCAGATACAACAGAGCCAGCAGCAGATACAACAGAGCCAGCAGGAGCAATGGCAGAGCCAGCAGGAGCAACGGCAGCAGATGCAACAGAGCCAGCAGGAGCAATGGGAGCAGATGCAGTTTCAGGCAACCGCCATCCAGGGCAAGACGAGTGCCCCAACCCCAGGTCTGGCTGATGACACCCACGTCCGGAAGACGGTAAGACGCGCATTGCAGAAAATGACCCCCCAGGGATGATGTTGAGGCCTTCCTGACGGTATTTGAGAGGGTCGCTGAGAGGGAAAAACTCCCGCCAGAGCAGTGGGCAGAGGTACTGGCGCCATTCCTGACGGGAGAGCCCCAGAAGGCGTACTATGATTTGACCTTGCAGGATGAAAATAGCTTTGGAGGATGTTCACTAAATTAAAACATAACTTTTAATAAATATGTAAAATACTTGGGCCCTTAACAAAACACATACATAGACAGTGTAACAAGGTGCTAAAGTGAACCAGTGCTGAAGATATAAAAAAATTGGAACAGTCTTACCAATTTAGACGGACTAATGGAGGAGGTCTCACCAATTCTGTGGGGTAGGTGGTTCCAAGACGAAGAAAAACAGGCCAAGGGTAGGGAAATGTAATATTGTCACTATCTTCCCTGTGAACCCTTGAAGAGCTCCTGTCCTCACAAGGACAGGCCCCAAGTGAGTCCTGCTATGGCCACCCACCAACCACAGTAAACCCTAATTGTCTCTTATCTCCCTACGCGTTTCAACTCCAATATAGGAGAATCATCAGGGGAGTTGTATATATAAAAAATGCCAATGGGTCTCCTTAGTAATTCAGTCCATAAGAATCCATACTGGTCCGTATACAATTATATGCAGAGCAGGTCCCGCAGTGGCTGGGAATCCCGCAATAAACCAGCAGCAACAACGATTATGTCCGCAGTATATAGTCCTCGCATACTGACCAAGAGACCTCCCTTTTATATACATATATATTTGCCAGGTGTAGATGTTTAAGCCCCAGTTAGAGAGAAAATGGTGCCACATACCGGATCCCAGCCGCATCCATTGCTTCACTGCGCGGTAAAACGTTTCCGGCAACTGGCGTGCATATACCGGAAGTGACGGCATGTTACAAGAGGTCACCTCCGTCCACCATTTTTCTGAAGCCTGCGCTGGTCCAGGGGAATGTCAGCAATACAGGGCATTGTGCACGGTAGTACCCATAAAGATAGAGCACGAGTGCTCTAGGACCACAATGCCAACACAGACTCGCATCCAATCCGCGGCCAGCATTATGCAGGACGGAACATATGTCCACGCCATCTTACGTATGTCAATTCCGGCAGGTCCCCTGTAAATGAGTACTACCACGGCGCCATATTATGTGCGCCCTAACGACCCTGTACTCGGGTACTAGTACATCACTATACAGGAAATATCCATTACATTAGGCTCCATCTTACCGGAGCTCATTACCCTGATGAGAAATAGTGTGAATATATCTGTTATTACTATCAGATATGTTGAAATGAAATAAATCTATGCCATAGTATAAATGTATGTTGTTACCATTAAATAAGCTGGCATAAAAAGCTAATATAAACAGATCTATACCACATCATGCATCATCCAGGTGTAATTCCATTATAGGCACTATATATGAAACACAACAATTGTTATGACTAGATGTTATCATAGTGTCTATATATGACTCCAGACAGAACACCCTTGCATTTGACAGGATTAGTGCCCAGTGGGGGGGAGGGAAGAGAGAAAGAGGAAAAGACCTTACTCTATAATAGCACCCTGCAAAATTTCCCCCAATAAATACCTGGATCTCAAAAGGGAATTAGGATAACCCATATAATTAATGTCTTATTAACCATAGTAATGGTGACAGGGGCATTCCTATTCAGTTTATAAGAAAGATGTAACTGAGAATGTATATAGCTGAAATTAGACAAATATAACGGAGGGGGCCAGTATGGAGGATGCTGAAGGAAAGATATGGGTCCCAAGAAAAAACAACAAACAAAAATACTTTCAAGGCTCCGAATGGATATAGTGTTCACAATATAACCTCCATTAGATATTGCCAATGAAAGAAAATGTAAATGGGGGCAATAGCTCCATTATTACATGATATATTTCGATATGACTTATTTTGTTTTCTTTGACTGTTTTCATAGTTAAGGCCTACGACTGAGTCCAGACACAGAGAGGGATTATACTGCGAGACAACCACACAAATCCCCAACAGAGACGTCAAACCGTTAACTAGTACTCATGAAGTTGGCAATTCCTGTGGTAAGGTAAGGTATATGGTAATTCCAATGTGGTAAGGTATAATGGAACGACAAGGGAATATATGGGCGGCCAAGGGGATTGTTTTATAAAAAACATCCAAAATTGATCTGATCGTTCAAGCCTAGGGGATGGCAAGTATCCAACATGAATATCCAGCTAGCCTCTCTCTGGAGCAATAATTTATCAAGATCACCACCTCTGACTGGCATATCAATTCTGTCAATCCCCATAAATCGTATTGCTCTCACATCTCCCCCATGCATGCTGTTCACATGTTTAGCAATTGGGGTATCTCTTTTATTTCGTATGTCACCTAGGTGTTCCCCCACCCTTCTCCTCAACTCCCTTATTGTCTTCCCAACATAGGTGATGCCACACTGACAAATGGCTCTGTAAATGACACCCGTACTTTTACAATTTATAAATTTCTTTAGTTTGAAAGTCTGTTGTGTGTTTTCATTGAAGAATTCCTTTCCGGTGCACATTGAGTCACACATAACACACCTACCGCATCTAAAGAATCCCACTGGTCTTTGTGGGAGCCAAGTCATTTCCCTAGGCGTGCTGAAATGACTATGTACAAGTCGGTCGCCTAGTGTTTTTGCTCTGCGGTATGTAATGACTGGATCATTTCCCAAGGTATCCCTCAGATCCTCATCCATCTTTAGGATACCCCAGTGTTTCCGTATGATATTTTTAACAGATGATGCACCGTTATCATAGGTGCAGATCAATCTCGTCACTTTGGAGGGTTCAGTCTCCTCTCTCCGAGGTGTTAAGAGAGTTTCCCTCTCCTGTTGGTTAGCATACCGGAAGGCCTCCCGCAAGATCCGATCCGGGTAACCTCTGGCTAAAAACCTCTGCCTAAGGTCATCGGCCATGATTTTAAAATCTCTCTGGTTGGAACAATTGCGCCGCAATCTCAGATACTGCCCCTTAGGGATGCCCTTCTTAAGGGAATAGGGATGGTTGCTATCCCATCTTAAAAGAGAGTTAGTTGCGGTGGGCTTTCTGTATATGGTACTCTCCAAGCGATCTCCATCCTTTGACTTGGAGATCAGAACGTCCAAAAAGGGTAATTGTGTATCCTGTATGTCAAACGTAAATTTAAGTCCGACATCATTACTATTTAAGGACATAACAAATTCGCTGAACTCCTCTCTTGTCCCTTTCCATAAAACAAAAATGTCATCAATATACCTGACCCATAAATCAATATGGGCCAGGTAATCGCTATGTTGGTCTGAGAAGGCAATGCTATCCTCCCACCAGCCCAGGAACAAGTTTGCATAGGTGGGTGCACAAGGATTCCCCATAGCAGTGCCCCTGAGCTGGTGGAAGGTCCTGCCATCAAAAGAAAAATAATTATTGGTAAGTACAAACTTAAGAAGGGTCAGAATGAAATCGTTATGAGCATTAAATTGACAACCCCTAGTGCTGAGAAAGCGACGCACCCCCTCAATCCCGCAATCATGCGGGATTGAGGAGTATAAAGCCTCAACATCAATGCTGGCAAGCAATGTGCCCGGTTCCAGAGAGATGCCCTCTAGTTTTCGGAGTAGGTCCATCGTGTCCCTGACGTACGACGGGAGTGATAATACAAAGGGTCTCAGGACATCATCCAGATAGATTCCGATGTTTTGTCCAATACTCCCTATGCCAGACACGATGGGCCTACCCTTAAGAGGGTCCAGGCCCTTGTGGACCTTAGGCAGGGCATAAAAAGTAGCCATAACAGGATGGCGTGGCAACAAAAAAGACAATTCGTCCTCACTGATAAGCTTATCTGCCTTGGCTTTTTTGAGGATTGTCCCCAAGGTTTTTAAACAATCACTGGTGGGATTTGAAGTCATCCGTATGTATGTTACATGGTCGTTCAGAAGTGACAGGCACATATTTTTGTATGTGTCCACATCCATTACGACCACGTTTCCTCCTTTGTCAGAAGGTTTTAAAACACGGGATGTGTCCATTTCTAAACTACGGAGTGCTGTCATCTGTTCCCTAGTAAGATTATGCCTAGATTGATTTTTCGCATGTTTTTTAATATCAGCAATACTTAGATTAAGGAAAACGTCTATGGCCGATAAATCTCCACCTACTGGTGCCATTTTATTACTTGGATTCTTTAGTTGGGTAAACGGACCACACCCATTATGATTATCAGGCACAGTATTGAGGTCAGCCAAAAGGCGTACATCAGATAACATATCTTGCGGGATATTCAAGTCATCACACATTTTTTTGTCCTTTAATTTGAAAAATTTGTGCCATCTGAGCTTTCTAACAAAGAGATTAAGATCCTTTATCATTTCAAAGGTCTTAAAATCCGTACTAGGAACAAATGACAGACCTTTGGACAGTACTGCCATTTCCGCAGTGGTCAATTGTTTGCTGGATAAATTTAGAACCTGTAGTTCTCCTCCCTGTTGAAGGCAGTCTGACTTCGGAGTTGATATGGTCTGTCTAAAAAACCAGTTCTTGGATTAGAGGATTGATATCTATTTCCTCTACGATATCCACCTCCCCTGCCCCTTTGACGGCCCCTGGAGTAGTTCCCTCTCCCCTCAGTGTCCGAGATGTCAGTTTCAGTGGAGGATAAATCAGTCTCTCTATCTCTTTCCGTTCTATCCACTGTAATCTGGTATACTTTTCCCTCCTTAAAGTCTTGCAGATCTCTGAGATATTGCTTGTGTTTTCTCTCTTTGAGATTATATTGGAACTTTTCAATAGAGTTCTGCAGTTGACTCTCCTTTATTGTGAAATCACTCTCCGATTTGAATTTTTTTGTGATTTCAATCTGCTCTTTAAGTTTATTATTTAATTTTTCAAGATTTACTTTTTCTTCACTAGCCAATATTTGCATGAATCTCAGAGAGCTGCAAGTAGCCTCTTTTTCCCAGAGGTTCATAAGTTGGGGGGTCCTACACCGTACAGCTGGGAGCAGGGGGATACGTAGTCCCCTTGGGACAATTCCGTTTTTGATATAGTTTTCTAAGCTCTGCAGTTCCCACCAAGAGACTATCTGCTCCCTATAGAGCTTGTTCAAATCCTTAAACGCTGAGGTATAAGTAGGTGTATACTTTTTCTGAGAGAATTCTTTCTCTGAGAAAATATCCCTGGCTTCAGTAAGCCATAAATCTGTGTCTGGGCCTGTTGCTAAAAAACCAGCCATAACAAATGCAATAACAATAGGAAGCAGCTAAGGCTTGTAATATAACTTGCCGTGTCCAAACCCTCAGAATAAATATGAAAATAGCTTTGGAGGATGTTCACTAAATTAAAACATAACTTTTAATAAATATGTAAAATACTTGGGCCCTTAACAAAACACATACATAGACAGTGTAACAAGGTGCTAAAGTGAACCAGTGCTGAAGATATAAAAAAATTGGAACAGTCTTACCAATTTAGACGGACTAATGGAGGAGGTCTCACCAATTCTGTGGGGTAGGTGGTTCCAAGACGAAGAAAAACAGGCCAAGGGTAGGGAAATGTAATATTGTCACTATCTTCCCTGTGAACCCTTGAAGAGCTCCTGTCCTCACAAGGACAGGCCCCAAGTGAGTCCTGCTATGGCCACCCACCAACCACAGTAAACCCTAATTGTCTCTTATCTCCCTACGCGTTTCAACTCCAATATAGGAGAATCATCAGGGGAGTTGTATATATAAAAAATGCCAATGGGTCTCCTTAGTAATTCAGTCCATAAGAATCCATACTGGTCCGTATACAATTATATGCAGAGCAGGTCCCGCAGTGGCTGGGAATCCCGCAATAAACCAGCAGCAACAACGATTATGTCCGCAGTATATAGTCCTCGCATACTGACCAAGAGACCTCCCTTTTATATACATATATATTTGCCAGGTGTAGATGTTTAAGCCCCAGTTAGAGAGAAAATGGTGCCACATACCGGATCCCAGCCGCATCCATTGCTTCACTGCGCGGTAAAACGTTTCCGGCAACTGGCGTGCATATACCGGAAGTGACGGCATGTTACAAGAGGTCACCTCCGTCCACCATTTTTCTGAAGCCTGCGCTGGTCCAGGGGAATGTCAGCAATACAGGGCATTGTGCACGGTAGTACCCATAAAGATAGAGCACGAGTGCTCTAGGACCACAATGCCAACACAGACTCGCATCCAATCCGCGGCCAGCATTATGCAGGACGGAACATATGTCCACGCCATCTTACGTATGTCAATTCCGGCAGGTCCCCTGTAAATGAGTACTACCACGGCGCCATATTATGTGCGCCCTAACGACCCTGTACTCGGGTACTAGTACATCACTATACAGGAAATATCCATTACATTAGGCTCCATCTTACCGGAGCTCATTACCCTGATGAGAAATAGTGTGAATATATCTGTTATTACTATCAGATATGTTGAAATGAAATAAATCTATGCCATAGTATAAATGTATGTTGTTACCATTAAATAAGCTGGCATAAAAAGCTAATATAAACAGATCTATACCACATCATGCATCATCCAGGTGTAATTCCATTATAGGCACTATATATGAAACACAACAATTGTTATGACTAGATGTTATCATAGTGTCTATATATGACTCCAGACAGAACACCCTTGCATTTGACAGGATTAGTGCCCAGTGGGGGGGAGGGAAGAGAGAAAGAGGAAAAGACCTTACTCTATAATAGCACCCTGCAAAATTTCCCCCAATAAATACCTGGATCTCAAAAGGGAATTAGGATAACCCATATAATTAATGTCTTATTAACCATAGTTATGGTGACAGGGGCATTCCTATTCAGTTTATAAGAAAGATGTAACTGAGAATGTATATAGCTGAAATTAGACAAATATAACGGAGGGGGCCAGTATGGAGGATGCTGAAGGAAAGATATGGGTCCCAAGAAAAAACAACAAACAAAAATACTTTCAAGGCTCCGAATGGATATAGTGTTCACAATATAACCTCCATTAGATATTGCCAATGAAAGAAAATGTAAATGGGGGCAATAGCTCCATTATTACATGATATATTTCGATATGACTTATTTTGTTTTCTTTGACTGTTTTCATAGTTAAGGCCTACGACTGAGTCCAGACACAGAGAGGGATTATACTGCGAGACAACCACACAAATCCCCAACAGAGACGTCAAACCGTTAACTAGTACTCATGAAGTTGGCAATTCCTGTGGTAAGGTAAGGTATATGGTAATTCCAATGTGGTAAGGTATAATGGAACGACAAGGGAATATATGGGCGGCCAAGGGGATTGTTTTATAAAAAACATCCAAAATTGATCTGATCGTTCAAGCCTAGGGGATGGCAAGTATCCAACATGAATATCCAGCTAGCCTCTCTCTGGAGCAATAATTTATCAAGATCACCACCTCTGACTGGCATATCAATTCTGTCAATCCCCATAAATCGTATTGCTCTCACATCTCCCCCATGCATGCTGTTCACATGTTTAGCAATTGGGGTATCTCTTTTATTTCGTATGTCACCTAGGTGTTCCCCCACCCTTCTCCTCAACTCCCTTATTGTCTTCCCAACATAGGTGATGCCACACTGACAAATGGCTCTGTAAATGACACCCGTACTTTTACAATTTATAAATTTCTTTAGTTTGAAAGTCTGTTGTGTGTTTTCATTGAAGAATTCCTTTCCGGTGCACATTGAGTCACACATAACACACCTACCGCATCTAAAGAATCCCACTGGTCTTTGTGGGAGCCAAGTCATTTCCCTAGGCGTGCTGAAATGACTATGTACAAGTCGGTCGCCTAGTGTTTTTGCTCTGCGGTATGTAATGACTGGATCATTTCCCAAGGTATCCCTCAGATCCTCATCCATCTTTAGGATACCCCAGTGTTTCCGTATGATATTTTTAACAGATGATGCACCGTTATCATAGGTGCAGATCAATCTCGTCACTTTGGAGGGTTCAGTCTCCTCTCTCCGAGGTGCAGGATGCCAAAGAGTATCACAAATTGAAAGTCGAGATTCTCGCACGTTTGGGGGTGACACTAACTGTCAGAGCACAGCGAGTTCACAGCTGGGCCTATCACCGGGACAAACCGCCTCGCTCTCAAATGTTTGATCTGTTGCACCTGGTCCAGAAATGGCTGCAGCCAGAGTCATGTACACCTGCACAGATGGTGGAACGAGTGATGATGGATCGGTTTGTGCATTCCCTCCCGAGGTCCATACAGACTTGGGTTGCCCAGGGTGATCCCCAGAATGCTGACGAACTGATCGGACTGGTCGAAAGTTACCAAAGGATGGAAGGCTCCTTTGGGAGGCAGCCCGTGCCGTACTGGGGGTCCCAGAAAGCTGCTGAGTCCCAAAAAGGGGTGGCGCGTCCAAGGTCACAAAGGGTGGGGAGGTGGTGCCCAAGGTCCCTACGGGTGATATTATTTGCTGGAGGTGCCACGGGCCAGGACATATAGCTGCCCTTTGTTCCCAGACCACTGAGCAGATGGATTGCAGCATGGGACGCCATTGTTCATACTATGCGTATCCAGCCTGCAGTGTGAACTCTCCGCCCAACGAGGGACCTCAAGCGTGGCCCGTAAGGGTGAACGGTCGAGCAGCAACGGCGCTGTTAGACTCAGGGAGCTTAGTGACCCTGGTGAGGGCCACTTTCCCTCTCCACCTGCTCCCGGGAAAGAAGGTCGGCGTGCGGTGCATACATGGTGATGCCAAGGACTACCCTTTGGCCAGGGTGGACATTGAAATGGCATGTGGCACTGAGTCCCACATAGTCGGCGTCGTGCAGAACTTGTTGCACCCTATAATTATTGGCCGGGATTTCTGTCTGTTTTGGGATTTATGGGGAAAAGGTTCTGAGCTCCCTAGCAAGTGTAGGGAACCAGGGAACCCTGGAAGGGTGTCACCACACCCAGAGACAGACAGGTTTCCTTTTTGTGTGCTGGTTGGGGATGAGGAGGAAGTATCCCCTGCATCTGACATTCTGGAGTTAGAGGTCACCGGTGAAAATTTTGGGACTGCCCAACATAGGGACCCCACTCTGAGGGAAGCCTTTAATAATGTCACAGTTATTGACAGGGTGGTACAGGAGCCGGGGGCAGAAAATAAGGGAGGAGTTGGTAGAGCAGTTGTTAGTGCCGGGTCCATATAGACGGAAGGTGTTGGACATGGCCCATTCACACATCTTGGGTGGACACCTAGGGGTGGAAAAAACGCAGGAACGGGTTGTGCAGAGGTTCTATTGGCCTGGGTGTCACCGGGAAATAGTGAACTACTGCAGGTCCTGCCCTACATGTCAGCTAACTGCTCCCACTCCTCATTTCCGGAACCCCCTTGTGCCCCTGCCCATTATTGAGGTGCCGTTCGAGAGAATTGCCATGGACTTGGTCACTCCCTTAGTTAAATCAGCCCGGGGCCATCAGTATATATTAGTCATCCTGGACTATGCCACACGCTATCCTGAGGCAATTCCTCTGAGAAATTCCTCCTCAAAGAGTATAGCCCGCGAGTTGGTCCATGTCTTTTCCCGGACAGGTCTGCCGAAGGAGATCATGACTGACCAGGGGACACCATTCATGAGCAAAGTGATGAGGGAGTTGTGCAAAGCCCTGAAAATCTCCCAGTTGAGGACCTCGGTGTACCATCCCCAGTCAGATGGCCTTGTTGAGAGATTTAACAAGACACTGAAGAGCATGCTGAGAAAAGCTATAGAGAAAGATGGTAGAGACTGGGATTGTCTCTTACCCTACCTGATGTTTTCCATTCGTGAAGTTCCACAGGCCTCCACAGGATTCTCACCGTTTGAGCTTCTATATGGCCGACATCCGCGAGGACTCCTGGATATAGCCAAGGAAACCTGGGAAGCCGAAGTCACGCCCCACAGAAGCGTCATTGAGCATGTGGCCCTGATGCAGCAGAGGATTGCAGAGGTGATGCCTATTGTGAAAGAACACCTCCTCCAGGCACAAGAAGCTCAGGCCAGAGTCTACAACCGGTCTGCAAGAGTGAGGCACTTCAATCCGGGAGACCGAGTTCTTGTGTTAGTTCCGATGGTGGAGAGCAAGTTCTTGGCCAAATGGCAAGGGCCATATGAGGTTGTCAAGAAACTTGGTGAAGTAAATTATAAAATTCACCAACCAGGAAGACGGAAACCATTCCAAGTATACCATGTCAACCTTATCAAGCCGTGGCAAGATAGAGAGCCGACAGTATCTCCATCGTTGTTAAGCAATCCAGAAGGTGAGGTTGGAGCGGTTACTATAGTGGAGATGCTATCGAAGTCCCAGAAACAGCAGTGCCGGGAGTTACTCCAGAAAAACAGGGACCTGTTTTCAGAGTTGCCAGGACACACGAAGGTCATAGAGCACGAGGTCCTAACAGAGCCACATGTGCAGGTGAATGTGAAGCCCTATCGTATTCCTGAGGCTCGTCGAGACGTTATCTCCAAGGAAGTGGAGCGTATGTTGAAGCTTGGAGTCATCAAGGAATCCAAGAGCGGTTGGTCGAGCCCAATTGTCCTGGTCCCAAAACCTGAATGGAGGTTTTGCAATGACTATCGGAAGTTGAATGAGGTCTCCAAGTTTGACGCTTATCCCATGCCCCGCGTTGATGAGCTCATCGAAAGGCTTGGGCACGCCAGATATATATCCACCTTGGACTTGACAAAGGGGTATTGGCAGATCCCCATGGCACAGGAAGCCAAGGAAAAGACAGCCTTTTCGACACCTGATGGATGCTTCCAGTATGTCCGGATGCCGTTTGGCCTACAGGGACCTCCGGCGACCTTCCAGAGGGCTATGGATAGAGTCCTTGCACCCCATAAGGCCTTCGCTGCTGCGTACCTAGATGATATCGTCATCTTTAGCCCGGACTGGGAGAGTCATCTGGAGAAAGTCCAAGCGGTGTTTGATGCTCTAAGAGAGGCGGGGTTTACAATAAACCCGAAGAAGTGTGCCTTGGGTAAGGAAGAAGCTAAATACCTAGGCTACATGGTTACATAATTACATAGTTACATAGTTATTGAGGTTGAAGGAAGACTTTAAGTCCATCTAGTTCAACCCATAGCCTAACCTAACATGCCCTAACATGTTGATCCAGAGGAAGGCAAAAAAAACCCATGTGGCAAAGAGTAACTCCACCATGGGGAAAAAAATTCCTTCCCGACTCCACATACGGCAATCAGACTAGTTCCCTGGATCAACGCCTTATCAAGGAATCTAGTGTATATACCCTGTAATATTATACTTTTCCAGAAAGGTATCCAGTCCCCTCTTAAATTTAGTTAATGAATCACTCATTACAACATCATACGGCAGAGAGTTCCATAGTCTCACTGCTCTTACAGTAAAGAATCCGCGTCTGTTATTATGCTTAAACCTTCTTTCCTCCAGACGTAGAGGATGCCCCCTTGTCCCTGTCTCAGATCTATGATTAAAAAGATCATCAGAAAGGTCTTTGTACTGTCCCCTCATATATTTATACATTAAAATAAGATCACCCCTTAGTCTTCGTTTTTCCAAACTAAATAGCCCCAAGTGTAATAACCTATCTTGGTATTGCAGACCCCCCAGTCCTCTAATAACCTTGGTCGCTCTTCTCTGCACCCGCTCTAGTTCAGCTATGTCTTTCTTATACACCGGAGACCAGAACTGTGCACAGTATTCTAAGTGTGGTCGAACTAGTGACTTGTATAGAGGTAAAATTATGTTCTCCTCATGAGCATCTATGCCTCTTTTAATACATCCCATTATTTTATTTGCCTTTGTAGCAGCTGCCTGACACTGGCCACTGAATATGAGTCTGTCATCCACCCATACACCCAGGTCTTTTTCATTGATGGTTTTGCCCAGAGTTTTAAAATTAAGCACATAGTTATACATCTTATTACTTCTACCCAAGTGCATGACCTTACATTTATCCCCATTAAAGCTCATCTGCCATTTATCAGCCCAAGCTTCTAGTTTACATAAATCATCCTGTAATATAAAATTGTCCTCCCCTGTATTGATTACCCTACAGAGTTTAGTGTCATCTGCAAATATTGAAATTCTACTCTGAATGCCCCCTACAAGGTCATTAATAAATATGTTAAAAAGAAGAGGGCCCAATACTGACCCCTGTGGTACCCCACTGCTAACCGCGACCCAGTCCGAGTGTGCTCCATTAATAACCACCCTTTGTTTCCTATCCCTGAGCCAGCTCTCAACCCACTTACACATATTTTCCCCTATCCCCATTACTCTCATTTTATGTATCAACCTTTTGTGTGGCACCGTATCAAAAGCTTTGGAAAAGTCCATATACACTACGTCCACTGGGTTCCCTTGGTCCAGTCCGGAACTTACCTCTTCATAGAAGCTGATCAAATTAGTCTGACATGAGCGGTCCCTAGTAAACCCGTGCTGATACTGGGTCATGAGGTTATTCCTCTTCAGATACTCCAGTATAGCATCCCTTAGAATGCCCTCCAGGATTTTACCCACAGTAGAGGTTAAACTTACTGGCCTATAATTACCGAGTTCAGTTTTTGCCCCTTTTTTGAATATTGGCACCACATTTGCTATATGCCAGTCCTGTGGTACAGACCCTGTTATTATGGACTCTTTAAAGATTAAAAATAATGGTCTATCAATGACTGTACTTAGTTCCTGCAGTACTCGGGGGTGTATCCCATCCGGGCCCGGAGATTTGTCAATTTTAGTGATTTTTAGACGCCGCTGTACTTCCTGCTGGGTTAAGCAGGTGACATTTAATGGGGAATTTTTATCACTAGTCATATTGGCTGCCATGGGATTTTCTTTTGTAAATACTGATGAAAAAAAGTCATTTAGCAGATTGGCTTTTTCCTCATCCTCATCCATGGCTTTTTCCGTGGGTCGTGGAGAAATAAAGCCCCAAATCAGGAAAGTGGAGGCAATCCAAACATGGCTGAAACCACTCTCCAAGAAGCAAGTTAAAGCCTTTCTGGGAATCGTGGGATATTACAGGAGGTTTATTCCGAACTTCGCCACAGTGGCTGCGCCTCTGACTGATCTGTTAAAGGGGACAAAATCGGTGATGGTTAAATGGTCCGAAGAGACAGGGTCAGCCTTCCAAGAGTTGAAAGGGGCTCTATGTAAGCAGCCCGTTCTGATGGCTCCAGACTTTAATAAAGAATTTATTCTTCAGACAGATGCCTCAGATGTTGGGGTAGGAGCAGTTCTTTCCCAAGAGCTACATGGGGAGGAGCATCCTGTGCTCTTTCTGAGTAGAAAGCTGTCCTCATCTGAGAAGAACTACTCAGTCGTGGATAAAGAGTGTTTGGCCATAAAGTGGGCGGTGGACACGTTACGGTACTATCTGCTGGGTCGTAAATTCAGACTGATATCTGACCATGCCCCACTAAGATGGATGAGGGAAACAAAGGGTAGAAATGCTAGGGTCACCCGTTGGTTCTTAGCCCTGCAGGACTTCAGTTTCCATGTGGAACATAGGGCCGGAAAGCTGCACGGTAATGCGGATGCCCTATCAAGAATCCCTTGTTTAGTGGGGAAAAGTGCCAAGCCCCACGGCTTTAGGCAGAGGGGGGAGGTATGTAGCATGGCTAAAGGGTGTGTAGTCGATGGGAGGTATGTGCCACATAAGTGCCTTGTTGCTGTAATGTAGCCTGGACTATTTCTTTGTTGTATATAACCATGTATATATGTGTGTTCAGGACCTGTGGTGATGTCAGACCACATGGCTAATCATGTGATGGGTTACTGGGTATGGTTAGCTTTATATAAGACAGGCTAATGCTTAACACAGGGGGATATGTGTGGAGGTGAAACCCTCCTGAGTGTGTTAAGGCTATAGGACTGAGCCTGAAGGACTGGACACGTTGTTTTTCTTTTCCTGAACTAAAGGCTATTTTGTTTGCTGCTATTTTTGCCATGTGGCTTATGAGGTAATAAACCTTTGAACTTTTGTTGGAACCTGCCTCCTACGTGTCAGCCGTAGCACCTGAGTGAGTGAAATCCCTACAATACATACATGCTGCATACATACATGCTGCATACATTCTACATACATACATACATGCTACATACTACATACATACATGCTACATACATACTACATACGTGCTACATACATACTATATACATACATAGATGCTACATACATGCTACATACATGCTACATACATACATACCACATACATACTACATACATACATAATACATACATACATACTACATACATGCTACATACTACATATATACATGCTACATACTACATACATACATGCTATATACATGCTACATACTACATACATACATGCTACATACATACTGCATACATACATCCATACATATATGCTACATACATACTACATACTACATACATGCTACATGCATGCTACATACATATTACATACATACATACATACAATACATACATATAGACATACAGTACATTAAACATAGATTACATACTCACCATTACTTGTCACTTTGTTCCTCGAAGCCACTGTCATCTGTAAAAAATGTGAAAAAAACTAACAACCAATATACTCCCTGTCCGCAGAAATCCACGAGTGTCCCACGACGATCTCCCGTGGAGAGCAGCAGCATCAGATAATGCGACTGCTCTCCAGGGGCTCCAGGAACACAATGACGGGAGGAAGGTATCCTTCCGCCACTGTATTCCTCCGCCGCTGTAAAAAAAAAGTCCCTAGTCTCACTTTATGGCATTGCTGTATGAGACATTTTCCCAGGCAGCAATTGCCATAAAATGACACTTTGAACTATAGTAACCTCAGTGATGCACTGCAGGAGCCATTGTCTCCTGTCAGTGTGTCACTGAGGGTCCTATAGAGCAGTGACATCACCCGATGTCACTGTTCTATAGGGGAGATCGTCGTGGGACACTCGTTATTAATTGGACTACGGCAGACAGGTAGTATGCGGTTTATTATTTTACGTTTTTTGCAGGTGCTGAAGTATGGTAAGTATGGTGAAATGAAGAAAATTAAAATACTTTTTCCTAATGTGTGTGTGTGTTTTATTAACCCTTTTCTTACTATTGGATTAATAACGGATAGGCGTCTTATTGACGCCTCTCTGTTATTAACCCGGCTTAATGTCACCTTACGATAGCAAGGTGACATTAACCCCTTATTACCCCATATCCCACCGCTACACAGGAGTGGGAAGAGAGGGGCTAAGTGCCGGAATTGGCGCATCTTACAGATGCGCCATTTCCGGGGAGGCTGTGGACTGGTATTTGTAGCCGGGGGGGCCAATATCCATGGCCCCTCTCTAGGCTATGAATATTAGCCCGCAGCTGTCTGCGTAGCCTTTCTGGCTATAAAATATAGGGGGACCCCACGTCATTTTTTTGGGGGGCCCACCTATTTTAATAGCCAGTAAAGGCTACGCAGACAGCTGCGGGCTGATATTCATAGCAGGCTACAAATATTGGCCCCTGGCCATCGGCTTTCCCCCTCTGGCGCAGAAAATTGCGCGGGAGCCCACGCCGTTTTTTTCTGTTTTTTTTTAAATTCAACGCTCATAAAGGCCTCTCTCACCCTTGCGTTGGTACGGGTCCGTCGCTATGCGTCGGGCTGACGTACCGACGCACGTTGTGAAATTTGTGCACGATGTGAGCAGCGGATGCAGTTTTTCAACGCATCCGCTGCCCATTCTGAAGTGCGGGGAGGAGGGGGCAGAGTTTTTGCTGCGCATGCGCGGTAGAAAATGGCGGACGCGATGGACAAAAAAACGTTCACTTGAATGGTTTTTTGTGCCGACGGTCCGCCGGATCCGTTGCAGGACGGACGCGACGTGTGGCCATTCGTCGCGATCCGTCGCTAATACAAGTCTATGGGAAAAAAAACGCATCCTGCGAGCACATTTGCAGGATCAGTTTTTTTCCGCCAGATCCGTTTTTTCAGTCGGATCCATTTTTTTTCTGCCAGATCTGTTTTTTTCCACCGGATCCGTTTTTTTCCACCAGATCCGTTTTTTTCCCGCCGGATCCGTTTTTTTCCTGCCGGATCCGTTTTTTTTACGCCAGATCCGTTTTTTTCTCATAGAGTTGCATTAGTGCCGGATTGCGCCTGATGGCCACACATTTCATCCGTTTTTTTCAGGATCCATCAAAAAAGCTGTTTCCGCCGGACGGAAAACACATAGGAACGGTTTTTGTCTGTTTTTTTCATGCATGTTTCCATTCAAATCATGCACATTTTCCGTTTATTTATTTTCCAAAAACCTCATCAAAACCTGCATCCAAACTGCACCAAAAACTGCATGAAAAACCGCACCAAAAACCTGCAGCAAAAAAGCACCAAAAACTGCATCAAGCCAGGCTTGAAAAAGGCTCAGTGTGAGCCGAAACGTTGCACAAGAGATGTGGGCTCAATAAACCCTACTTTTTTTCACCTTGAAAAGTGTTTGGAGTGCTGCCTTCTTTTGCTCTTTTTGTGTATATATATATATATATATATATATATATATATATAACAATGTTCAAGGTTGGTCTCTAAAAATTGTTAAGGCAGACATCATACACACCCTTAAAAAATTTATAGCGAGGATAGGGTGAGCAACCTTTTGATATGGTGATGAAGGAGGAGGTGGAAGAAGACACAAAAAAGACGAGATCCTCAAGTGTATACCCATGTGTGGGTGGGAAGGAGTGCATGCAAATAGACCAGAACCCCACCCACGCAAAAAACCCTCTGGATTTGTGTTTATATTCTGCTGCTGGCATCCGGTGGTGTACAGAATTTTGGCCCAATACAGCCTTTGTTCATTTGATGAGTCACCCTGTCAGCATTTTCAGTTGACAGTCAGATGCACTTATTGGTTATAATACCTCCGGCAGCATTAAAAATCCACTCTGAAAAAACACTAGAGGCATGGCAAGCCAGGACCTCTCATGTGTAGAGAGACAGTTCATGTCTCGTATCTAGATTGAATTCTCAATAGTGGTAAGGCACAGAGGAATCATGGAGGAAGCTGGTATTTTCAGCAAAGTACATCTTCAGCATCTTCCAAAGCTTTTCCCTCCTTGTCGGAGTACCCCAGTCTGGGTGCTGGAAGGGTCAGTAAAAACCTGTCCCAGACCTTTGAGATTGTTTCCCTGTCTCTGCTGCATCTGGTGTGTGTCTCTCTAGTCTCCACTCTTCAAGGAACCGTGACCTCTGTCACCAGTGTTGTCAGCTGAGAATTTTTATAATAATTCTTCAACTAGGGCCTTCTGGTACCGATACATTTTATTAGACTATCTTCCCTCACGTAATCTCTGGTCCTCCCAAGACCTCCTTCTCTCCTCCCGCTTATTCGCTCCTCACCCAATCGCCTTCAAGACTTCTCCCGAATATCCCCCATCCTCTGGAATTCTGTGCCCAACACGTCCCGTTATCCACCACATTTGAATCCTTCAAAAGATACCTGAAAACCCACCTCTTCAATGAAGCTTACAGCCTGCAATGACCACACGGCCACCTCAACCCCATCGGAGCTACTGCAACCCTTGACCTACTGTCTCCTTCCCCATAATCCTGTAGAATGTAAGCCCACAAGGGCAGGGTCCTCTTCCCTCTGTACCAGTCTGTCATTGCTAGTTTTGTTTACTGTAAGTGATGTTTGTATTTTGATGTAACCCCTTCTCATGTACAGCACCATGGAATTAATGGTGCTATATATATATAAATAATAATAATAATAATAATAATAATAATTAGACCTCTCCGTCATGGGATGGAAAGATGTAAAGTTCTCCTTGTAGCTTGGGTCTAGGAGGGTGACCAACCTGTAATTCATGTTGGCCAAAATTCGCACAACACGAGGGTCACGAGAGAGGCAGCAGAACTTAAACTCAGCCATATGTGCCAGACTGCCAACAGCCAAGACTTCCCTTTCCCAACTGTGTGTGACTGTCCATGTTGTCCGCCTCATCATCCTCATCCTCCATTTCTTTCTTGTATTCAGGCCATCCATGCTGAACAGACAGGATGAAGGTTGTGTGGGTACTACCATCTGCAGCGTAGGCAACCAGCCAGCAGCCTGCCATGCTTTGCAGAACCGTTTATTGATTGTGCAATTTAATTGATACACCTGAGGTGGGCAAATTTAACTTTTTGTATTAATACTGTAAATATTTTTTTATAACCCAACCCTGACTTGTACTTCTCAACAACTTTGTCCCTGATTTGTTTGGAGATCTCCTTGATCTTCATGGTGTTGTTTGGTTAGCGGTGCCTCTTGTGTAATGATGTTGCAGCCTCTGTGTCCTTTCAGGAAAAGTGTGTTTATACTGACAAATCATGTGACACAAGTGAACTTACTTTCATTAAACATGTGACTTATGAAGGTAATTGCTTGCGCCAGATTTTTTAGGGTCTTGATAACATGGAATTGATTTTTCCCAGAGGCAGGATATCAAGGAAAAAGAGCAGACTAGTCTGGGGCTACTAATGCCCTACCGACTACTCAAAGCCCTCATTAGTATAGGAAATGTGGACATGTTTTTTAAAGCATTTAGTTAACTGAATTATGTTATACATGACTGGTTAGGCAGGGAGTTTAATCATATCATACATAGGTGAATCCTGCTAAGTTGGAGGGCATGGGGAGACCTGACAGTTTCACTTTAAAAAAAATGCCATAACAAATATGAATATATGATAACACATGTTTTATTTGTATTTCCATATATTTTGGGGAAATTATTGATAAGCTGTCTACTCTTTATGATTTCCGTTTAATAAATTAAAGTCAATCTTTACTTCTCATTCATGTAATGCTTTGAGTATTACCATAAGGATGAATATGCAAATTGCTCACTTTGGGCTATAATATGGACATCTGCAAAAATGTTTTCTATATACAGCTGCTTTTCCTTTTGTAAATTCACTTGCTGAATATAGAAGTAGATTGCAAGAAAAGTGTCACCACTAGTGATGAGAGAGCAATAAAATGCTCAGGTGCTCATTACTCGACTCAAGCAAAACATAAAGCTCGGGTGCTTGACTCAAATAATGAGTATAATAGAAGTCAAAGGAACTCAAGCATTTTTCTGTCCCCCCACCCCTGGATGTCTGAAGGGAAGAGGCTGAAATCAGACACATCTTGTTTAATTTATGAAAAAAGGATTTTGAAAGTCACACCATTTTTTTTCAGGGCCATGAGGCAACCCTCACTATTTGTAGCAGGTCATCAGGTGGCCCTTACTATTGTTAGAGAGCCAGCAGTTGTCCCTCACTATTGTTAGAAGGTCATCAGACAGCTCTCACTCAACAGTTTTAGGCTGGTTTCACACTTGCGTTTTTATCTGCATGCGTTTTTTTAAAAAAACGCATGTGTGAAAAAACGCATGTAAACGCGGTAAAACGCATGCGTTTTTTAGACGCATGCGTTTTTATAGAAAACCACAAGAAAACGAAAAAACAAAAAAAACCCTAACCCTACCCCTACCCCTAACCCTAACCCTACCCCTACCCCTACCCCTAACCCTAACCCTAACCCTAACCCTACCCCTAACCCTAACCTGAAATGCGTGGCATTGAAATACGTTTATATACGTATATACGTATATAAGTGCCACGATATTTCAGTGGCCACGTATATAAGTGCCACGTATTTAAGTGCCACGTAAGTGCCACGTATTTAAGTGCCACATATTTAAGTGCCACGTATTTAAGTGCCACGTATATAAGTGCCACGTATTTAAGTGCCACGTATATAAGTGCCACGTATTTAAATGCCACGTATTTCACGTAAATGTCACGATATTTCAGTGCCACGCATTTAACCCTACACTTAACCCTACCCTAAATATGTGGCACTGAAATACGTGGCACTGAAATATTGTGGCACTGAAATACGTGGCACTGAAATACGTGGCACTGAAATATCGTGGCACTGAAATACGTGGCACTGAAATACGTGGCACTATGACTGTCAGAAAATGTTCATTAAACGGTTAGGGGTGAGGTTAGGGGTAGGGTTAGGGTTTGGATCCCTTTATCACCTTGATGGTGGTGGGTGACTTTTCAGTGTGTTTTCTGTTTTTTTCCAATAAAAACGCATGCGTTTTTAACGCAAACAAACGCATGTGCTTAAAAACGCATGCGTTTACATAGACAGCAATGCATTTTTTTGCCGCGAAAAAACGCATGCGTTTTTTTCGCGGCAAAAAAACGAGCAAGAAAATACTGCAGATAGAATTTCTGAAAATGAACGCATGCAGAAAAAAAATGCATGCGTTTGAAAACGCGACCAAACGCGTACAAAAAAACGCATGCGTTTTCAATGTTAAATATAGGGAAAAAAACGCATGCGTTTTTTGTGCAAAAAACGCTGCACACAAAAACGCAAGTGTGAAACCACCCTTAGAGGGGCAGCATCCAGCCCTCACTAAGCATTTTTTGAGAGCCAGCAGTCTGCTATACTTTGCATAGTTATTTATAACTTTTGCAAAATAATTGATACATATGAGGTGTACAATTTTTCTTTTTCATATTAATACTGTAAAGTTTGAAACTTGGAGGGCCACCAGGTTGTCGTCACAATTTATAGATTCAGCAGTTGTCTTGTGGACAGACCAAGATAGTGATTTTTGGTAAAGCACACAATTCTACTATTTATTGTACATGGAATGAGGACTACAAATAAAAAAACACAGTAGTTACAGTAAAATATGGTGGAGATTCAAAAATATTTTGGAGTTGTTTTGCTGCCTCTTGCACTGGATGCCTTGACTGTGTACAAGGCATGATGAAATGTGAAGGTTCCCAAAGCACCCAGAAATGGATAGAAACAAAGTACTTTACAGTTCAGAAGTTCCAGCTCCAGTAGTGTAAAGTGTACTACCTCTTACATACAGATGCTGCAGAAAACTGCAAATGGACATAATATATCAGTTATTTTTGCCTGCTTTGATAGATTTCGGAGCACATATCATCATAAAAAACACGAATCTATCAATGAGAGTATGTAAAAATGCAGCAGCAAGGATTATAATTTATAAGGCAATAATCCCTGACTAGATGTCTGTAATGAACTACCCCTACTGTGACAGCTCTCTGTAGATGAATTGCAGATATAAGCAGTATTATTGCAGATTATAGAAGGAATGTGAACTGGTGCTGAAAAGATTTTATTCTTGTACGTGGCATCAACAAACTCTGGAGGAACGCAAGCAACACTGAAAGCTTTCATGAATTTCAGAGTACAGATCATCGTAAAACACCCATCTGTCAATGGATGTATGGAAAAAAGCAGCAGCAATGATTATCATTTATAAGACAATATTCCTTGACTAGATTTCTATAATACGCTATCTCTACATGAATTGCAGACAAGATCATTATTATTATTATGACAGAATGGAATCTATTTGAATACCAATGGGCATGTTGCAGCTGGTATTCAACTACCGCTCTCTGCTGCTCACAAAACCTTGCCAACATACTGTATGTAACGTTGAGTTCCAAAGTGTGGTGACATCGAACACCAGTCATTGAGCTGGAACTTGCAAACTCTACTGCAGCAGTGCCAGGGCGGCAGCAGCTGTAGCCGACTTGTGGAAATGGGCACACACGTGATGTACTTTCACAAATAGCTCAGGAAGAACCGCAGAACCACTAGGTTGAGCATGTGCACCAGGTATGGTACGTGTGCAAGGTTGCCAAAATTCTGAGAATGCACTAAGTTATGGCCATTGTCACACACAACCATGCCTGGTTGTAGGTTCAGGGGAGAGAGCTACAGATCAGTCAGGCCTGTTAGACCTGTCAACAACTCTGCAGCGGTGTGCGGTTTGTCACCTAAACAGATTAACTTCAGCAGAACCTGCTGCCGCTTGACAAAGGCAATGCTGCAGTGCTTCCAGCTTGCGACTGATGTTGACATTTCAAAGATGGAGGGTAAGGAGCAGGTGGTGCAGGAACTGCTGTAGAAGGTGGGGGGAACCCTGAATTAACCAGTGCATGCAATTCTCTGTGTCGGTAGCACGTGTTCCGTCCCAGGGTCAGACTAAGACCCCGCTTCCAAAATGTTCACCCAGTGTGTCATTTGGGAGATATAGCATCCATGGTCACAAGCACTAGCCTGCGTGTCCTTGGTTAAATGGACCTTCCCAGTAATGGCATTGATCAGGGCATGACTGATGTTATGGGACACATGCTTGTATAAGGTGGGGACGGCACACTGGAAGAAATAGTGGCTGCTCTGGACAGCCGCTGCCATGAGGTTGCTGAAAGCCTCCATCTCCACAAGCCTAAGTGGCAACATTTCAATGGCAAGCAGGCTGGAAATGTAGCCATTTAGTACTATGGCTTTTGGAAGGGTGGCTGCATATTTACGCTTGCATTCCAAGAACTGAGGTTTGGACTATTGAAAGCTTTGCTGCTGAGACAAGGTTGCTGACATGATTGCTGACAGTGGCTGCAAGTGTGCAATGACAGGTGCAAGGTCGGATTCATCTTTGCCTGCAGCATGGACAGGGGATTGGCGCGCATGTAGAACAGGAGACGAGGCAGTGGTGTCACCCGCAGACAGTTTTTGGACCCTGGCATCCGGCCCAACTAGTAGGGTGATTTCCTGTCATGTGCCTGAGCATGTTGGTGGTGATCAGGCTGGTGCTTACAAAGTGACTGGAAGCATTTTCTGCTATCCATCCAACAACCATTAAACATTGGTCTGGCTTCAAGAGTGGTGTTCCACGCCCCCTACAAAGAGGGAGAGAAAGCTAGGTTGACATGATGTGTGTGTTTGCTGTGCTTCTGCAGCAGGCACAGTTTCACCTTGCCCATGGTCTCGCCCTCCGAGCCCACTATTCCCTGTCCTTTACCATGCATCTTGCCCATTTTAAATTGTGTATCATATATCCTTTGTTGAGAAAACGTTGCAGGATTAGTATCGCAGGAAAATTTGCCCACCTGAGATAAACTTTTGTAGACAAATTTTCCTACCTCAGATGGACTTGTTACTCTGCAGGATTAAAATAGCAATGCTATTGCTAACCAACTAAGTCTGGCTGTATGTTTTTGATGCACAATTGGCATGATATCAATGCATATAATATTTCTCTGCTGAAAAAACTTTGCAGGATTACTATCTCAGGAAATTTGTCCACCTCACATGGACTGAGTACAGTGCAGGAGCAATTTAGCGATTCTATTGCTAGCCAACAAGTCTGGAGGTATCCTTTTGATGCACAACTGGCACAGTATAAATAACTTAAACAATAATAAAAAAAATGTATGTTATATGGCCAAGAGCATATTAATATCAGTCTGTCCCAGATTGTAGTCAAAATCTTAATGATAAAGTGGAATACTCCAAGTATAATATCCAAAAACAAAAAGGAAGGAGTAGCAACAAGCCACCCAAGATAAATGGACATATAATATTTATTAATTAAATCACCAGAAAATCAGATTAGACAATTAATGCATAAACAAAATATATGAAAGTGGAGGAGACATGAAGGTAGGCAAGGGATAGTTAAAGGGTCAAAATTATAACCTGGGAAAGCTAGGTTAATGAGTATCACAAGTACACAACCGTGTAAAAATCTAAGCAGCTAAATGGCAAAGTATGCCTATTTGTCAGTGTCATCACATGTCATAGCACATATCCAGTTGATAACCCATCATAAGTCATGACCCCTTCAGCCACCATTGCAGCCCCTGACTCGCGTTTCGTGTACTTCGCTTTTCAAAGGGAGGTAGATAGTATATACTGTCTCATGCCAGCCTTCTATATGAAATTAAGAGGCGCCGTTGTTTGCGGCGCATGCACCCCGGAGTCCGGCCACATAAGATGCAATTTTCTCCACTACCATCCCTACACAGTGCGCATGTGAGTGGCCAAGAGCCCGCTGACATCAGTGGACATACACACTGTGTCGGTTTGATAGCTGCTGAGAAAGTGAAGTGCATGAGCACCATCGGCAGCCATTTTCTTGAAGGACAAAGGCTGCTACCATAATTTCAAGTGCCAGAAAAATGAATCTACAGAATGGTAGCAGTGGGGATCTGGGAGTAAACCTCCAAATACAGTGGTATGTAATTCAAAGAGGAGGAGGTTTTGTCCCAGGGCCCAACTACTAAAATTTGGTGGTGGAGGAACTGACATCTTGTGTGGCCGGAGTCCGGAGCACATGTACCACAATCAACAGTGCCTCTTCATTTCATATATAAGGATGGCATGAGACAGTATATACTATCTACCCCCCTTTGAAAAAGTGAGGTATGTGCAACGCATGTCAGGGGGGGCTAGGTGGCTGAAGGGGTCAGGACCTATGATAGTTAGCACCTGTATATGTGCTGGGACTTGTGGTGACACTGACAAATAGGCATACTTTGATATTTACCTGGTGTGTGCACTTGTGATACTCGTTAACCCAGCGTTCCTAGGTTGTTATTTTGACTCTTTAGCTATCTATTGCCTACCTTAATGTCTCCTCCACTTTCATATATTATGTTTATGTATATCTTGTCTAATCTGATTTTAAGATTTGTTTGATAAATATTATATGCACATTTATTTATTTATGCTTTTGACGCACAAGTGGCGCAGTATACATGGCGAATAATATTTTCCTGCTCAGAACAATTAGCAGGATTAATAGCAAAAACAATACTACAAGCCCTGAGAACTTGAAGGGCTTTTGGTATAAGTTGCAGCAGAATGTATGTGCAATTAACTCTATCCTCTCCTACACTATCGCTTCGGCACAATCTCTCTATAAGTACTGCTCACAGCAGTATGAATATTGATAATAATTAGTCCTAATAAGGGCTGTTGTTGCAATTGCAATAAAGATTACAGGTGACTAATCACTGCCTATACGCAGCTACAACTCTGCACATCTCCCTGCTCTGCTGATGTCTGTTGGTACAAGGGGACCGAGTATGGCTTCACGGGTCTTATATTGACCCGATGATGCTATTCAGCCAGCCAATCGCAATAATGCCACTACCAAGATGGCTATGGCATTACAGTGCCTGTCATGCAATCCTCGCATGTCTAACAAGAAGCAAGCATGCAGGGCGGGGACTTGAACTTGCACGCAAGAATTCAAAAATACTCGATAAGTAGCGAGCATTTTGAGCACTCTGATACTCGAGCGAGTAACGAGAAGTAATGAGCATGTCCACTGATCACTAATGGGGGGAAATAGATACATGAGAGTAATGCCAGATGCAGTGTGACTAATCAATGACAATGTGTTGCTGGCATTATTTACACTGTTTATAAATTGCATTTTCTCTTTATTCACAATGCAATAGAAAGCATAAGCAATACAATTTTAACTGACTGATGGATGGTAAAAGGTGAGAACTTTTTTTCTGATCAATGATAAAAACTGATAATATTGTCATCTAACTCTATATTGAGAAAACAAATATATTGTTGTTTACCTAAAGAAATACAATACAATATAAAACAGTATGATAGCTTTTCACTAACTGATATGAGAAGGTGGAGAAATGTACACATCCGTACTTGCCACAATACAGTAGTCTAATGCAGGTGCTAGCATTTTGGTAGTGTACATATCTAGCAATTTGGATTTTGTCATTTTTTGGGGAAAAGATTGTAATTTGTTGAAAAATAAAACTAATTTGAAAACCATACACAACATACCTATACTGTGACCTACTTCCATGTTTTCCTTTTTTGGTAAAGATTCATAATTAAAGTTGAAAAAAATGGCAAATTGTATTGTAAAACAAAAAAGTGATAATGGTAATAAACAAGGTAGTGTAAAAGAAAAAAAAATGAAATGATGAATATTAGAGCCATTAGCAACAGTAGAAGCACCATTATCATTAGCACCAGCCATATGGGCAGTAGCACTAATGAAAGCAGGTTACAATTGGTCTCATTTGCCTTTAGTAAGCATATTAGTGGTAAGGAAGCAAAGTACATTAAAGAATATATGGCACATCACTCATCTCGGTCACAGCAGGGTGATTTTACCTCTAAGTACTCATTCAGACATCAGTTTTTGTTATATTTTGAGAAAAAGGACTGTTTCATCATTGATTCTCAATAGAGTTTAATAAGATCTTCATTAGAGTGTCATCAGAGTTTCAACAGAGTTTGGTAAGAGTTTGGTAAGAGTTTCATCAGTTTTATTCACTGATGAGAAAAAATGTTTCTCCACTTTTTACAATCTGTCAGTGGAAAATGGACAGCAAGTACATTGCATCTGAATGCAGTCAAATTTTTTAACGGACACATAGACTTTCATTATTGAGCTTGGTCTGACACTCATATCAATATTGGACATGTCTTGAATATTTTGCATGAAACATCCCCATCTACTTTCATAAGTATGTGTGCTATCAGTGAAAAAAAAAACGGATAGCCCTTGTGAATCAAAAACTGATGTATGATTGAGCCATAACCATTACATTACCGTTACATCATCTTTAAATATCATGAAAGTCTGTCAGTGCACTCTTTTTTTCAATGAAGTTATAGTTACTGCTTGGTTACAATTAGTGATGAGCGAGTATACTCGTTACTCGGGTTTTCCCAAGCACGCTCGGGTGGTCTATGAGTATTTTGGCATGCTTGGAGATTTTGTTTCTGTCATTGCATGATTTGCGACTGCTAGACAGCCTGAATACATATGGGTTTGGTCTGTTTGTTTGGGAATTCCCACAAGTATTCAGGCTGTCTAGCAGCCGCAAATCATGTAGCTATGGCGACAAAAACTAAATCTCCAAGCACGCCAAAATACTCGGAGACCACCCGAGCATACCCGGGGAAACCAGAGTAATGAGTATACTTGCTTATCACTAGTTTGAATCCCTTTCTATTGTGAAGTCACTGAAATTACTAAGGTTGTGTTTGTATTTGAAGACATACATACAAAGAGAAAGCTGCAGACCAAAAATGGGGATCACCAAACACAAATACAAAAGATAATAATTTTATTGAATACAAAGCCAACAAACATATTAAAAACAATTAAAAGTAAAAAAATGTTGACGTGAGAAAATCACAAGGCTTATAATAAAGCTAAAGGCCACCTTTCCCAAGGCAAAGTAGAAAATCGAAATAACATGATTAGTGCAATAAGTAAATAACAAAAATTGCTAATTTTGGACACTATATGTATATACCAACAGTCATATAGAAACCAATAACACACATGAATGGTGGACATAGATACATACCCAAAAACCAGCAACTAATCTAAAGTATCATAGCTACTATACACAAATGCTGCCTGAAAATGAACACACAACCACTAAATAAACTGGCGGAAAAAATGCAGATATAACTCGATGGTGCTAGCTTGAGCAAAAAAAAAACCATGCTGTGCACTATAACATGGTGGCTAATACAAACCAGACACAGCAAATAGTGTATATGAAAAGCCTGGGAACAGGGGGGCCCGTGGAGATGCCCGACGCGTGTCGCTACCACAAGGTAGCGTCGTCAGGGGCTGACTTTTTTTACTTTTAATTGTTTTTAATATGTTTGTTGGCTTTGTATTCAATAAAATTATTATCTTTTGTATTTGTGTTTGGTGATCCCCATTTTTGGTCTGCAGCTTTCTCTTTGTATGTATTGAATAATTTTTGTATTGACCTTGGGTGTATCCCACTACATTTATTGTGGTGCCCTCTTAAAACAGACTTGGTACTTGTATTTGAAGACATCTCACAGTGTTATACACATATTTGCAGGGCAATTAGATTATCTGTAATTCACAGCAACGATTTAGGAAAATTTTGCCCAATCTGATGAATTTGAATTTCCAAAGATTTGATCATCTTTACTGCAAAAACAATCGTGGAATCCTTTGCGGCCATGCCTGATGTCATGTGAACTTTGTCTCTGGCTGCTGCAATCTTTAATAATTTTTTAAATGGAGCAGGACATTTTCAAAGTAATCTACCTCAATCAAATTGCAAATTGTTTGAGCTTACTAGAACCTAAATTAAATTCTTTTCAAAGTTGATTTGCATCGGATCAATCTCATAGATCACCTCTACTAGTAGCAAATCTAGTACAAAAATCACAGATTAGTCTTCACACTGAAAATAAAAAAAATGGAGAGATACTGTTGTTATGTTTAGTGTATAAATTAGAATGTAACACCTGGAATGTTTCTCATTCAATTATTTTGTCAGAATTCTTACAATCTAATTTGAGCTTTACCTAATAGACCATATAAAACAACTATATGCAGAGAAAATGATAACAAAAAGGTAAACTCCTGCAATTCAAAGAAAGACAAATGGTGGATGGTAAGGGAAAAATACAGGAGCATCTTCATAAAGACAATGTTGTATTCTAACTGTTGTCTAATTTGAATGCTTCCATTCTGACCATGCAATTAATATGTTTTGCTAGGTTTGTAGGAACAGCAAGTGTATTTATCTAGAAATAAATATGTGTGACTTTACCACTGTTGTCAAGAGTATGATTCTTTTGAGATGTAACATAGACCTCGATTTTGATTTTGCTGAAGTTTTTTTTTTTTCATTTTATTTTAAAGCTTTGAGCATCGCCGCTTGACTTAAACAATGAGTTTTCTCTTGTCTGGCTTTACTCTTGGGAGATTCAATTCTCTACCTAAAACAGGCTTGCCTTGGGAATTGGCAGAGGGAATCTGTCTTTGAAAGCTGTACAGGGACTTTGAAGTTAAAGCTGTATATATATTTTCTTTCTTGAACCTGGTGTATTTTTACACTGCACTTGGGACCCATTCTTTTTGTCTTTGAAGAAGTAATTCTCGTCACTTGCCTTTCCTGCACGATGTTTAAACATATTTCTATTCATAATATATTCCATAGTTAGTCATTTCAGTATGTGTTGGTTATGTTTAACAACAGTTGTAACTGAGTCCTTTGGTATTAACTCATATGGGAAGCATACAGTGTTAAAGCACTCAGTAAAAAGTGTGATCAGCGCTGCCATGTCATCATCAGTCACCCATATAAATTAATGGATAGTGCTTTCAAGAGTAGTAAATGTTACTATGCTTGACAGATTCAATTTTGTCACACAGAATGTTTCAAGTCACTTACAGGTTCTGTTCCAGTATGAGGCTGATGTGATAATTCAGCTTTTGAAAACACACCATATTTTATTCCATCGGGAAAAAAAGCAAATAATAGATAAATCAGTCACCTTCCATAAGATATTCATCTATGCAGTGGAATGATTACCTGAAAGCATACTAACAACTGGGTGACAAGAGCAAGATCATTTCTACAGTCATTAACGTACTAGTCTAGGAGGTTTTCAATTTGTTTCAATGTATATTGTCAGTGGGAATGAATCTATATCTTTGATAACTAATTTGTTACATTTGTTCACAACAGCTATTTAAGATTTGTACAAGACACAAATAAAGGAGTAGATCACAGTATATGCTCCATGACTACCTCAACACAAAGCTTATGACAGCAGAGTTTTCAACAGCCTATTCTATTTATTAGTTACTTTGCTTGCACACTTAATTGCAGAGCCTTTATTACACTAATGATTAGAGAATCTGATATAATTCAAAATCCGTAGTTAACTTAAATTTGGCCAGGTAATTTGATTTGTATAGATTTTATTTGAAGCAAATTCAGTGTGCCATATTATGCTCTCAGGAGTCTCCAGGCAGGTAAGAAAAAAAAAAATCAAATCTCCCTGCTCACCTGAACCATCACCGTAGCTTTGTTTAACTTTTTCTTTACTGTTCTACCACACATAATGTAATGTCAGAGGTATACTTGGTGCTGAAAACTCTGAAGTTGGCTTACTAGGCCTTGGAAGAAGGTATTGCACACTGTTCGGCAATAAAAAGGATGGAGGGAGCTATGATAAGGGTCAGAAGTTTGGCTGAGACAGCAGGACAGGAGATTTTTCACTTCTTTCTTAGACATATACAAATCATCAAAGTGGTAAAATGAGTTCAAGATCTAAGGCCAAACCTTCCTATATATTTAGACTGCGCTAAGGAGAAAACACCTGTGCAGGGGGGCACTTGTGCAGATTTTATCGAAGTGCAATATTTTTCAAAGTGCCAGGACAGTTAAACATGGCTTTTGGTCAGGACATGAGACAGGTCAGATATGCAGCACATTCAAACAAACTTGTTTCCTGTTCATGTGTTCTGCAAAATGTATTCACATTATTTGCATCTTTTATGTTCTAGATGCTGCAGTAACACATATCCACCGACATTTAACACACTCTGGGCACTCCATCCATATCATCCCTATGTCCTACCCTCTCCTATGTACTGCTCCCATAATCTTAAATCACACAGATCCATTCACTCACACGATGCAACACAAGAGCCGCTCTCTCAAATCACTTTACCATCAGTCACTTTATTTTCCTTCCCCTATCTTAACCCAGATGCTTCTTGTAAGGCCAGAGTCACATGCTCCGTTCCCAAGTGCCGGCGGCAGTGCCGGGACTTGATGCGAGTTTCTCGCATTGAGCTCGCAAGTGTGATCTCGGCCTACTGTAGAATATGGCCGAGTGCTATGCAAGAAAACATCAAATGGCACTCGACCCAGTGTTACTCTATAAGGCAGCTCACACCACCGTTTATTTTCTCAGCCGTATTCGGCTGAAATTGACACATAGACTCACCAATGCAAGCCTATGGTTGCGAGAAAAAAAAATCACACAGCACTCGGAACATGCAAGTACTGTCTGATTTTTACACACCGGTGTCCTTTGAAAAGCTGGCAATTCATGTGCTGCTGCATACAGTAAAATCACAGAGTGACAGGTTAGAATGCAATAGATTGCTGGAGTCAAATTAAATGTATGAAAAATCAGTCTGAGTCTCCCTGCCATGAGTTGCACGAGTGTAATGAAAGAGTCAATTTGATTTTTCACACCTAGCATCGGAATATACATCCGAATGTAGTGCGATTGCTATCCGATTGCAATGCGATTTAAACATGAGCTTTTACATAAAGCAATTCTCTAAGTCATTTACACATCATTTTCAAAGGAAATATTAATCAAAAAGCATATATATATATATATATATATATATATATATATATATATATATATACTATATATATAATAGAATAAAAGCTGGCAATTCATGTGCAACGTACAGTAAAATCACAGAGTGACAGGTTAGAATAACCCTCCTGCATCCTCCGGTATTTATTTCCATTTTTCCTTTGGGGTTAGGGTTAGGCAAGGGCTAAGGTTAGGGTTAGGGTTGAGGCTAGGATTAGGGTTGGGGCTAGGGTCAGGGTTGGGGATAGAGCTAGGGTTAGGGCTGGAGCTAGGGTTAGGGTTGGCCTAGGGTTATGGCTGGGGCTAGGGTTAGGGTTGGGTTAGGGTTAGGGTTTGGATTGTGGTTAGGGTTAGGGTTGGGACTAGTGTTACAGTTGGGACTAGGGTTAAGGTTGGGGCAAGGGTTAAGGTTGGAGCTAGGGTTAGGGTTGGGTTGGGTTAGGGTTTGGGTTGTGGTTAGGGTTAGGGTTGGGACTAGTGTTACAGTTGCGACTAGGGTTAAGGTTGGGGCAAGGGTTAAGGTTGGAGCTAGGGTTAGGGTTGGAGCTAGGGTTAGGGTTGGAGCTAGGGTTAGGGTTGGAGCCATTGTTAGAGTTAAGGTTGGGGTTAGGGTTGTGGTTGTGGTTATGGTTGGGATTAGGGTTAAGGGTGTGTTGGGGTTAGGGTTGGAGTTAGAATTTTTCAGACAATTTTGCATTCAAATGGTGCTTCCTCCCTACTGAGCCCTGCATACATGGACAGAAAAAGACTACAGACCATATGGACAGGGATCACCTTGAAAATCACAAAATGCACTTTATTAGATACAATAGAAAGACAAAAAACACCAAATAAAGACATGTAAAAGTCATCAAATGACAAAATGTGACATACAAAAAAGCTCATAATAGAGCCACAACCCTCAACAAGGACTATAGCAGTATATAAAACAAAACATTTTAATTAAATCTCAATAGGGAAATTCATGATCAGCACACCAAAATGGCTCAAAAATCGGTCAAAACCTGAATAGAACCAATGTTGAATTCATGGGACAAAAAATAGTGATGCATGTGCCCAAGCACAAAATGGGATGTAGCAAATGATATCAACAGCAACTTACAAAATAATGATTATACAAGTATTTAAAATGAAGACCACTTTAAATAGAGCTCAAAAAAATCCATAGATTGCTAAAATTATAAAACTGGAGACAATAATTATATAAATCCCATATAGCAGCATGTGATTGGGATCCAAATAATGATCACGCACTAGGTTACCACGTAAACAAATAATGTGCATATATAAGCAGCAAATATAGTTTGAGCACAAGGTGCATGCATGAGCTGAAAATGCCCAAAATAGGATCATATAGAGGACATCAAAAGACCACCTGAAAACAGGGGAAATGCCTAAAATACTACCATATCTCCCAGCGTAACAATGGGCTAGGTGGTCAGAACTACAAATAGTCAAATCAAGAGGGAAAGATGCCCACAGAGGATTCATCAGGGACTGGTCCCTACTGAGCCCTGCCATGCACCCAAGCAGTGACTTTTCCCCACATACCTGGTATCGACATACTCAGGAGAAATCGCACAACAAATTTTGTGGTTCATTTTCTCCTGATACTATTGTGAAAATAAAAAAAATTGGTTCCAAAGTACATTTTTTGTGAAAAAAGTAAAAAGTTCATTTTTTCCTTCCACATTGCTTTAGTTCTCGTGAAGCCCCTGAAGGGTTAATAAACTTCTAATGTGTTTTTAAGAATGGTGTCACTTTTGGATATTTTCACAAAAAAAATGTTTTTTGTAAATTTTGTTGGAAAAATTAGAAATCGCTGGTCAAATTTTAACCCTTAAAGCGTCCTAACAGAAAAAAAGTTTCTAAAATTGTGCTGATGTAAAGTTGACATGTGGAAAATGTTATTTATTAACTATTTTGTGTGCCACCACTCTGATTTAACGGTACAAAAATTTAAATTTGAAAATTTCTAAATTTTCTAAATTTCTGCCAAATTCCCATTTTTTTCATAGATAAATGTAAGCTATATCAAAGAAATTTTTATCACCAACATGAAGTACAGTATGTAATGAAAAAACAGTCTCAGAATCAGTGAGATACATTGAAGCATTCCAGATCTTTGACAGTGGTCATAACTGTAAAAATTGGCTTAGTTAATAAGTACCAAATTGGTTCTGTCCCTAAGGGGTTAATAAAAGATAATTTTTCTAAAAAAATTGTGTGGTCGAAAGCTGGGGGATGTTTATAGCCTGGGAAGGGTGTAATACCCATGAAGCATCCCACGCTATTAATATCAGCTCACAACTGTATACTAAGCCTTTTCTGGCTATAAAAGTGGGGGAACCTTAAAGAACATGACATAGGGTCCCACTATTAATAACCAGCCAAGGCTATGCGGGCAGATGGGGACTGATATTAATAGCCTAAGAAGGGGCCATGGATAGTGCACCTCCAGGCTGAAAACATTAGCTCTCTGCTGCCTAGAAAAGGCACATCTCTAAGGTGAGCCAATTCTGGCACTTAGTCTTGCTCTTTCCACTTGCCCTGTAGCGGTGGCAAGTGGGGTGATACTTTAGGGGGTTGATGTCACCTTTGTATTGACAGGTGACATCACGCCCCGAGGTTAGTAATGGAGAGGCGTCAATAAGACGCCCCATTACTAACCCCATACTCACATTGTTTGAAAGCACAGACACCCAAAATAAAGTCCTTCAATTGAAAGAATGACACAGACTCATTTAATAAATCTTAATTAAACCATACTTATGACATCGCCCATTCCCTTGATGCCCCTGTCATCTGCAAAAGAGTTGAAAATATAAAGCAACAATATTCCTCACCTTTCCGCAGAGATGATAATCCATATGTTCCATGAGAGGTTTAGCTTTGCTACATCTAGATGGCAGGCTGCATGGTTGCATGATGCGACCATACAGCCTGTCATCCAGCAGAGACACTGAGCACCGTGTTCGCAGTGTCTCCCTGTTAATTCCTATTCCCTGTCTGAGGACATCTGGAGCAAGAAACAGGACCTCGGAGTTCACAGCCAATTAACTCACTTCATCTTTCTGACGTAAATGCAAGCGCCGTGGAATGAACTAATTTCACCTTTCTGGCATCAGCGCGAGCACGGTAGGAAATTTTCCTACGGCGCTCACATTGAGGTAAAGTAACCAGGTATTTGGTTTAGATCCTCTGAACATGAGTTTGTAAGCTGATATCTCAGAACTTCTTAAAGGAAGAATCAGGAGCAAAGTGTAGTGCATCTGCATCATATGCCTGCCAGGCTATGCCCCAGATAAAACAGGTTTTAATCAAAATTGCGGGACCCAGTAAAGTTAGTGATCAATTATGGAATCAGTCTCTTTGCCACTGCATCACGCTGCTCTCATATGAAATAGGAAAAACCTAGTGACAGATTCCATTAAATAACTCTTAACTGTGTTGTCAAATTAGTTTTAATAATAATATATGTTTTTGCCTTATAAAAGTTCCTTGAATATCACATGGAAACTGCAGTATTGCTCCAGAATGAATCAAATGTAAAAATGTAAGCCTTGAATTCGCAGTTCAGAAATATAACTATATATTCATATACTAGTCTAGGATTTGGACATTATCTACAGTAGTAATGATGGGACAGGTCACCAAATCAACCTAACATATAAGGCAGAAATACCTTAGTCTTTGATACCCTCAAGCAATTCACAGATCCAGATATGTCACTTCATTTATGCTTCATAAAGAGAGTAAAACGTAAAATACAGCTTTGACTTTCTAACATTCACTTTGTAATAAAAAGCAAAGTAAGGACAGCACTGAAGTTCCAAAGTACATTCTATAATAAAAAGGAAGCTGTTACATATAATTTGAATAAAATTTGCTTAAGTGATTCTCAGACATGAACATATTTTTGTTAGGGAAATAGCAATTGGAATATAGTTACATTTTCACTCCAATATCACTTTTACTCCAACACAGATGCATTCCTGTATTCATACCACATAAAGAATGAATTGGTAGCATATGATTGGTAATAATTTGGAGTACATTATTCATAGCAAAAACAGCTTTTTAAAGAGAACCTGTAAGCAGGATTTTAGGAGGGCAAGCAGAGGTAATGATGAATAGATCATTGTTCAGCAATTAAAATAATGCGGGGGTGTGGCCTGATCGCACATGGCACTGCGTGTGAGCTCTGACATCTCCCACATGTTACGAACGGCTCACAGCGGCTTCTGTGCTAAAAAAAAGCTCACCAGACACCTGGACCACCGGGGAAAGGAATGCCGAGAGGTTGGTCACAGAAACGAGGCCCGCCAGCCAAGCTGATGGACTTGTTTACCCATCACACTGAGGCAGCTCTTGTTAGAATCTATTTCATTTTGACTATCCGCCATCTTGTTGTGGTTTTCACGCTGCTGGACTTTTTCCTCTGGTGCTGAGTTTGTCTTAGGTCAGGTGATTGCATCACCCTTTATTACCCAGCACCTGCCTCCCAGTACTTGCTGGACAACAGTGTTAATCCGCTAGTGTTCTGGCTTGGTGTCTTGTTAGCTTTCTGTGTTTGATAGTGTGCAGTTCTGGTATCTGTAGTTCTGCTAGTTTTGCTCTTGGTTTTCCATTCATTTCTGCAACTTCCTATTTTCCTTCTAGGAAGTTACATGTTTTTGTTCCCAGTCCCTGGATCATTCAGGGACACCCTTCCCCCTACCTGTAGGTCTTTGTTTGAAATTAGCCTAGGAAACGTCGGTAGGTCATTTCACAAGGAATAGATCACCCGCTCCATCGTAGGGCTTCAGCCTAGTCCTAGTACAGAGTCAGCTGTTCCCCCTTCTACCCTAATCTTGAGCTGCAGATCCATAACAGCTCCTGCAGGCAAAATTGCGCCTTCCCCGAAGCAGCACTGGAAGCTTCTAATGCGATGGTGGATATCCCACTGACAGCGAGATCCATGCAAAGGCTGCTTATCGCTCTAAGAGCTTCTTTACAAGAAGATTTTAAAGGTATGCTGGCTACAATAAAAATGGACATAGATACTCTGGGGGAGCGTACTGCACATATTGAAGTAAAAATGGCAGAATATGCCTCCTCTCATATCAATCTAATTGATGCTAATTCACCTTTGGAGGATGAAATTTCTTTTCTGAAAGCCAAGGTTTATGACCTAGAAAACAGGTCCCGGTCACATAATGTGAGAATAAGGGGTATCCCTGTGTCCTTTAAAGATGGTGACCTACAAATATATTTCCAAGAGTTGCTGAAAGAAGTAATCACAGGTGCAGACCCCAGAGACCTATTGATGGACAGAGTCCACAGAATCCCTAAATCCAAGAATCTCACTCCTCTTGTTTCCAGAGATACCCTTAACCGCATTCATTTTTATAAAACCAAAGACATGTTTCTGCATAATTAGAGGGGGAAACCTGCTCTGTCTGCCTCTTTTCAAAACCTGGCTATTTTTTCGGATTTATCTGCTGTGACTTTGGCAAAAAGAAGAGAATTTGCAGATGCTGCCAAGATTCTAAGGGATAATAAAATTTCATACAGATGGGGTTTTCCTGTGAAAATGATAATTCATTACAGTGATACAACTCCTGTTTGTCTCTCTGTTTCCCAAGTGAAGAAGCTCTTGCACCTATGGAAGCTGTACCTTTTCCCCCCAGGATCTTCAAGCTGCAGAGACTATGTCTCAGAAGAAACAGAATATAGATTGGTCGGTGGCCTGACTGGTTTCTACTACAGCTCTGGCAAAAATTAAGAGACAATCACATCAAAACCCTGTCATGGGCAGCCCAATCTCCAGACCTGAACCCCATTGAAAATCTCTGGAATTTAATCAAGAGGATGATGGATAGTCAGAAGCCATCAAACTAAGAAGAACTGCTTAAATTTTTGCACCAGAAGCAGTGTGCAAGACTGGTGGAAAGCATGCCAAGACGCATGAAAGGTGTTATTAAAAATCATGGTTATTCCACAAAATATTGATTTCTGAACTCTTCCTGAGTTAAAACATTATTAGTGTTGTTTCTAAATGATTATGAACTTGTTTTCTTTGCATTATTTGAGTTCTGAAAGCACTGAGTTTTTTTTTTCTATTTTGACCATTTTTCTTTGTCAGAAAAAAAATGCTAAATTTATTGCTTAGAAATTCGGACATGTTGTCAGAAGTTTATAGAATAAAAGAACAATTTACATTTTACTCAAACATGAACCTACAAATAGAAAAATCAGACAAACTGAACATTTTTCAGTGGTCTGTTAATTTTAGCCAGAGCTGTATATAGCCCTTGTTTTTATTTTGCCAGCCATCCTGGACAGATTATATTATGGTTTCATGGTTGGCCTATTTCTTTGTATTTAAAGCAGGGGTTGCCCATACTCTACCTACATAGTCTGATAACCCCAGCTCACATGTTCAGTGAGCTCTGTTTTGTTTTCTTGTGAATTATTTCCTTTTTAGGCATGTTTTCTGTTATTTGTTGTTATCCGTTTTATAAGTTGTATGTACCTGTTTTTTTTCCCTTTCCCTTCCTTTGCTCTGACCCATTTCTTTGCAAACCAGCCAATTGATTAGCTAACAATGAATATTCAGACTCTGTCATTAAATGCTAGAGGTCTGAACTCTTTCTTTAAAAGGTTGCTAATGTGGAAAGAACTGACTAAAAGTCAAAGCGACATCGCTTGCATTCAAGAAACCCACCTCGGCAAAGAGGATAATTTTCGCCTTTATCATAAAAAATGTCCTATCTCTTTCTTTTCTTTGATGGAGAATTTAAAAAGGCTGGGGTGTGTATCTTTGTAAAATAATCAGTGCCCTTCGAGTTAATTAGAGCTGTATTCATCCCAGGAGGAAGATATATAATTTTGATATGTAAACTTAATGGGGAGGTTTATACAATAGGTTCGATTTATGCTCCAAATTCGGGATAGAGCAGGGAATCTTCTTGCAAGGAGAATCAGAAAACAATAATTAAAAAATAAAATTGTATACCTTGATGGGCCAAGGGATACTAAAATTTATAATCCTCTGAGCATGGCAGAAGTATGCTAAATATTACTCAAAATTCTATAATCTGAAGGAGGATCCCAGCACCTTCCAAACTTCTCCTTATTTAATTTATAACTATTTAGATAAAATGCAAATGCTTAAAGTGTCTGAGGAACAACTGCATTATCTTAATGAACCTTTCTCTTTGCGGGAGGTCCTGGACGCCATTAAGTCCTCTAAGTCTAACTCAGCTCCGGGGCCAGATGGCCTTCCGAATTAATATTATAAACTTTTTAATAATAAGCTTGCTCCATATTTACTGAGATCCTTTAACTTCTGGCAAAAATCTGAGGCTAATGCTCCTGCCTGAGGGTTTGGAAGCCTTAATTACTACTATTACGAAACCAGGGAAGCCCCTCACCACCCCGGCAAATTTTAGACCTATTTCTTTACTTAATTGTGATGTTAAATTGCTATCTAAACTCCTTGCTTTCAGATTACATAAAATTCTGCCTTCCTTGATTGACCCGGATCAGGTGGGCTTTGTTGCTGGTCACCAATACAGTGACGTAACAAGGAGATTAATAGATTTAATTAGCGTTGCTGAAATTTCTGGAGGCCGTTGCGCTCTCGTCACTGGATGCCAAAAAGGCCTTTAACTGGGTGCGCTGGGGCTATCTAGATGGAATTGTATCTAAATTTGGGTTTATTAGCTCTATGTTGTGAATTAGACTTTTTGGCTCCCTCTTGTGGTTACTAGTGATATGACTCTGGGATTTCTTTCCCTCAGTTTGCACCCAGCTGGGTCGTTACTTCAGGGGCGTTGCTATATAAACCTCCTGGAACCTTAGTCCAGTGCCTGGCATCGGTGTTATCAGACACATTCTGTTTGCTCCTATCTGCTGGTCCTGGTTCGTGCAAAATTAAGCTAAGTCCTGCTTCTTTGTTTTTTGGGTTATTTGCTTGCTCTCATTTTTGTCCAGCTTGTACTGAATGTGATTCCTGACCTTGCTGGAAGCTCTAGGGGACTGGTGTTCTCCCCCCGGGCCGTTAGACGGTTCGGGGGTTCTTGAATTTCCAGTGTGGATATTTTTGATAGGATTTTTTGCTGACCATATAAGTTATCTTTCTATATTATTAGCTAGTGGGCCTCTCTTTGCTAAATACCTAGCTCATTCTGATGTTTGTCTTTTCCTCTTACCTCACCGTTATTATTTGTTGGGGGCTTCTATCCAACTTTTGGGGTATTTTCTCTGGAGGCAAGAAAGGCATTTCTTTTCCCTTCTAGGGTTAGGTAGTTCTCCGGCTGGCGCGAGACGTCTAGGATCAACGTAGGAACGTTCCCCGGCTGCTGGTATTTGTGGTGGTAGGATTAGATATATGGTCAGCCCAGTTACCACTGCCCTATGAGCTGGTTTTCTGTGTTTGCAGACTTAGCAGTTATTCCTGAGACCCTCTGCCATTGGGGTCATAACAGTATGCCAGGCCAACATTGAATGTTTAATGCATTGCTGAAGTGGGATAATAAGAAAGGAAATTCTGAGTTTTTTTTTTTTTTTCTTTCCTCTCTTCCTCCCCTTTACCTTTGAGTGGCTTGTGCTTGCTGCAGACATGAATGTCCAGACCTTGATTACAAGTGTAAACCAGCTGGCAGCTCGTGTGCAGGGCATCCAAGATTTTGTTACCAGTAGTCCTATGTCTGAACCTAAAAAATCCTATCAAAAATATCCACACTGGAAATTCAAGAACCCCCGAACCGTCTAACGGCCCGGGGGGAGAACACCAGTCCCCTAGAGCTTCCAGCAAGGTCAGGAATCACATTCAGTACAAGCTGGACAAAAATGAGAGCAAGCAAATAACCCAAAAAACAAAGAAGCAGGACTTAGCTTAATTTTGCACGAACCAGGACCAGCAGATAGGAGCAAACAGAATGTGTCTGATAACACCGATGCCAGGCACTGGACTAAGGTTCCAGGAGGTTTATATAGCAACGCCCCTGAAGTAACGACCCAGCTGGGTGCAAACTGAGGGAAAGAAATCCCAGAGTCATATCGCTAGTAACCACAAGAGGGAGCCAAAAAGTCTAATTCACAACACTGTATTAGGTCTGCTATTTTATCTTTACATTCTAACCCTAATACATCAGTTGTGGCCTTGGGATTCAGATCACTACATTTTTCTATCTCCAATGGCACCCGACAGGCATGTTTGCTGTCTCCGATCATTTTTGATCTAGTTATGGAGCCTCTGGCAGAGTCCATGTGCATAAACGATGGCATCTCAGGCTTCCAGGTTGGTAAATCTAAACATGTGATAAACCTTTATGCTGATGACATAATTATAATGTGCAGAAATTAGGAGTGATCCCTATATGAGGTTATGGGTGAACTTGAGAAGTTTTCAAAAATTTCCTATTATAAATTGAATGCGTCCAAATCTGAGATTTTTCCTGTTGCAGTCCCCCTTGATCTACGGGATACTCTAAAGAAATTACTTCCCTTGAAATGTCAAACTGAAGGTATTGCTTATCTTCAAATATTGCTGACCTAATCTCATCTTATTCTTAAAGAAAATTTCAAATACCTATATAATTCCTTAAGTGTGGAACTGGATAGATATTCAAACCTGCACTTATCTTGGATGGCTAGAATACAGTCCTTTAAGTTGTTTTTCTTAACAAAGATTTTATATTTCTTTCATTGCATCCCTTTAAGATTACCTAGGTCATTAATTCAAAAACACCAATCACTTAATCATATGGGCAAAAAGGAGAGCCAGAGTGGCTTATAGACCTATGTTTATAGTTATGTTCGAGGAGGACTAGGGGTACCTAATGTTCTGGCTTACCACAGGGCGGCAATTCTTGAGTGTGCAGAGATCTTGTCGTCTCAGTCATCCTCACACAGATGGCTCCAGATTGAAAACTGTTTTGCATGGAGGGGCCCTACTAGGCTCCTTTTGGAAGCCGAACTACTCTCCTTGACTAATTTCAGCCTGGTTCTTCCAATTATGAGATCGACCTTGTGTGTTTGGAGGGTCTGGGTGAAAACTGGTGATTTTCCATCCCTCACAAGAATTTCCATTAGAGCAGTGGGGGCCAATGTCCCACATCTCAGTTTGAGTGGATGGAATAGGCTGGGGATTACCTCCTTGGCTGATTTATTTAATAACAAAACACTTATTTCTTTTGAATCTCTGGCAAAAAAACAAACAAATTAGACTGCAAGGTTTTTTTTATCAATATCTCCAAAACAGACACTTCCTTACTCCCATCCAATTATTTAATACAAAATCTAAAATATCTCTATTTGGGAAGTACTTTGACCATACTGAAAATACCAGGAAAGGCCTTTCTAAAATTTTCAAAATGTTGTCTTCGTCTAGTTATGTGGAACGTTGGCCATAAATGGGGAGATGGGAATGGGATTTTGGCCTTTCTTTCTCACTACTACTGTGGCAGGAGGCCTCTAGATGCGTTCTTAAAACATCACATTGCATAAATCATCTAGAATAAATGAAAAAGATTCATATGTGATGGCATTTGACCCCTGATAGACTGGCACATGGGTCCCAAAATATGTCCCCCCCTGTGTTGGAAGAGATGGGGCTCCATGGGTTCTATAGCTCACATTTTCTGGTTCTGTCCCCTGATTCAGCTGTTTTTAGTGGGTGTTTTTTATTCGATAATCTCATGTAATAAAGGTGAATATTAACCCTTCCCCTGCTTTAGCAGTCCTAAATATGGGAATTGATTGCCTCCCCATAGACCAAAGGAATACAGTGGTCCATATGCGTATTGCTGCTAGACAGTGCATTGCCACTTTGTGGGAGGCTCCTGTCCCTCAGTCCCGCTCTCAGCTATGTGAAAAAATTAATATTCATTTTTATTTGGAGTATCACCTTGCTCAAGACCATGCATCCAGATCCAAAGTCAACAAGACGTGGAAACTCTAGTTCTCTTCTAAATATGCTACTCGCCTCCTTCCTCTATTTAAGAACTTGGATCTTTCTTTTTATTTTACCTGCTTAGACATATAAACAATGTTACCAGTCAGACCATTCCCCTTCCCCTATCGCCTCATGGCCCCCTCCTCTCTTTCTTGTTTTCTTTTTTATCTCTCTATTTCGATTTGTCTTATAGCCCCTTGTTCATGATGGTTCGCTCTGGCGAGACTTGTAAATTGGGGACTATTATTTGTAATGTCTGTATTGTTCTACAGTATTTGAAATGTTTTGATATTGAAAATTTAAATAAAGATTGAAAAAAATAAATAAAAAAAAATAATACTTTTATCATCCTGATAGGTTAACCCATTGAAAAGAAATCAATAGTTTTATCCATGTGTAAATAAGATTGCAGTGGAGACAGAAGCTGTTTTGCTTGGCATGATGTTCAGACAGCATCATTTGTCTCCCCTTCCAATGGTGCAACTGGGAGCGGTATCGGTGGGGAAAGCTGAAGATGGACTATGGTCTGCAACTGTTATTGTAACACACAGTGCATGTGCAGACTGATTTACATAAAAGCATTGATAAAAGGATGGCTAAAAGTATAAATCTCTCTTCAATAAAGCAATGGATTAGGACAATGTAGATATATTTTTTTTAATTTTTCAACACTTGTCATTACCTCTTCTTCCCTTTCTAAAATGCTGGTGGCAGGTTCTTCTAATATACAGTAATGCTCAAAAGTTTTCAAACTCTTCAGCATTTTCCATATTTCTGCATAAATTTTAGCTAAAACTAAGTCAGATTGTCATACAAATTTTAAAAGTGGATAAAGAGAACCAAATAAAAGAAATTAGTCAAGAATATTACACTTTGTAATTTCTTTAAATAAGGAAAATGAATTCAGATCACATGTCAAAAGTGGCAAAAGTATCTGAACCTTAAGGATTAACAAATAATGTGAAGGTGAAATTAAAGTCCGGTGTTTTCAATCAATGGGGTAACAAACAGGTGTGAGTAGGCAACATGTTTTATTTAAAGAACAGATATACACTGACGAGCAAAAGGGTAATTTTCAGGCTCCGTATGTCACATCCAATACTGTTTCGAAAGTGAAACTACCATAATTTTATAGACAATCATCTTGGCTAGCCCATTCATAAATTTGACTTACAGCTATTTAGCATATGATTAGTTTTTTCAGATTCTTGTTATGTCACTGCATTATAACTGTTTTATTCCTAAAAATATTAATTTTTATAGTTTTGTTTGTATTTTATAAATCCACCTTTGGCTTCTAACACTGCCTAAATCCTTCTGGGAATGCTCTCAATCAAATTCAAAAATGTTTCAACCAAAATCTGATTCCAGGTCTTTTTTACAAGTTCCCAAAGCTGGTGCATACGAGTCAACTCACTTGGGTATGTTTATAGATTTTTCTTCCACACTTTTTTCTTCCAAAAGTGTTTAATTAAGTTGAGGTCTGAATACTGTTGGGGCCAATCCAGCACCTCTACTTCATTGCCATTGAACTATTTATTAGCCAATGTTGATGTATGCTTTGAATTGATGTCTTGCTGGAACATTATGCCATCCTTTACTTAACCACAGTACTCAGGTGGACAAAGCATCTTGTCTAGTAGAATACCCACAATTACCTCAACATTGAGACTACCATCAATTTTGGTCAAGTATCCAATGCCTTTGGCTGTGAAACAACCCAATATCATCAGGCTTCCTCCATCGAACATGCTAGTTCATTCAATTCTCAATCCGTTAGAAACTTTTTCACTATTTTGATAAATACCCATTACCACCCATCAGAGCCAAGTCTATTGAATGTTGCCTCATTGCTCGAAATCCCCCGATTCCAATTTTCTGCTGTCCACTTTTCATACTTTTTTGCAAACTTGAGCCAATGTTTCTGTCATGCCCTCATCCGCAGGTCCAGTCTCCGCTGTGCAGGGAGACAGGCGCCTATCACACAGCCTTACTCACCCTGTCCGTGGCTCCAGAGGATCAGCGGCTTCTTTTTCTGCTAAGAACCTGCATCCTCTTGGCAGGTCTCCTGGAAATGGTCTTAGGAGCCGTGCCCTGCTTCCTGCACATACTTGAAACAGCAGAACACCTGTTTGCTATTAGGGCTGTCTGTGTTGTGATGCTCTGTGCATAAAAAGCACCCTCCCCTTAAGGGAGGTGCCTGGGCAATGTGTTCATTCCATGGTTTGTGGCCTTCTGCCCAGGCCACACTCTGCTGTGCTCTGCTCTGCTCTGCAAAGTGTAGTTTATTACTTTTGGTTTGCTATTCCCTCTGTCTCCTCAGTATCCTCCGCTGGCAGTTCTCTATTCTGGATCCTCCTGGACTCTCCGGTTTCCACTCCAGGCTGGCTAAGCTGCTCCTCTCTGTACCATCCAGATTTGGCTGCCGGCTGGATCAGCCTTTCTGAAACTTCACAGAGCTTCCAGAATTCTCTTCATTGATAGAGCCTGAGTTCCTCCATCTTGCTTATACGGTCTGTACGGGTCGTCCCTCTGGTCCGGGTACTGCGGCATTTAGGCCATCTGGTGTTGTGACGGGGGAATCCCTGTATAGGGGTACACCTTGCCCGGTGCTCCACTACATGGTTCAGTGTTGTGGTCCAGATTGTTCTTCTCTCAGGCACCTCTTTCTGTTTGTTTTTCATTTAAATAAATACCTTTGCTTTTTGGAAGCACATTCTCCTGTCTCTTGTGTACCGGGTATACAGCTACCACTGCTCCATCAGTGGTCTAGTGAGTCCATTATATTTCCCCACGCCCTGTAGGTGTTACAGTTTCTTTCAGCAGTATTGAAGCTAAGGTTTCTTTACCTATTTTCGAGCCACCATTCCAAACTTGTGTAATATAAGTCACACGGTGCTTGCATGGACATCTGTAATCCCATAAATAAGGAAGCGTACGTGTTTTTTGCACCAGAACTGATAGACTTTATGATAAGCCAACCGGTTGACTCCAATATTTTGCCTGTATGTCCAGATTTTTGCTTTTGAATGGATAGATGATCTTCATTTTGTATTTTTCCAACTGCACTCACATGATGCAGTTTGACAATTTGCTTGGCCGAAACACTGCTATTGATGCACTGGATGATGCTGTTTCTCTTTTCTTGGGACATCATCTTCATGGCTGCTCCTCAATTCGAACCAGTGACCTTTGGCTTGGGAATCAAGCTAATAACACACTGAGCCATTATGGAATGTGAGAACAGGTTGTAATTGGTAGTTTACAGTAAGAAAAAGATTTTTACACAACCAGTAAGCAAAACAGTTGCAATGCAGTGGCTTGACAAGATTTTGCAAGTCAAATTTATGCAAGACATAGCTAAGATGATTTTCTATTAAATTATGATAGTTTCATGTTCGAAGCAATAGTGGATGGTGAGATATGGAACCTAAAGGTCAAAAGTTCAAAACATTGTTACCCTCAGTGTATATCAATTTCTTCACAATGGATATTTCTGGAAAGGTATCATGGCACAAATAAGATTCATGAGGAAATAAAAAAAAAATAGTTATTGATGCTTTTAGTCTGAAAAAGGTTACTAAACCACATATAAAGAGCTTGGACTTCACCAATCCACATCAAGACAGATTGTGCACAAATGAAGAAAATTCTACATCATTATCACTCTCTTCAGAAGTGGTTAAACAAGAAAGATCACTCAAAGAGCTTTGTGTATAATAGTAATTAAAGTCATGAAGGAACTTTAGAAAATCTCTATCTGATTAAAGGCCCCTCCCATATTAACCAATATTCATGAGTTCGCATCAAGAAGCTGCTCTCAAAAAAAAAAGGTTGCTGCTCTCTGCGGTATAAAAAAATCACATAGACAAGACAGAAGGCTAATTGAATGATGTTTTGGGAATGGATAAGACCTAAATGTATCTGTTTGATATTTACCTGAGACCATAAAACAGTATATGTGTCACAGGGTTACTGCGACAGTGTGGAGCCAGAAGACCACAGCGTCTGATTGCTCCTAGTCCAGCGCTGAGAAGAACCACTTCTCCTTCATTTTAAATGTGTTTATTCCTTCTGGCAGAACAGGGGTTAATCGGCCATGTTTTAAATCCCTGTTCTCACATCTGTGCTCAGCTAACCACTCCTTTTTCCTTTATAATCTGGGCTCTGATATTAATTCTTGTCAGAGCTTGCTCTATTGCTGCATAGCTAATGGAGGGAAAGAAGTTTGCATGAGTAGAGTTAAAGGAGTTATTAGTGACTGCTGCTTGGTTTGTATGCATGGTAATTCCTTATCCTTCTCTGTTTTGGTTTATTCCCCTACCTTCACACCCCATTGCATTCCTCTGTTATATGTGAGTGAATATCTTTTAAGCCTGGAGCTTTCTGTTAACCTGTGTTTGTATTGCCTTGTTTGTCGGGTTGGTGTACTACGGTGCACATTAGCACCCCCTCTTCCCTGGGTGGGGGGAAGAGAACAGACAGCGTCCTAACTCAGAAAATAAGGCAAGGAATGAGGCCCGACATCTTCACCATTTGAGGTATCCCAGGGAGCAGGGTGAGCTAGGGCACCCCCTGGTGTTAAGGACATGGAAGTAACCCCTGGTCCTGGGTCACTCAACAGCTGTGTTGTCGTGACAGTATGGGTGAGCATCAAACCATTATCATCAAATGGAAAGAACATGGTAGCACAACAAACCTGCTAACAGTGGGCCACCCACCAAAATTCTCAGTCCCAGCAAGGAGGTCAATAATTAGAGAGTTAGCACAGAGACCACAAATAACCCTGAATGAGCTGCAGAGTTCCCAACTGGAGATTGATGTATCTGTCCATATGACCTTAATGAGCTGTACACTCCATAGGGGTTGCCATTATGGAAGAGTGGACAGAAGAAAACCTTTATTTATACACAAAAATTGTATGGCTTCCTTTAGGTTTCCCAAAAGACTCCCAAAATGTATGAAGAAAGTTGCTGTGGTCAGATGAGAACAAAATTAAACTTTTTAGCTACCAAGGTAAATGCTATGTCTGGCACCAAACCAATACAGCTCATCACCCCAAGAACACCATCCCCACAGTGATACATGGTGCTGGCTGCAACGTTCTGTGGGGATGTTTTTTGGCAGTAGAGACAGGTAAAATGGTGCAAGTTAAAGGGAAGATACATAGTGCAAAATGTAGGAATATTTTTGCACAAAACCTGTTTCAGTTTCTCAGTGATTTGAGACTGGGATGAAGGATCATCTTCCTACAAGACAATGACACAACACATATTGCTTTAAAGGAGAAAACTGTAAATATGTTGGAGTGGCCTAGTCAAAGCCAAGACTTTACTCCAATTGGGAATCTGTGGTGAGACTTGAAGATTGCTATTTTCAAATGGAAAACATCCAACTTGGGCACAAATCCCAGTGGCAAGATGTGGAAAGCTCATAGAGACTTATGCAGAGCAACTTGCAGCTCTATTTGCCACAAAAGGATGCTCTACATAGTACTGACTTTAGGGGGTTGAATCATTTTGCACATTTAAGTTTTCAGTAATTTTTTTCATTTTTGTTGTTTGCTACACAATAAAAAAAAACAAATGTTCAAAGTTGTAGGCATGTTCTTTACATGAACTGATGCAAACCCTTCAAAAACAAGATAAATTCCAGATTGTGAGGTAATTAACATAGAAAATGCCAAAGGGGTGAATACTTTCATAAGTCACTGTATACAGTTATGTATAGGGAATTACAGCTAATGTTCTTTCTGATGGAGTCATTCACTTTTCTTGTTTCCATCTGGCTATCACAACAAAAACATATTTGATTTCTCCCATTTCCAGCATTGTCCCCATCTATTCCCAATCTGCACAAGCTCCTCATCCTAGTGATACCCCAATGCTGGGCCACTACAGCTGTATGTGTACCTATTACTGCACCTACTGTTTTGCACAAAAACAGTGCCCCTCTTAGTGCCCCACATAATAATGCCCACCACTGTGCACTTACAAAGTATAATGCTTCCTTTGTGTCCTCTAGATGGTCAAACTGACCTATTGAAAATATTAATTTCCTGTGCAAGTGCCATAGAAACAGTGGTCACTTTTCCCCCCCTAAAAAGTAGTAAGTACCCTGTGTGTTCCTTTTAAACTCACAATATCCTTAGTGCTCCTATAACAATAAACCTCACCTTATCGTCCCCTGAGTCTCCCCTTTATAGCTCTTTTATGCAAAGTATGATGGACATACAGCTTCCTATGCACAGTATCAAATCCCCACCAATAGCTCCCAAATACACAGTACAATACCCCAGAACTCTGCTATGCATAGTATAATGTCCCCACAGCTCTCATATACACTTTTTAAAGACTCCACTGTATGGACTGTATAATGTATGAATGTACAAACTGTATAATGCCCCAACAATAGTCCCAACACTGTATATTTTCCTCCATGGCATCCCCCACCCGGTATGATGACCCCTACAGTAGTCTCACACTGTATGATGGCCCCTGCAGTAGCCGCCGCACTATAGTATGGCCCCCTTAGTAGATCTCTGCCCCCCATTAGCTATGCTACAGGACCTACACCTCTGTACTTATTTCCTCCTGTGAGCCGCAGGAATCTTGAGAATTGACAAATGTGCTGCAAGCTGTCAATCATAGTACCAGAGCATGCTTACAACCCATGCATATAGTATACAGAATGGTGCTTTGAATGGTAACTGTAGCCGCTGCATGCATAACCCAATGACTGTAAGCTATAGGCTCCCAGGAGGCATTTTCTTCAGGTAGTTGCACATTCAGTAAGGCAAATGTGAAGCATTGTAACTAGGGTTGAGCGAAACGGATCGTTAAATTTCATAAGTCGCCGACTTTTAGCAAAGTCGGCGTCTCATAAAACCCGACCCGATCCCTGCGTGGGGTCGGCCATGCGGTACGCGACTTTCGCGCCAAAGTCGCATTTCAATGATGCTAAAAGCGCCATTTCTCAGCCAATGAAGGTGGACACAGAGTGTGGACAGCGTGATGACATAGATCTCAGTCCCCACCATCTTACAGAAGGGCATTGCAGTGATTGGCTTGCTTTCTGCCGCGTCACAGGGGCTATAAAGGGGCGTTCCCGCCAACCGCCATCTTACTGCTGCTGATCTGAGCATAGGGAGAGGTTGCTGCCGCTTCATCAGAAGCAGGGAGAGCGTTAGGCAGGGTGCATTCACCCACAAACCGCTTATGCTGTAGCGTTTTCCACTGTCCAACACCACCTTTTGTTTGCAGGACAGTGGAAGCTACATTTTTTTTCCTCAGCGCTGTAGCTCATTGGGCTGCCTGTTGTGAATTTATCTTTTTGGCTCCCTCTAGTGGTTACTAGTGATTTGACTCTGGGAATGTCTGCCATCCCTTGTATGCTCACCTGGGTTGTTAGGTCAGGGGTGTTGCTATATAAGCTCCCTGGACCTTCAGTTCAATGCCTGGCAACGTTGTAATCAGAGCTAATCTGTTGTGCTCTTGTCTACTGATCCTGGTTCCTGCTAAATTAAGCTAAGTCTGCTTTCTTGCTTTTTGCTATTTGTTTTTGTTTGCATTTTTGTCCAGCTTGCACATAATCTGTATCCTAACCTTGCTGGAAGCTCTAGGGAGGCTGGAGTTCTCCCCCCGGGCCGTTAGACGGTTCGGGGGTTCTTGAATCTCCAGTGTGGATTTTTGTTAGGGTTTTCGTTGACCATTTAAATTATCTTACTACATTCTGCTATTAGTAAGTGGGCCTCTCTGTGCTAAACCTAGTTCATCTCTGTGTTTGTCATTTCCTCTTACCTCACCGTTATTATTTGTGGGGGGCTTGTATCCTACTTTTGGGGTCTATTCTCTGGAGGCAAGAGAGGTCTTTGTTTTCCTCTTCTAGGGGTAGTTAGTCCTCCGGCTGGCGCGAGACATCTAGCGACCAACGTAGGCATGTTCCCCGGCTACTTCTAGTGTTGGCGTTAGGAGTAGATATATGGTCAACCCAGTTACCACTGCCCTATGAGCTGGATTTTTGTACGTCGCAGACTTACTTGTTTCTCTGAGACCCTCGCCATTGGGGTCATAACAGTTTGCCAGGCCAGTATTAAATGTTAAATGCATTGCAGAAGCGGGATTATAAGAAAGAAAGTTCTGAGTTTTTTTTTTCTCTCTCTCATTTTTTTTTCTTTTCCCCTTTACCTCTGAGTGGCTTGTGTTTGCTGCAGACATGAATGTCCAGACCTTGATTACAAGTGTGGACCAGCTTGCTGCTCGTGTGCAGGGCATACAAGATTATGTTATCAGAAGTCCTATGTCAGAACCTAAGATACCGATTCCTGAACCGTTTTAAATTTAGAAATTTCAGGAATAATTGTAAATTGTTTTTGTCCCTGAAACCCTGTTCATCTGGAGACTCCGCTCAGCAAGTAAAAATTGTTATTTCTTTTTTACGGGGCGACCCTCAGGATTGGGCCTTCTCGCTGGCGCCAGGAGATCCGGCATTGGCTGACATTGATGCGTTTTTTCTGGCGCTCGGTTTGCTTTATGAGGAACCCAATCTTGAGATTCAGGCAGAAAAAGCCTTGCTGGCGATGTCTCAGGGCCAGGACGAGGCTGAAGTATATTGCCAAAAATTTCGGAAATGGTCCGTGCTGACCCAGTGGAACGAGTGTGCATTGGCTGCTAATTTTAGAAATGGCCTTTCTGAAGCCATTAAGAATGTGATGGTGGGTTTTCCCATTCCCACAGGTCTGAATGATTCTATGGCCCTGGCTATTCAAATCGACCGGCGGTTGTGGGAGCGCAAAACCGCAAATTCCCTCATGGTGTTGTCTGAACAGGCACCTGATTTAATGCAATGTGATAGAATCCTGACTAGAAATGAGCGGAAAATTCATAGACGCCAGAATGGCTTGTGTTACTACTGTGGTGATTCTACACATGTTATCTCAGCATGCTCTAAACGTCTTACTAAGGTTGTTAGTCCGGTCGCCATTGGTAATTTGCAACCTAAATTTATTCTATCTGTAACTTTGATTTGCTCACTGTCATCGTATCCTGTCATGGCGTTTGTGGACTCGGGTGCTGCCCTGAGCCTTATGGATCTGTCATTTGCCAAGCGCTGCGTATTTGTTCTTGAGCCATTGGAAAATCCTATCCCTCTTAGGGGTATTGATTCTACGCCATTGGCAAAAAATAAACCGCAGTTTTGGACACAGGTTACCATGTGCATGACTCCCGAACATCGGGAGGTAATACGTTTTCTTGTTCTGCATAAAATGCATGATTTGGTTGTTTTGGGTTTGCCATGGTTACAGACCCATAATCCAGTCTTGGACTGGAAGGCTATGTCAGTGTCAAGTTGGGGCTGCCATGGAATTCATGGAGATTCCCGGCCCTTGTCTATTGCTTCTTCTACGCCTTCGGAAGTTCCGGCGTATTTGTCTGATTATCAGGATGTCTTCAGCGAGTCTAAGTCTAAGTCCAGTGCACTGCCTCCTCATAGGGAATGTGACTGTGCAATAGATTTGATTCCTGGCAGTAAGTTTCCTAAGGGGAGACTGTTTAATCTGTCGGTACCTGAACATACCGCGATGCGTTCATATATCAAGGAGTCTCTTGAGAAGGGGCATATCCGTCCTTCTTCTTCCCCTCTTGGTGCGGGATTCTTTTTTGTGGCCAAAAAGGACGGATCTTTGAGGCCTTGTATTGACTATCGGCTTTTAAATAAGATCACTGTCAAATTTCAGTATCCTTTGCCGCTGTTGTCAGATTTGTTTGCCCGGATTAAAGGTGCCAAGTGGTTCACCAAGATAGACCTTCGTGGTGCGTACAACCTTGTGCGCATTAGGCAGGGCGATGAATGGAAAACCGCATTCAATACGCCCGAAGGTCATTTTGAGTACTTGGTGATGCCATTTGGGCTCTCTAATGCACCTTCAGTTTTTCAGTCCTTCATGCATGACATTTTCCGGAAGTATCTGGATAAATTTTTGATTGTTTATCTGGATGATATTCTGTTTTTTTCTGATGATTGGGACTCGCATGTGGAGCAGGTCAGGATGGTTTTTGAGATTCTGCGTGAAAATTCTTTGTAAAAGGCTCAAAGTGTCTCTTTGGTGTACAGAAGGTTCCCTTTTTGGGGTTCATTTTTTCCCCTTCTGCTGTGGAGATGGATCCAGTCAAGGTCCGAGCTATTCATGATTGGACTCAACCCTCGTCAGTTAAGAGTCTTCAGAAGTTCTTCGGTTTTGCTAACTTCTACCGTCGTTTTATCGCAAATTTCTCTAGCGTTGTTAAACCGCTGACGGATATGACCAAGAAAGGCTCTGATGTAGCTAACTGGGCTCCTGCTGCCGTGGAGGCTTTCCAGGAGTTGAAACGCCGGTTTACTTCGGCGCCTGTTTTGTGCCAGCCTGACGTCTCACTTCCCTTTCAGGTTGAGGTGGATGCTTCGGAGATTGGGGCAGGGGCCGTTTTGTCGCAGAGAGGCCCTGGTTGCTCTACTATGAGACCTTGTGCCTTTTTCTCTAGGAAGTTTTCGCCAGCAGAGCGAAATTATGATGTGGGCAATCGGGAGTTGTTGGCCATGAAGTGGGCATTTGAGGAGTGGCGTCATTGGCTCGAGGGTGCTAAGCATCGTGTGGTGGTCTTGACTGATCACAAAAATCTGATGTATCTCGAGTCTGCTAAACGCCTGAATCCTAGACAGGCCCGCTGGTCATTGTTTTTCTCCCGTTTTGACTTTGTGGTCTCGTATTTACCAGGTTCTAAGAATGTGAAGGCCGATGCTCTGTCTAGGAGCTTTGTGCCTGATGCTCCTGGAGTCGCTGAACCTGTGGGTATTCTTAAGGAAGGAGTTATCGTGTCTGCTATTTCTCCAGATCTGCGACGTGTGTTGCAGAGATTTCAGGCTGGTAGGCCTGACTCTTGTCCACCTGACAGATTGTTTGTGCCTGCTAGATGGACCAGCAGAGTCATTTCCGAGGTTCATTCCTCGGTGTTGGCAGGGCACCCGGGAATTTTTGGCACCAGAGATCTGGTGGCCAGGTCCTTTTGGTGGCCTTCCTTGTCAAGGGATGTGCGGTCATTTGTGCAGTCCTGTGGTACTTGTGCTCGAGCTAAGCCTTGCTGCTCTCGTGCCAGCGGGTTGTTCTTGCCCTTGCCTGTCCCGAAGAGACCTTGGACACACATCTCTATGGATTTCATTTCTGATCTTCCGGTGTCTCAGGGCATGTCTGTCATCTGGGTGATATGTGATCGTTTCTCCAAGATGGTCCATTTGGTTCCTTTGCCTAAGCTGCCCTCCTCTTCTGATCTGGTTCCTGTGTTCTTCCAGAACGTGGTTCATTTGCACGGCATTCCTGAGAATATTGTGTCGGACAGAGGATCCCAGTTTGTTTCCAGGTTCTGGCGATCCTTTTGTGGTAGGATGGGCATTGAGTTGTCGTTTTCATCCGCTTTCCGGACAAACGGAGCGAACTAATCAGACTCTGGAGGCTTATTTGAGGTGTTTTGTCTCTTCTGATCAGGATGATTGGGTGACCTTCTTGCCGTTGGCTGAATTCGCCCTTAATAATCGGGCTAGTTCCGCCACCTTGGTTTCGCCATTTTTCTGCAACTCTGGTTTCCATCCTCGTTTTTCCTCGGGACATGTGGAGCCTTCTGACTGTCCCGGGGTGGATTCCGTGGTGGATAGGTTGCAGTGGATCTGGAGTCATGTGGTGGACAACTTGAAGTTGTCACAGGAGAAGGCTCAGCGTTTTGCCAACCGCCGCCGCGGTGTGGGTCCCCGACTTCGCGTTGGGGATTTGGTATGGCTGTCTTCTCGATTTGTTCCTATAAAGGTCTCCTCTCCCAAATTTAAGCCTCGCTTCCTTGGTCCTTACAAGATATTGGAAATCACTAATCCTGTATCCTTTCGCCTGGATCTTCCGGTGTCGTTTGCCATCCACAACGTATTTCATAGGTCCTTGTTGCGGCGGTACGTTGTGCCTGTGGTTCCTTCTGCTGAGCCTCCTGCTCCGGTGTTGGTTGAGGGCGAGTTGGAGTACGTGGTGGAGAAGATCTTAGATTCTCGTCTCTCCAGGCGGAGGCTTCAGTACCTGGTCAAGTGGAAGGGCTATGGTCAGGAGGATAATTCCTGGGTGGTCGCCTCTGATGTGCATGCGGCCGATTTGGTTCGTGCCTTTCACACCGCTCATCCTGATCGCCCTGGTGGTGTTGGTGAGGGTTCGGTGACCCCTCACTAAGGGGGGGGTACTGTTGTGAATTTATCTTTTTGGCTCCCTCTAGTGGTTACTAGTGATTTGACTCTGGGAATGTCTGCCATCCCTTGTATGCTCACCTGGGTCGTTAGGTCAGGGGTGTTACTATATAAGCTCCCTGGACCTTCAGTTCAATGCCTGGCAACGTTGTAATCAGAGCTAATCTGTTGTGCTCTTGTCTACTGATCCTGGTTCCTGCTAAATTAAGCTAAGTCTGCTTTCTTGCTTTTTGCTATTTGTTTTTGTTTGCATTTTTGTCCAGCTTGCACATAATCTGTATCCTAACCTTGCTGGAAGCTCTAGGGAGGCTGGAGTTCTCCCCCCGGGCCGTTAGACGGTTCGGGGGTTCTTGAATCTCCAGTGTGGATTTTTGTTAGGGTTTTCGTTGACCATATAAGTTATCTTACTACATTCTGCTATTAGTAAGTGGGCCTCTCTGTGCTAAACCTAGTTCATCTCTGTGTTTGTCATTTCCTCTTACCTCACCGTTATTATTTGTGGGGGGCTTGTATCCTACTTTTGGGGTCTATTCTCTGGAGGCAAGAGAGGTCTTTGTTTTCCTCTTCTAGGGGTAGTTAGTCCTCCGGCTGGCGCGAGACATCTAGCGACCAACGTAGGCATGTTCCCCGGCTACTTCTAGTGTTGGCGTTAGGAGTAGATATATGGTCAACCCAGTTACCACTGCCCTATGAGCTGGATTTTTGTACGTCGCAGACTTACTTGTTTCTCTGAGACCCTCGCCATTGGGGTCATAACAGCTGCCCTAGAAGGCTCCCTGATAGCTGCGTTGCTGTGTGTGTACGCCGCTGTGCAAACCAACTGCTTTTTTCAAAGCACAAATCCTGTTGTTCCTTCCTTTCTGCACAGCTATGTTGTTTGTTTGTCCACACTTTTGTGTGCAGCAGTCCTTTTTATAGCTGCCTGCCATACTTTTCTGAGATTACTGCAGGGAGATAAAGATTGGCAAGTCTGCCTCTGTGCCAGTGCTGTGTGTGGCATCTGTCTCTCATTGTTTGCCACAGAAAACCTAGTGTGTAATACTGTTTTTTTTTTTTTTTTAATTCTCCCTGAAAAAAAAAAAAAAATAGTGGGAGATAAAGATTGGCAAGTCTGCCTCTGTGCCAGTGCTGTGTGTGGCATCTGTCTCTCATTGTGTGCCACCGAAAACCAGTGTGTAATATTGGGCCATTTTTTTTTTTTGGTAAATTCTCCCTGTAATAAAAAATTAATAGTGGGAGATAAAGATTGGCAAGTCTGCCTCTGTGCCAGTCCTGTGTGTGGCATCTGTCTCTCCTTGTGTGCCACCGAAAACCAGTGTGTAATACTTGGCCATTTTTTTTTTCGGGTAAATTCTCCCTGTAAAAAAAAAAATAATAGTGGGAGATAAAGATTGGCAAGTCTGCCTCTGTGCCAGTCCTGTGTGTGGCATCTGTCTCTCCTTGTGTGCCACCGAAAACCAGTGTGTAATACTGGGCCATTTTTTTGGGGGGGTAAATTCTCCCTGTAAAAAAAAAATAATAGTGGGAGATAAAGATTGTCAAGTCTGCCTCTGTGCCAGTCCTGTGTGTGGCATCTGTCTCTCCTTGTGTGCCACCGAAAACCAGTGTGTAATACTGGGCCATTTTTTTGGGGGGTACATTCTCTCTGTAAAAAAAAAAAATAATAGTGGGAGATAAAGATTGGCAAGTCTGCCTCTTTGCCAGTCCTGTGTGTGGCATCTGTCTCTCCTTGTGTGCCACCGAAAACCAGTGTGTAATACTGGGCCTTTTTTTTTTGGGGGGGTAAATTCTCCCTGTAAAAAAAAAAATAATAGTGGGAGATAAAGATTGGCAAGTCTGCCTCTGTGCCAGTCCTGTGATTGGCATCTGTCTCTCCTTGTGTGCCACTGAAAACCAGTGTGTAATACTGGGCCATTTTTTTTTGGGGGGGGGTAAATTCTCCCTGTAAAAAAAAAAAATTAATAGTGGGAGATAAAGATTGGCAAGTCTGCCTCTGTGCCAGTCCTGTGTGTGGCATCTGTCTCTCCTTGTGTGCCACCAAAAACCAGTGTGTAATACTGGGCCATTTTTTTGGGGGGGTAAATTCTCCCTGTAAAAAAAAAAATAATAGTGGGAGATAAAGATTGTCAAGTCTGCCTCTGTGCCAGTCCTGTGTGTGGCATCTGTCTCTCCTTGTGTGCCACCGAAAACCAGTGTGTAATACTGGGCCATTTTTTGGGGGGGTACATTCTCTCTGTAAAAAAAAAAAATAATAGTGGGAGATAAAGATTGGCAAGTCTGCCTCTTTGCCAGTCCTGTGTGTGGCATCTGTCTCTCCTTGTGTGCCACCGAAAACCAGTGTGTAATACTGGGCCATTTTTTTTGGGGGGGGTAAATTCTTCCTGTAAAAAAAAAAATAATAGTGGGAGATAAAGATTGGCAAGTCTGCCTCTGTGCCAGTCCTGTGATTGGCATCTGTCTCTCCTTGTGTGCCACTGAAAACCAGTGTGTAATACTGGGCCATTTTTTTTTGGGGGGGGGTAAATTCTCCCTGTAAAAAAAAAAAATTAATAGTGGGAGATAAAGATTGGCAAGTCTGCCTCTGTGCCAGTCCTGTGTGTGGCATCTGTCTCTCCTTGTGTGCCACCAAAAACCAGTGTGTAATACTGGGCCATTTTTTTGGGGGGGTAAATTCTCCCTGTAAAAAAAAAAATAATAGTGGGAGATAAAGATTGTCAAGTCTGCCTCTGTGCCAGTCCTGTGTGTGGCATCTGTCTCTCCTTGTGTGCCACCGAAAACCAGTGTGTAATACTGGGCCATTATTTTTTGGGGGGTAAATTCTCCCTGTAAAAAAAAAATTAATAGTGGGAGATAAAGATTGGCAAGTCTGCCTCTGTGCCAGTCCTGTGTGTGGCATCTGTCTCTCCTTGTGTGCCACCGAAAACCAGTGTGTAATATTGGGCCATTTTTTTTTTTTTGGTAAATTCTCCCTGTTAAAAAAAAATTAATAGTGGGAGATAAAGATTGGCAAGTCTGCCTCTGTGCCAGTCCTATGTGTGGCATCTGTCTCTCCTTGTGTGCCACCGAAAACCATTGTCTAATACTGGGCCATTTTTTTGGGGGGGTAAATTCTCCCTGTAAAAAAAAAAAATAATAGTGGGAGATAAAGATTGGCAAGTCTGCCTCTGTGCCAGTCCTGTGTGTGGCATCTGTCTCTCCTTGTGTGCCACCGAAAACCAATGTGTAATACTGGGCTATTTTTTTTTTTTTGGTAAATTCTCCCTGTTAAAAAAAAAATTTATAGTGGGAGATAAAGATTGGCAAGTCTGCCTCTGTGCCAGTCCTGTGTGTGGCATCTGTCTCTCCTTGTGTGCCACCGAAAACCAGTGTGTAATATTGGGCCATTTTTTTGGGGTAAATTCTCCCTGTAAAAAAAAAAAATAATAGTGGGAGATAAAGATTGGCAAGTCTGCCTCTGTGCCAGTGCTGTGTGTGGCACTTGTCTCTCATTGTGTGCCACCAAAAACCAGTGTGTAATACTGGGCCATTTTTATTTTTTTTTTAATTCTCCCTGAAAAAAAAAATTGTGGGAGATTAAGATTGGCATTTCTGCTTGAGTGCCGGTCCTGTGTGTGCCATCTGTCTCAAATTATTGGGGCACAGAAAACCTAGTGTGTAACATTGGGCCTGATTTTCCTTTCAGTGTCAGGCACCTATAAAGGTATATATAAATTCTACAGAAGTTTGAGTTCACCTTATAAGTTGTTTTACAGTAACAAATAGCGTTACTTTGGTTACGTTTTGCAAACAATGAGGAAGTCTAGTGGAAGAGGTCGTGGCCGTGGGCGGTCATTGTCAGCTGGTAATGATGGTAGTGGTGGTGGAGCATCAGGTGGTCATGGTAAAAGCAGTACAGCACCTAAGTCTCGAGTTGTTGAGCCAGGTTCGTCGTCTGGCTACACAAGGCCTCGAACGTTCTCTTTTCTGGGAGTAGGAAAACCCCTTTTGAAGCCGGAGCAGGAGGAACAAGTATTGGCTTTCATTGCTGACTCTGGCTCTAGCTCTTTCGCCTCCTCCTCGGAAAGTGCCAAATGTCAGAGCAGTGCATCGTCAGTGGATGCTCCCGGTCAGAAACAAGTCGCTTCCTTGTGTCCTTCACCCAGAACAACAGTGAAGGATGCGTCAGTCGACACAACAGGTTACTCCATGGAGCTCTTTACACATACCGTTCCTGGGTTAGACAGTGAAACAGTTAACAGGCCATGCCCATTAGAAGTTGAATCGGACATGGAGTGCACAGATGCACAGCCACAGCCAGATTACTATGCTGTTCCTTTGACTCAGACCAGAACATTGCCCTCGCAGTGTACTGAGGCAGAATCAAACCCAGCGGAGACTATGGTGCCCCGTCACGAACGCTATACCACCGGCTTATACGGTGACACAGACGAAGTTGCACATGACATAGAAGAGGAGGTCATAGATGACCCAGTTGTTGACCCCGATTGGCAGCCATTGGGGGAACAGGGTGCAGGCGGCAGTAGTTCTGAAGCGGAGGAGGAGGAGCCACAGCAGGCATCAACATCACAACAGGTTCCATCTGCCGGGCCCGTATCTGGCCAAAAACGCTTGGCAAAACCAAAACCAGTTGGAGGACAGCGTGGCCATCCGGTTAAAGAAGCTCAGTCTGCAATGCCTGAAAAGGTATCCGATAGTAGAAAGAGTGCAGTCTGGCATTTTTTTAAACAACATCCAAATGATCAGCGCAAAGTCATCTGTCAAAAATGTTCAACTACCTTAAGCAGAGGTCAGAATCTTAAAAGTCTAAATACAAGTTGCATGCATAGACATTTATCCACCATGCATTTGCAAGCCTGGACTAACTACCAAACATCCCTAAAGGTTGCAGCACCCTCGGCCAATGAAGCTAGTCAGCAATGCTACATCCTTTCCCTCACTGTAAACCCACCATTTCCCGCACCACCTGCAGTATCTGTGCAGCTTTCGTCGCCAGGCCAAAGCAGTCATGGAATCACCAGGTTCGCAGTAGGAAACACTGCATGTAGGGCACCGGCAAGAATACCATCTCCAACCCTCTCTCAGTCACCCATGTCCTCCGGCACCACCGCTAGTTCCACGATCTCCAGCTCTCCAGTCCAGCTCACCCTACATGAGACTCTTGTTAGGAAAAGGAAGTACTCATCCTCGCATCCGCGTAAACAGGGTTTGAACGCCCACATTGCTAGACTAATCTCATTAGAGATGATGCCCTACCGGTTAGTTGAAAGCGAAGGTTTCAAAGCGCTGATGGACTACGCTGTACCACGCTATGAGCTACCCAGTCAACACTTCTTTTCAAGAAAAGCCATCCCAGCCCTCCAACAGCATGTTAAAGACCGCATCATCCATGCACTCAGGCAGTCTGTGACTACAAAGGTGCACCTGACAACAGATGCATGGACCAGTAGGCATGGCCAGGGACGTTACGTGTCCATCACGGCACACTGGGTGAATGTGGTGGATGCAGGGTCCACAGGAGACAGCAATATTGGGACAGTTCTGCCTAGCCCACGGTCAAGGAAAGAGTTGGCTGTAGGCGTTCGCCCCCCCTCCTCCTCTTCCTCCTCCTCCTGCAGAAGCGAGAGCTCATCCACAGACCGCAGTCGCACATCCACTCCATCCGCAGCTGCCACTGTTGCACACCAGGTGTGCCATTATGGGACAGCTAGTGGCAAGCGTCAGCAGGCTGTATTGGCAATGAAGTGTTTGGGCGACAACAGACACACCGCGGAAGTTCTGTCCGAGTTCTTGCAGAAAGAAACTCAGTCATGGCTGGGCACTGTACATCTTGAGGCAGACAAGGTAGTGAGTGATAACGGAAGGAATTTCAAGGCTGCCATAGCCCTTTCCCAACTGAAACACATTCCTTGCCTGGCTCACACCTTAAACCTGGTGGTGCAGTGCTTCCTGAAAAGTTATTCGGGGTTACCCGACCTGCTCCTCAAAGTGCGCAGACTTTGCTCGCATATCCGCCGTTCGCCCGTACACTCCAGCCGTATGCAGAACTATCAGCGGTCTTTGAACCTTCCCCAGCATCGCCTAATGATCGACGTTGCAACAAGGTGGAACTCCACACTGCACATGCTTCAGAGACTGTGCGAACAGAGGCGTGCTGTTATGTTTAGTGGGAGGATACACATACACGGGCAGGCAGTTGGATGGCAGACATGGAGTTGTCAGGTGTGCAGTGGTCGAAGCTACAAGACCTGTGTCAAGTCCTTCAGTGTTTTGAGGAATGCACACGGCTGGTTAGTGCAGACAACGCCATAATAAGCATGAGCATCCCCCTAATGAATCTGCTGATGCAAAGTTTGACGCACATAAAGGAGCAGGCATCTGAAGCCGAGGAAGAGGAAAGCCTTGATGACAGTCAGCCATTGTCTGGTCAGGGCCGTGTAGAGGACGCGGTAGCGGGCAAAGAGGAGGAGGAGGACGAGGAGGATGATGGGGATGAGTACTTTTTTAATGAGGAAGCTTCTCCTGGGCCAACCGAAATTAGTGGCGTTGCAAGGCCGGGTTCTGTTTTTTAAGGGAGACAAGTGATGTAGATTTGCCTGTAACTGCCCCTCAAACCAGCACAACCGCAGATTTGACAACTGGAACTTTGGCCCACATGGCGGATTATGCCTTACGTATCCTGAAAAGGGACCCACGCATTATTAAAATGATGAGCGATGACGATTACTGGTTGGCCTGCATCCTTGACCCTCGCTATAAAGGCAAATTGCAAAATATTATGCCACATGAGAACCTCGAACAAATATTAGCAACCAAACAAGCTACTCTTGTAGACCGTTTGATTCAGGCATTCCCAGCACACAGCGCCGGTGATGGTTCTCACACGAGCTGCAGGGGGCTACAGCGCAGAGGTGTTAGAGGTGCACAAATCAGAAGTGGCGTTGGACAGAGGGGTTTTCTGACCAGGTTGTGGAGCGATTTCGCAATGACCGCAGACAGGACAGGTATTGCAGCATCTATTCAAAGTGACAGGAGACAACATTTGTCCAGTATGGTTACTAACTATTTTTCATCCCTTATCGATGTTCTCCCTCAACCGTTATTCCCATTTGATTACTGGGCATGCAAATTAGACACCTGGCCTGAATTGGCAGAATATGCATTGCAGGAGCTTGCTTGCCCAGCAGCTAGTGTGCTATCAGAAAGAGTATTCAGTGCTGCTGGTTCAATATTAACCGAAAAAAGGACTCGTCTGGCTACCCAAAATGTGGATGATCTAACCTTCATTAAAAAGAACCACTCCTGGATTTCAAATTATTTTGCCCCACCTTTCCCGGCTGACACCTAGCTTTCCTATAAAAAGGTCTTGCTTGTGGACTGGTCTTACTGAGTGTTCCAATCTCTTAATTTGCAGCAGCTGTTTGTCCAGCATACGACATGTTTACACCTCCTTCAATGGGAAAACTCCCCTCATGGGGCCGTGGTCTCGCCACTTGGCACAAGCACCCGTTAGAGTGCCGTTTGTCTGAAGAGGTGGGTGTGCCCGCTTTTGGTCGACGGCACTGCCACTGGTTCCCTCATAGTACAATAAAGTGTCTTTGGCGGTGGTGGCCGCACCCAACGTCAGAAACACCGTTGTAACATGAGGGGCCCTGGGACAGTACCGCCGGCCACAAGAGAGTTCACCCCCTCAGCTCAAACTGTGCTCTACCATGTGCAAAATTATCTCTCACAGCTCCACCAATGTTTAGTCTATGCGCTGACATCATTCAATGCCTGGCACTGACAATACCAATTGACATCTATGATGCTAGTTAAAGTAGTCTGTGTCAGTGTCCTATATTGACACCAGTAAATACTTACTGCCAAATTACTATGTCAGAAACTCAGCAGATGAGCCCACCCCTGTACCTAAGTATGCCACACTTTTTTTTGTTTTTTGTTTTTTGGCGAGACATTAACATCTATTTATTTTTTGTGAGTACTAACTGTGTGAGACACTCCTTGCAATCGTCCTCCGCTGACCACACCAATGCTGCCTGTGTACCCCTGCGAGATAACTCTAAGTGCCTTGAGCCTATTTTTATTTATTTTAGGCCTAGTAAGCCTGTCTGTGGTCCCTCCTTGCAATCCTCCTCCTCCGCTGACCACAATGCTGCCTGTGTATCCATGTAACCGATTTAAAACTGCCTTGAGCCTATTTTTAGTTATTTTAGGCCTAGTAAGCCTGTCTGCGGTCCCTCCTTGCAATCCTCCTCCTCCGCTGACCACACCAATGCTGCCCGTGTACCCCTGGAACCTATTTTACAGTGCATAGAGCCTATTTCTTTATTTTATGTAATATTAAAAAAGCCATGATGGACTACGCTGTCCCACGCTACGAGCTACCCAGTCGACACTTCTTTTGCAAGAAAAGCCATCCCAGCCCTCCACCAGCACCACCTCCATTGTCCATGCACTCTGGCAATCTGTGAGTACAAAGGTGCACCTGACAACAGACGCATGGACCTGTAGGCATGGCCACGGAAGGTTACGTGTCCATTACGGCGCAATGGGTTAATGTGGTGGATTCATGGTCCACAGGGGACAACATACTAAGTCTGTCTGCAGTCCCTAATTCAAATTCTCCTCCACTTTCTAAATCTGAGCTTCAACCTTCTGGCTCTCATTAAGTGCTTTTTAAAAAAAAAATTGGTGGTTAGGGCCTACTAACGGTGTCTGCCGCTCCCTGGTGTTGTCCTCAACTGAATAAATCTGAGCTTCAAACTTCTGGCTCTCATTAAGTGCTTTTTTTAAAAAAATTGGTGGTTGGGGCTTAATAACTCTGTTTGCCGCTCCCTGGTGTTGTCCTCCTCCTGAGTGTTCTCCTCCTCCTTGGTGTTCTCCTCCAGGTTGCCTTGTCTGAGCTTCAACCTTCTGGCTTTCATTAAGTGCTTTTTTTTTTAAATTGGTGGTTGGGGCCTAATAACTCTGTTTGCCGCTCCCTGGTGTTGTCCTCAACTGAATAAATCTGAGCTTCAACCTTCTGGCTCTCATTAAGTGCTTTTTTTAAAAAAAATTGGTGGTTGGGGCCTAATAACTCTGTTTGCCGCTCCCTGGTGTTGTCCTCAACTGAATAAATCTGAGCTTCAACCTTCTGGCTCTCATTAAGTGCTTTTTTAAAAAAAATTGGTGGTTGGGGCCTAATAACTCTGTTTGCCGCTCCCTGGTGTTGTCCTCCTCCTGAGTGTTCTCCTCCTCCTTGGTGTTCTCCTCCAGGTTGCCTTGTCTGAGCTTCAACCTTCTGGCTCTCATTAAGTGCTTTTTTTAAAAAAAAATTGTGGTTGGGGCCTAATAACTCTGTTTGCCGCTCCCTGGTGTTGTCCTCAACTGAATAAATCTGAGCTTCAACCTTCTGGCTCTCATTAAGTGCTTTTTAAAAAAAAATTGGTGGTTGGGGCCTAATAACTCTGTTTGCCGCCTCCTGGTGTTGTCCTCAACTGAATAAATCTGAGCTTCAACCTTCTGGCTCTCATTAAGTGCTTTTTTTAAAGAAATTGGTGGTTGGGGCCTAATAACTCTGTTTGCCGCTCCCTGGTGTTGTCCTCCTCCTGAGTGTTCTCCTCCTCCTTGGTGTTCTCCTCCAGGTTGCCTTGTCTGAGCTTCAACCTTCTGGCTCTCATTAAGTGCTTTTTTAAAAAAAATTGGTGGTTGGGGCCTAATAACTCTGTTTGCCGCTCCCTGGTGTTGTCCTCAACTGAATAAATCTGAGCTTCAACCTTCTGGCTCTCATTAAGTGCTTTTTTTTAAAAAAAATTGGTGGTTGGTGCCTAATAACTCTGTTTGCCGCTCCCTGGTGTTGTCCTCAACTGAATAAATCTGAGCTTCAACCTTCTGGCTCTCATTAAGTGCTTTTTTAAAAAAAAATTGGTGGTTGGGGCCTAATAACTCTATTTGCTGCTCCCTGGTGTTGTCCTCCTCCTGAGTGTTCTCCTCCTCCTTGGTGTTCTCCTCCAGGTTGCCTTGTCTGAGCTTCAACCTTCTGGCTCTCATTAAGTGCTTTTTTTTAAAAAAATTGGTGGTTGGGGCCTAATAACTCTGTTTGCCGCTCCCTGGTGTTGTCCTCAACTGAATAAATCTGAGCTTCAACCTTCTGGCTCTCATTAAGTGCTTTTTTAGAAAAAATTGGCGGTTGGGGCCTAATAACTCTATTTGCCGCTCCCTGGTGTTGTCCTCCTCCTGAGTGTTCTCCTCCTCCTTGGTGTTCTCCTCCAGGTTGCCTTGTCTGAGCTTCAACCTTCTGGCTCTCATTAAGTGCTTTTTTAAAAAAAATTGGTGGTTGGGGCCTAATAACTCTATTTGCCGCTCCCTGGTGTTGTCCTCCTCCTGAGTGTTCTCCTCCTCCTTGGTGTTCTCCTCCAGGTTGCCTTGTCTGAGCTTCAACCTTCTGGCTCTCATTAAGTGCTTTTTTAAAAACAATTTGTGGTTGGGGCCTAATAACTCTGTTTGCCGCTCCCTGGTGTTGTCCTCAACTGAATAAATCTGAGCTTCAACCTTATGGCTCTCATTAAGTGCTTTTTTAATAAAAAATTGGTGGTTACGGCCTACTAACGGTGTCTGCCGCTCCATGGTGTTGTACTCCACTGCATAAAGCTGAGCTTTAGTCTTTAGGCTTTTGGCCTATAGTGGCAGATATTAAACTGCATTTGGCCTACTAGTGTGGTTGGGCCCTTAAAACAGTGTCTGCTGCTCCTGGGTTTGCTACTCCACTGAACAAAGCAATGCCGCCTGTTTAGTCCTGTTACCAATTTTGAACTGCATTTAGCCTACTTTATTCTTTGGCCCTATGTCTGTGTTTCCTCCTCATCCTGCCCATTGCCCAGCCACTGCTAGATGAGTCTGCTGGTACATTGACCTACACCACTACATTCCCCTTGCACTCTACACAGCCAGAATCTGACCCTGCTGAAAGTAAGGTTCCCCTTCCCGCATGTTATACCACCTTACACAGGGACAAAGAGGAAGGTGCAGATGAAAGTGCAGGTTCCTTCAACAGGTGGGGGGGCATACTTGTTGGCGACGTCACTGGCACAGGGCCCCTCAGAGTATGCAAAAGTGTCGCTGCTGGTGGGAGGCGCCCCCGCCGTGCAAACACACCGCTGTACTTTGAGGGGCCCTGTGCCAGTGCCAATGCCAACGAGTGGGCCCCCCTGCTTGCTTAGGATCACAGCACTTGTAAACTTGACATACTTACCTTTCACTGCTCCACCGCCATGACGTAGTCCACGTTTCCTGGGCCCACTAAAACCTTGAACCAGCCCTACCCCCAACAACTTTTGCCAAATGACCCCCAATTTCCAATGCCCAACTATTATTATAAAGTTAATTAAGATTGACAAGCTTCAGAAACAAGAATGGATGTTTTTGGCATTAAAATGGGCACTGTAGGTGTTTTCCTGGCCTCCAATCACTGCCGACTATGCTTCCCCATTGACTTGCATTGGGTTTCGTGTTTCGGTCGATCCCCGACTTTTAGCGATAATCGGCCGACTGCACTCGACTCGACTTTGGACAAAGTCGGGTTTCGTAAAACCCGACTCGATCTTAAAAAAATGAAAGTCACTCAACCCTAATTGTAACATTATTTTCCTGCAGATTAACCTTTCATCTGTAGTTATATAGCATTTTCGGAGGTGACAGGTTCTCCCGTAGAGGTTAAGCTCTTATAATTAATGGGGTCCTCTCTTTCTCCTGTAGATTGTAAGCTCTTATAATTAATGGGGTCCACTCTTTCTCTTTCCTGTGGAGTATAACCTCGTATGGTTAATGAGGTCCTCTCTTTCTTTCTCCTGTAGATTGTAAGCTCGTATGGTTAACCCCTTCATGCCGCGGCCCTTTTTCATTTTTGTGTTTTCGTTTTTCTCTCCCCTCCTTCCCAGAGCCATAACTTTTTTATTTTTCCATCAATATGGCCATGTGAGGGCTTGTTTTTTGTGGGACGAGTTGTACTTTTGAACAACATCATTTGTTTTCGCATGTCTTGTACTAGAAAACGGGAAAAAAATTCCAAGTGTGGTGAAATTGCAAAAAAGTGCAATCCCACATTTGTTTTTTGTTTGGCTTTTTTGCTAGGTTCACTAAATGCTAAAACTGATATTATAATTCTCCAGGTCATTACAAGTTCACATACACCAAACATGTCTAGGTTATTTTTTACCTAAGTGGTGAAAGAAATTCAAAACTTTGCTAAAAAAAAAAATTGCACCATTTTCTGATACCCATAGCGTCTCCATTTTTCGTGATCTGGGGTCATGTGAGGGCTTATTTTTTGTGTGCCGAACTGACATTTTTAATGATACCACATTTGTGCAGGTACGTTCTTTTGATTGCTCGTTATTGCATTTTAATGCACTGTCGCGGCGAAAAAACTTAATTCTGGCGTTTCTAATTTTTTTCTCGCTACGCTGTTTAGCTATCAGGTTAATGCTTTTTTTTTGGATAGATCGGGCGATTCTGAACGCGGCGATACCAAATATGTGTAGATTTTTTTTTTTTTTTTTTTTACTGTTTTATTTTGGATGGGGCGAAAGGGGGGTGATTTAAACTTTCATATTTTTTTTATTTTTTTCATATTTTTAAAAACATTTTTTTTTTACTTTTGCCAAGCTTCAATAGCCTCCATGGGAGGCTAGAAGCAGGCACCACTCGATCGGCTCTGCTACATAGCAGCGATCTGATGTTCGCTGCTATGTAGCAGAAATGCAGGTTTGCTGTGAGCACCGACCACAGGGGGGTGCTCACAGCAGGCTGGCATTAGTAAGCATAGAGGTCTCAAGGACCTCTATGGTTACCAGCCTGATGCATCGCCGACCCCCGATCATGTGACAGGGATCGGTGATGACGTCATTTCCGGCCGCACGGCCGGAAGCGCCGGTTAAATGCCACTGTCTGCGTTTGACAGCGGCATTTAACAGGTTAATAGCGGCGGGTGAATAGCGATTTCACCCGCCACTATTGCGCGCACATGTCAGCTGTACAAAACAGCTGACATGTCATGACTTTGATGTGGGCTCACCGCCGGAGCCCACATCAAAGGGGGAGACTGTTGTGATCCTAATGGCAGAGGATCTCAGGGTCTTCAGCAAAGTCTGCAAACATAAAAACTAGCTCTTAGGGAGGTGGTAACTGAGCTGACCACATACCTGATCCTAGCCCACAAATAATAGCAGCCGGGGAACGTGCCTACGTTGGTTCTAGACGTCTCGCGCCAGCCGGAGATCTAACTTACCCTTTCAGAGAAAATACAGACCTCACTTGCCTCCAGAGAAAGATACCCCAAAGTAGATACAGGCCCCCAACAAATAATAACGGTGAGGTAAGAGGAAAGGACAAACATAAGTATGAACTAGATTCAGCAAAGAGAGGCCCACTAAATAATAGCAGAAATATAGAAAGCGGACTTATGTGGTCAGCGAAAAACCCTACTAAAATATCCACGCTGAATATCCAAGAACCCCCGTACCGACTAACAGTATGGGGGGAGAATATCAGCCCCCTAAGAGCTTCCAGCAAAATCAGGAATCACATTATGAACAAGCTGGACAAAAAACAGAATAATACAAATAAACAAAAAACAAGAAAGCAGGACTTAGCTTATGTTGCAAAAATCAGGACCAGTAGACAAGAGCAACCAGACAAGGACTGATTACATGGATGCCAGGCAATGGACTAAGACTCCAGGAAGTTTAAATAGAAACACCCAGAGTCTTAACGAACAGGTGACTACCAACCTGAGGAAAGAGAATCCAAGAGCCATACCGCGAGTGACCACAAGAGGGAGCCCAAAAGTATAGTTCATAACAGTACCCCCCCTTTAAGGAGGGGTCACCGAACCCTCACTACGACCACCAGGGCGATCAGGATGGGCAGCGTGAAAAGCACGAACCAAATCGGCCACATGAACATCAGAGGCGACCACCCAGGAATTATCCTCCTGACCATAGCCCTTCCATTTGACCAGATACTGAAGCCTCCGTCTAGAGAGACGAGAATCTAAGATCTTCTCCACCACATACTCCAACTCGCCCTCAACCAAGACCGGAGCAGGAGGGTCAACAGCAGGAACCACAGGCACAATGTACCGCCGCAACAAAGACCTATGGAACACATTGTGAATGGCAAACGACGCAGGAAGATCCAAACGAAAAGACACTGGATTAAGGACCTCCAAAATTCTATAAGGACCAATAAAGCGAGGCTTAAACTTAGGAGAGGAAACCTTCAGAGGGACAAACCGAGAAGACAACCAAACCAAATCCCCAACACGAAGTCGGGGACCCACACCGTGGCGGCGGTTGGCAAAACGCTGAGCCTTCTCCTGTGACAACTTCAAGTTGTCCACCACATGATTCCAAGTCCGCTGCAACCTATCAACCACAGAATCCACCACAGGACAGTCAGAAGGCTCAACATGACCCGAGGAGAAACGAGGATGAAAACCAGAGTTGCAGAAAAATGGCGAAACCAAAGTAGCAGAACTAGCCCGATTATTGAGGGCAAACTCAGCCAATGGCAAGAAGGTCACCCAATCATCCTGATCCGCAGAAACAAAACATCTCAAATAAGCCTCCAGCGTCTGATTAGTTCGCTCCGTTTGGCCATTAGTCTGAGGATGAAAGGCAGACGAGAACGACAGATCAATGCCCATCTTAGCACAAAAAGATCACCAGAATCTGGACACAAACTGGGATCCTCTGTCAGACACGATATTCTCAGGAATGCCGTGCAAACGAACCACATTCTGAAAAAACAAAGGAACCAGATCGGAAGAGGAAGGCAACTTAGGCAAGGGCACCAAATGGACCATCTTGGAAAAACGATCACACACCACCCAGATGACAGACATTCCCTGAGACACCGGAAGATCTGAAATGAAATCCATGGAAATGTGTGTCCAAGCCCTCTTCGGGACGGGCAAGGGCAAAAGCAACCCGCTGGCACGAGAACAGCAAGGCTTAGCCCGAGCACAAGTCCCACAGGACTGCACAAAAGCACGCACTGTCATGATTCCAATGGCAGGGAATCACCAAAAGGGCAAGCAAAAAAATAGTACAAGCTCTAGGGTGATGGAACCTGAGCTGACCGCGATCCTGAACTTAACACAAACACTATCAGCAGCCGGGGAACGTTCCTACGGGGACTCTAGACGTCTCGCGCCAGCCGGAGAACTAACTTCCCCTAGAAGATGAATAAGCAGACCTCTCTTGCCTCCTAGAGAAATACCCCAAAGAGATAGCAGCCCCCCACATGTAATGACGGTGAATTAAGAGGAAGGCACATACGCAGGTATGAAAACAGTTTTAGCAAAATGAGGCCCGCTAAAGCTAGATAGCAGAAGGATACAAAAGAGATCTAGGCGGTCAGCGAAAAACCCTTTCTTCAAAAAACCATCCTGAAATTACTGGGACCCATGTGCCAACTCATGGTACATGGGGAGTAATTTCAGCCCACTAGAGCAACCAGCAGCAAGGATTCAAATGTATGCAAGCTGGACTAAAACATGATAAGGCAGAACACAAAAAAAAAACAGGAAAATCAGAACTTAGCTTGTCCAGCAGATTATAAGAGCAGGTAGCAGAGGCAAACAGAGACACTCTGATTACATTGATAGCCGGCAAGGGAATGACAGGAAAGCCAGGTTAAATAGGAAACACCCAGCCTCAGATGGACAGGTGGAAACCAGAGACCGCAACCCACCAAAGTCACCCAGTACCACCTGTAACCACCAGAGGGAGCCCAAAAACAGAATCCACAACAGTACCCCCCCCTTGAGGAGGGGTCACCGAATCCTCACGGGAACCCCCAGGGCGATCAGGATGAGCTCTATGGAAGGCGCGGACCAAATCAGTCGCATGAACATCAGAGGCGACCACCCAGGAATTATCCTCCTGACCATAACCCTTCCACTTAACCAAATACTGGAGTTTACGTCTGGAAACACGAGAATCCAATATCTTCTCAACAACATACTCCAATTCTCCCTCCACCAGCACCGGAGCAGGAGGCTCAACCGAAGGAACAACGGGCACCTCATACCTCCGCAATAACGACCGATGGAACACATTATGAATAGCAAACGATGCTGGGAGATCCAAACGAAAAGACACAGGGTTAAGAATCTCCAAGATCTTATAAGGACCGATGAACCGAGGCTTGAACTTAGGAGAAGAGACCTTCATAGGGACAAAACGAGAAGACAACCACACCAAGTCCCCAACACGAAGTCGGGGACCCACGCGGCGACGGCGATTAGCAAACTGCTGAGCCTTCTCCTGAGACAACTTTAAATTGTCCACCACCTGATTCCAAATCTGATGTAGCCTGTCCACCACCACGTCCACTCCAGGACAATCCGAAGGCTCCACCTGACCAGAGGAAAAACGAGGATTAAACCCCGAATTACAAAAGAAAGGAGAAACCAAAGTAGCAGAACTAGCCCGATTATTAAGGGCAAATTCGGCCAGCGGCAAAAAGGTAACCCAGTCATCTTGATCAGCAGAAACAAAACACCTTAAATAAGTTTCCAAGGTCTGATTAGTTCGCTCCGTCTGGCCATTCGTCTGAGGATGGAATGCAGACGAGAAAGACAAATTAATGCCCATCTTAGCACAAAACGTCCGCCAAAATCTACACACAAACTGGGATCCCCTGTCAGAAACGATATTCTCCGGAATCCCATGCAAACGAACCACGTTCTGAAAAAACAAAGGGACCAACTCAGAGGAGGAAGGCAACTTAGGCAAGGGTACCAAATGAACCATCTTAGAAAAGTGGTCACACACAACCCAGATGACGGACATTTTCTGTGAGACAGGGAGATCTGAAATAAAATCCATGGAAATGTGCGTCCAAGGCCTCTTCGGGATAGGCAAGGATAACAACAACCCACTGGCCCGAGAACAGCAAGGCTTAGCCCGAGCACACACTTCACAAGACTGCACAAAGGTACGCACATCCCTTGACAAGGAAGGCCACCAAAAAGACCTGGCCACCAAGTCTCTAGTACCAAATATTCCAGGATGACCAGCCAATGCAGAAGAATGGACCTCGGAGATGACTCTACTGGTCCAATCATCCGGAACAAACAGTCTTTCTGGTGGACAACGATCAGGTTTATCCGCCTGAAACTCCTGCAATTCACGTCGCAAGTCTGGGGAGATGGCAGACAATATTACCCCATCCCTAAGGATACCAGTAGGCCCAGAGTCTCCAGGAGAGTCAGGCACAAAACTCCTGGAAAGAGCATCTGCCTTCACATTCTTTGAACCTGGCAGGTATGAAACCACAAAATTGAAATGAGAAAAAAACAATGACCAACGAGCCTGTCTAGGATTTAGACGCCTGGCAGACTCAAGGTAAATCAGATTTTTGTGATCAGTCAAGACCACCACACAATGTCTAGCACCCTCAAGCCAATGACGCCACTCCTCAAATGCCCACTTCATGGCCAAAAGCTCCCGATTACCCACATCATAATTCCGCTCGGCGGGCGAGAATTTTCTAGAAAAGAACGCACATGGCTTCATCACCGAGCCATCGGAACTTCTCTGTGACAAAACCGCCCCCGCTCCAATCTCGGAAGCATCAACCTCAACCCGAAAAGGAAGTGAAACATCTGGTTAACACAACACAGGAGCAGAAGAAAACCGACGCTTAAGTTCCTGAAATGCCTCCACAGCCGTAGGAGACCAATTAGCAACATCAGCACCTTTCTTAGTCAAATCAGTCAAAGGTTTAACAACACTGGAAAAATTAGAAACAACTTGTATAGTCGATTAACATGGTAACATATAATTAATAAATATTAGTACCAATAATACAAAGGACTATACAGACCTATCATCTGTAACTAGATACCAACACTAACAATTGATGACACATGGTCTGACATGAAATATGCAAAATATATACTTTATTATTAAAACAAAAACAAATGCAAGCATGTGGAGGGAAATATGGTTACACTTCGGGGATGTAGTAAAGAAAACGCAAGGAGGCAGGTGCCCGGGATAACCGTCCTTACTGATCTTAATAAAAAACAATCAAAATATATAAAGAAACCTAAAAAAGAAACAAACATAACGAAATAGTAGAAATGTCGGTGGAACAATCAATCATAATACAATCTATGCGGCTATAATGCAGCACACTCAGTAGGGCAAATGCATATTAAATCACACTATTAATCTAAGCCCATACATCTGAATGCTGGAGAGACAATTACACTGGTGCATACTTAGCCGCATCAAAGTACCCACCGCAAGAAGGACTGGTGATCCCGGGGACGTGCCTCCACCCCAACGCGCGTTTCGGTGCTTACACCTTCGTCAGGGGGCATTCAATAAGCGTGCACACAGGGATTAAATAGTGAAAGAACAAAAGAGGACCCCGGAAGTAGATGCAGGCGACCCGGAAGTTGTCACACTGCACCATGGTAACCCTCGCGTCTGCTCGCTCCGAGAAAGGCTGGAGAACCGTGGAGATCACCGGGGCCCCATGTGACCACCAACGTCCAACTGCCATCTCAAAGACGCGCCGGCGCAGAGGGCAATAATGGCAGGTATTATGATACAAACAATGGGAGAAAAAAACCTCCGTAGATACAATCAGTCCAACAATGGCATGATGGCAAAAAGGCATCAGAACATCAATGCACATATATTACTACAAGTATCGTAATGTCAGAAATCATAACATACTCATAATTAAACAATCAGAGTAAGAAGACATATGTACGAAAAGACATATAAATATTTTGAAATAAGAAGAACCATAATACTATAAAGCATATATAGCATAACTAACATAGTATACCTGTAATAACACATATTAATCATAAATGAGAGATGGTAATACATTTGTGCCAAATGTCCCAATTATCCATAAAAATTAATTAATCCAAAGGAACCATTGTTAGAAACATCATACAACGAATATACAGAAAAACACATTTACATATTAATATAAATATATTCATTCCGGATTCGCTAATTGGTTCCAGTAAAGACAAAACACATTTAAACCAATCCATCCAAAATAGCTGTATGACGTAGACTGCATAATGAAGTAACTTGACTCGAAGATTTTCCTCATATCAGGTAATGTGCCATAAGACAAGAATAACTATCACGGGGCCAAATTTCACTAGAAAAAACAAAAGCCTGTTAAAAACATTAAAAACAATACAACAGCCCCCAGTGGAACCAAACTACAAAACAGACCAAATACCGCAGACCTTGTTATAACAGCTTAATGGCAGATTACTTATAAAAAGGGAGCAAAACTTATGTTGTCATTGAGTCCAGCGGGGTGGACCGTGTTTAGAGTCCAGATCCATCTGGATTCAACACGGGCCAACCGCTGGAAAGTCCCGCCACCGCGGATCCCTACATCCAGGAGATCGATACCTCTGGCCCTAAGTAGACTAGCATCACAGGAGTGAAACCTCCTGAAGTGGCGTGGTAATGTCTTTAGGGTGGTAATGTCCTCCACCGTGGCCGCTGCACTGATACCCAACACATGTTCCCGTATACGCGTTTTAAGTTGGCGAGTAGTCATGCCAATATTTTTTTTCTCACACGGGCAAGTAACCATATAGATAACATTCCTAGTGGAACATGTGATCTTTTTGTGAATTTTAAACTCTCGTGAACCATCAGAATTAGAGAAGCTACCTACTCTTTCAATGTTGGGACAGGCAATACAGCGGCCACAGGGAACGCAGCCCACCCTAACTGCCGCCAAATCCAAAAAGGTACCCACCCCCTGGCCTATGTAGTGGCTATGCACAAGCATGTCTCTCAGGTTCCTGGAACGTCTAACTGCAACACCAGCCCTCTCGGGCAAATAGCGCGCAATCACAGGATCCGCCTTTAAGACATGCCACGACTTCTGGAGGATATTCCTCATCATTGGGAATTGCGAATGATACCTCGTAACAAAACGGACAATGTCCCGTTGCTGTCTATCCTTACTTTTATAGAGGAGTAAATCCCTTGAAGTATATCTCACTCTATTAAATGCTTTCTTAATACTCCTTTTACTATGACCACGGGACAATAACCTATTTTTAAGATCTCCGGCCTGGTGAAAAAAATCTGCTTCAGTAGAACACAGACGCCGCAACCTAAGGAATTGGCCCGTAGGAATGGCATGGATAATGTGGTCAGGATGGGAGGAGGAGGCGTGCAACAATGAATTAGTCGAAGTTGGCGCGGGATGTGGGTACGATCACGAGTGAATTGGCTACAGCGCTGGTGGTGAGTGAACCCACTATCCCTACGTTTTATCTTCTCCCTAAGGTCCACAAGGACTCGAAGACGCCCCCTGGCCGCCCTATTATTTCTGGTAGAGGCAATTATCTTGAGAAGGTCAATCAGTGGATTGATTCTAAATTGCAACCATTGGTTATTAGTCTACCCTCTTACTTAAAAGACACTGGTGAGTTGTTGAGACAGGTAGATGGGGTACATTTGGAGGAGGATGAACTCCTAGTGACGGCCGATGTAGAGTCACTCTACACGAGTATTCGGCACCATGATGGGTTGCGTGCAGTTGAATTCTTTCTTGACACATCCAATTTCTCAGTGGAAATCAAGCGTCTAATATATCAACTGTTAGAATTTTCTCTGACACACAATTTTTTTATTTTTAAGGGGTCCTTCTTCCTGCAGCTCCAGGGGACAGCGATGGGGGCTCCCTTCGCCCCAGCTTACGCTAACCTGTTCCTGGGGCTGTGGGAGAGGGACCTCTCCCTGCCAGATTGTCCTGAGTCAATGTGCCGTGTCCTTTTGTGGACACGGTACATTGATGACATATTGATAATCTGGCGAAGGTCTTCTATTAGTTTACACGATTTTATGTCATCCTTGAATAACAATCCATACAACATCACATTGACTTATAAGTCTGATGGTGATGTTATTGAATTTTTGGATGTCATATTGAAAAGGGATGTTACAGGTGACCTTCAAACGTCCATCTTTAGGAAGCCAACTTCGACTAATTCATTGTTGCGCGCCTCCTCCTCCCATCCTGACCACATTATCCATGCCATTCCTACGGGCCAATTCCTTAGGTTGCGGCGTCTGTGTTCTACTGAAGCAGATTTTTTTCACCAGACCGGAGATCTTAAAAATAGGTTATTGTCCCGTGGTCATAGTAAAAGGAGTATTAAGAAAGCATTTAATAGAGCGAGATATACTTCAAGGGATTCACTCCTCTATAAAAGTAAGGATAGACAGCAACGGGACATTGTCCGTTTTGTTACGAGGTATCATTCGCAATTCCCAATGATGAGGAATATCCTCCAGAAGTCGTGGCATGTCTTAAAGGCGGATCCTGTGATTGCGCGCTATTTGCCCGAGAGGGCTGGTGTTGCAGTTAGACGTTCCAGGGACCTGAGAGACATGCTTGTGCATAGCCACTACATAGGCCAGGGGGTGGGTACCTTTTTGGATTTGGCGGCAGTTAGGGTGGGCTGCGTTCCCTGTGGCCGCTGTATTGCCTGTCCCAACATTGAAAGAGTAGGTAGCTTCTCTAATTCTGATTGTTCACGAGAGTTTAAAATTCGCAAAAAGATCACATGTTCCACTAAGAATGTTATCTATATGGTTACTTGCCCGTGTGAGAAAAAATATATTGGCATGACTACTCGCCAACTTAAAACGCGTATACGGGAACATGTGTTGGGTATCAGTGCAGCGGCCACGGTGGAGGACATTACCACCCTAAAGACATTACCACGCCACTTCAGGAGGTTTCACTCCTGTGATGCTAGTCTACTTAGGGCCAGAGGTATCGATCTCCTGGATGTAGGGATCCGCGGTGGCGGCACTTTCCAGCGGTTGGCCCGTGTTGAATCCAGATGGATCTGGACTCTAAACACGGTCCACCCCGCTGGACTCAATGACAACATAAGTTTTGCTCCCTTTTTATAAGTAATCTGCCATTAAGCTGTTATAACAAGGTCTGCGGTATTTGGTCTGTTTTGTAGTTTGGTTCCACTGGGGGCTGTTGTATTGTTTTTAATGTTTTTAACAGGCTTTTGTTTTTTCTAGTGAAATTTGGCCCCGTGATAGTTATTCTTGTCTTATGGCACATTACCTGATATGAGGAAAATCTTCGAGTCAAGTTACTTCATTATGCAGTCTACGTCATACAGCTATTTTGGATGGATTGGTTTAAATGTGTTTTGTCTTTACTGGAACCAATTGGCGAATCCGGAATGAATATATTTATATTAATATGTAAATGTGTTTTTCTGTATATTCGTTGTATGATGTTTCTAACAATAGTTCCTTTGGATTAATTAATTTTTATGGATAATTGGGACATTTGGCATAAATGTATTACCATCTCTCATTTATGATTAATATGTGTTATTACAGGTATACTATGTTAGTTATGCTATATATGCTTTATAGTATTATGGTTCTTCTTATTTCAAAATATTTATATGTCTTTTCGTACATATGTCTTCTTACTCTGATTGTTTAATTATGAGTATGTTATGATTTCTGACATTACGATACTTGTAGTAATATATGTGCATTGATGTTCTGATGCCTTTTTGCCATCATGCCATTGTTGGACTGATTGTATCTACGGAGGTTTTTTTCTCCCATTGTTTGTATCATAATACCTGCCATTATTGCCCTCTGCGCCGGCGCGTCTTTGAGATGGCAGTTGGACGTTGGTGGTCACATGGGGTCCCGGTGATCTCCACGGTTCTCCAGCCTTTCTCGGAGCGAGCAGACGCGAGGGTTACCATGGTGCAGTGTGACAACTTCCGGGTCGCCTGCATCTACTTCCGGGGTCCTCTTTTGTTCTTTCACTATTTAATCCCTGTGTGCACGCTTATTGAATGCCCCCTGACGAAGGTGTAAGCACCGAAACGCGCGTTGGGGTGGAGGCACGTCCCCGGGATCACCAGTCCTTCTTGCGGTGGGTACTTTGATGCGGCTAAGTATGCACCAGTGTAATTGTCTCTCCAGCATTCAGATGTATGGGCTTAGATTAATAGTGTGATTTAATATGCATTTGCCCTACTGAGTGTGCTGCATTATAGCCGCATAGATTGTATTATGATTGATTGTTCCACTGACATTTCTACTATTTCTTTATGTTTGTTTCTTTTTTAGGTTTCTTTATATATTTTGATTGTTTTTTATTAAGATCAGTAAGGATGGTTATCCCGGGCACCTGCCTCCTTGCGTTTTCTTTACTACATCCCCGAAGTGTAACCATATTTCCCTCCACATGCTTGCATTTGTTTTTGTTTTAATAATAAAGTATATATTTTGCATATTTCATCTCAGACCATGTGTCATCAATTGTTAGTGTTGGTAACTGGAAAAATTAGTAATGAAACGACGATAAAAATTTGCAAAACCCAAGAACTTCTGAGGACTCTTAACAGATGTAGGTTGTGTCCAGTCACAGATCGCCTGAACCTTGACGGGATCCATCTCAATAGTAGAAGGAGAAAAAATGTACCCCAAAAAAGAAATCTTCTGGACTCCGAAGAGACATTTTGAGCCCTTCACAAACAAAGAATTGGCCCGCAGGACTTGAAACACCTTCCTGACCTGTAGAACATGAGACTCCCAGTCATCAGAAAAAACCAAAATATCATCCAAATACACAATCATAAACTTATCCAGATATTCACGGAAAATATTGTGCATAAAGGACTGAAAGACTGAAGGAGCATTAGAAAGTCCAAAAGGCATTACCAAATACTCAAAATGGCCCTCAGGCGTATTAAATGCGGTTTTCCACTCATCACTCTGCTTTATCCGCACAAGATTATACGCACCGCGAAGATCTATCTTAGTGAACCACCTAGCCCCCTTAATGCGAGCAAACAAATCAGTCAATAATGGCAATGGATACTGATATTTGACTGTAATCTTATTCAGAAGGCGATAATCTATACAAGGCCTCAGGGAACCATCTTTTTTAGCCACGAAAAAAAAAACTGCTCCCAGAGGGGACGAAGATGGACGAATATGTCCCTTTTCCAAAGACTCCTTAATATAATTCCGCATAGCAGTATGCTCTGGCACTGACAGATTAAATAAACTACCCTTAGGGAACTTACTGCCAGGAATTAAATCTATAGCACAGTCACAATCCCTATGAGGAGGGAGCGAATTGAGCTTAGGCTCCTCAAAAACATCCCGATAGTCAGACAAAAACGCAGGGACCTCAGAAGGAGTAGATGAAGCGATTGAAATCAGAGGTGCATCATCATGAACCCCCTGACATCCCCAGCTTAACACAGACATTGTTTTCCAATCCAGGACTGGATTATGAGTTTGTAACCATGGCAGACCAAGCACTAGTACATCATGTAAATTATACAGTACAAGGAAGCGAATCACCTCCTGATGAACGGGAGTCATGCGCATGGTACCTTGTGTCCAGTACTGCGGTTTATTCATAGCCAATGGTGTAGAGTCAATTCCCTTCAAAGGAATAGGAACTTCCAGAGGCTCCAGACTAAAACCGCAGCGTTTGGCAAATGACCAATCCATAAGACTCAGGGCAGCGCCCGAATCCACATAGGCATCGACGGAAATGGATGACAGTGAACAAATCAGTTACAGACAAAATGAACTTAGACTGCAGAGTACTAATGGCAAAAGATTTATCAATCTTTTTTGTGCGTTTAGAGCATGCTGATATAACATGAGCTGAATCACCACAATAAAAACACAATCCATTTTTCCGCCTATAATTTTGCCGTTCACTTCTGGACTGAATTCTATCACATTGCATAGTCTCAGGTGCCTGTTCAGAAGACACTGCCAACTGGTGCACAGGTTTGCGCTCCCGTAAACGCCGATCAATCTGAATGGCCATAGTCATAGACTCATTCAGACCTGTAGTCGCAGGGAACCCCACCATAATATCCTTAATGGCCTCAGAAAGACCATCTCTGAAGTTTGCAGCCAGGGCGCACTCATTCCACTGAGTAAGCACCGACCATTTCCGAAATTTTTGACAATATACTTCCGCTTCATCATGCCCCTGAGAGAGGGCTAATAAAGCCTTTTCAGCCTGAATCTCCAGGTTAGGTTCCTCATAGAGCAATCCCAGTGCCAGAAAAAACGCATCCACACTGAGCAATGCAGGATCCCCTGGTGCCAATGCAAATGCCCAATTCTGAGGGTCGCCCCGCAGGAAAGATATAACAATCTTGACCTGCTGAGCAGGGTCTCCAGAGGAGCGAGATTTCAAAGAAAGAAACAATTTACAATTGTTCCTGAAATTCAAGAAGGTAGATCTATCTCCAGAAAAAAACTCTGGTATAGGAATTCTAGGTTCAGACATAGGAGTGTGAACAACAAAATCCTGTATGTTTTGAACCTTAACAGCAAGATTATTCAGGCTGGAAGCCAAACTCTGGACATCCATGTTAAACAGCTAAGGTCAGAGCCATTCAAGGGTTAAGAGGAGGTAAGAAGCAGCTAGACAGCAATTAAGGGCTAGGCAGCAAAACTCTGAGGGAAAAAAAAAATCCCCTTCAACACTTCTCTTTCTCCTGCTTCAGCCCAAACAATTAACACTTTCGGGCCGGCTATACTGTCATGATTCCAATGGCAGGGAATCACCAAAAGGGCAAGCAAAAAAATAGGACAAGCTCTAGGGTGATGGAACCTGAGCTGACCGCGATCCTGAACTTAACACAAACACTATCAGCAGCCGGGGAACGTTCCTACGGGGACTCTAGACGTCTCGCGTCAGCCGGAGAACTAACTTCCCCTAGAAGATGAATAAGCAGACCTCTCTTGCCTCCTAGAGAAATACCCCAAAGAGATAGCAGCCCCCCACATGTAATGACGGTGAATTAAGAGGAAGGCACATACGCAGGTATGAAAACAGTTTTAGCAAAATGAGGCCCGCTAAAGCTAGATAGCAGAAGGATACAAAAGAGATCTAGGCGGTCAGCGAAAAACCCTTTCTTCAAAAAACCATCCTGAAATTACTGGGACCCATGTGCCAACTCATGGTACATGGGGAGTAATTTCAGCCCACTAGAGCAACCAGCAGCAAGGATTCAAATGTATGCAAGCTGGACTAAAACATGATAAGGCAGAACACAAAAAAAAACAGGAAAATCAGAACTTAGCTTGTCCAGCAGATTATAAGAGCAGGTAGCAGAGGCAAACAGAGACACTCTGATTACATTGATAGCCGGCAAGGGAATGACAGGAAAGCCAGGTTAAATAGGAAACACCCAGCCTCAGATGGACAGGTGGAAACCAGAGACCGCAACCCACCAAAGTCACCCAGTACCACCTGTAACCACCAGAGGGAGCCCAAAAACAGAATCCACAACAACGCACATCCCGTGACAAGGAAGGCCACCAAAAGGACCTAGCCACCAAATCTCTGGTACCAAAAATCCCAGGATGCCCTGCCAACACCGAGGAATGAACCTCGGAAATAACTCTGCTGGTCCATTTATCAGGAACAAACAGTCTATCAGGTGAACAAGAGTCAGGTCTACCAGCCTGAAATCTCTGCAACACACGTCGCAAATCAGGAGAAATGGCCGACAAAATCACTCCCTCTTTAAGAATACCAGCCGGCTCTGAGACTCCAGGAGAATCAGGCATAAAGCTCCTAGAGAGAGCATCAGCCTTCACATTTTTCGATCCAGGCAGGTATGAGACCACAAAGTCAAAACGGGAGAAAAACAATGACCAACGAGCCTGTCTAGGATTCAGGCGTTTAGCAGACTCGAGATACATCAGGTTCTTGTGATCAGTCAAGACCACCACATGATGCTTAGCTCCCTCGAGCCAATGACGCCACTCCTCAAATGCCCACTTCATGGCCAACAACTCCCGATTACCAACATCATAGTTCCGCTCAGCCGGCGAAAACTTCCTGGAAAAGAAAGCACATGGTTTCATCATAGAGCAACCAGAGCCTCTCTGCGACAAAACAGCTCCTGCACCAATCTCAGAAGCATCCACTTCAACCTGAAAGGGAAGTGAGACATCAGGCTGGCACAAAACAGGCGCCGAAGTAAACCGGCGCTTCAGCTCCCGGAAGGCCTCAATGGCCGCAGGAGCCCAATTAGCGACATCAGAACCTTTCTTGGTCATATCCGTCAGAGGTTTAACAACGCTAGAAAAGTTAGCAATAAAACGACGGTAGAAATTAGCAAAACCCAAAAACTTCTGAAGACGCTTAACAGACGTGGGTTGAGTCCAATCATGAATAGCTCGGACCTTGACTGGGTCCATCTCCACAGCAGAAGGGGAAAAGATAAAACCCAAAAAGGAAACCTTCTGCACTCCAAAGAGACACTTTGAGCCCTTCACAAACAAAGCATTATCACGCAAAACCTGAAACACCATCCTGACCTGCTTTACATGAGAATCCCAATCATCAGAAAAAACTAAAATGTCATCCAGATAAACAATCACAAATTTATCTAGATACTTCCGGAAGATGTCATGCATAAAGGACTGAAACACTGAAGGAGCATTAGAGAGCCCAAAAGGCATCACCAAGTACTCAAAATGACCTTCGGGCGTATTAAATGCAGTTTTCCATTCATCTCCCTGCCTAATGCGCACAAGGTTGTACGCACCATGAAGATCTATCTTGGTGAACCAACAGGCACCCTTAATCCGAGCAAACAAGTCCGACAATAGTGGCAGAGGGTACTGAAATTTAACCGTGATTTTATTCAGAAGCCGATAGTCTATAAAAGGTCTCAAAGATCCGTCTTTCTTGGCCACAAAAAAGAATCCCGCACCAAGAGGGGAAGAGGATGGACGAATATGTCCTTTCTCCAAAGACTCCTTTATATAAGAACGCATCGCGGCATGCTCAGGTACCGACAGATTAAATAATCGTCCCTTAGGAAACTTGCTACCAGGAATCAAATCTATAGCGCAGTCACAGTCCCTATGAGGAGGAAGAGCACTGGACCTGGACTCACTGAACACATCCTGATAGTCAAGCAAAAACTCAGGAACTTCTGAAGGAGTGGAGGAAGCAATAGACACCGACGGGGAATCGCAATGAATTCCCTGACAAACCCAACTTGACACAGACATAGCCCTCCAATCCAGAACAGGATTATGAGCCTGTAACCATGGCAGACCCAAAACGACCAAATCATGCATTTTATGCAGAACAAGAAAACGAATCACCTCCCGATGTTCAGGAGTCATGCACATGGTCACTTGTGTCCAATACTGCGGTTTATTCTCCGCCAATGGCGTAGCATCAATTCCTCTAAGAGGAATAGGATTTTCTAAAGGCTCCAGGACAAAACCACAGCGCCTGGCAAACGACAAGTCCATAAGACTCAGGGCAGCGCCTGAATCCACAAACGCCATAACAGGGTAGGAAGACAATGAGCAAATTAAAGTCACAGACAAAATAAATTTAGGCTGCAAGTTACCAACGGCGACAGGACTAACAAACTTTGTTAGGCGTTTAGAGCATGCTGATATAACATGTGTAGAATCACCACAGTAAAAACACAACCCATTCTGATGTCTATGACTTTGCCGTTCAGCTCTTGTCTGAACTCTATCACATTGCATCAAATCAGGCGTCTGTTCAGACAACACCGCCAAAGGATTAGCGGATCTGCGCTCCCGCAAACGCCGATCAATCTGAATGGCCAGCGTCATAGAATCATTCAGACTTGTAGGAATGGGAAAGCCCACCATCACATTCTTAATAGTTTCAGAAAGGCCATTTCTGAAATTTGCGGCCAGAGCACACTCATTCCACTGAGTAAGCACGGACCATTTCCGAAATTTTGGGCAATACACTTCGGCTTCATCCTGGCCCTGAGAAGTAGCCAGCAAAGCCTTCTCTGCCTGAATTTCAAGATTGGGCTCCTCATAAAGCAATCCGAGCGCCAGAAAAAACGCATCAATATTCGCCAATGCCGGATCTCCTGGCGCCAATGAGAAAGCCCAATCCTGAGGGTCGCCCCGCAAGAAGGAGATAACAATTTTAACTTGCTGAGCTGAGTCTCCAGACGAACGAGGTCTCAAAGATAGAAACAATTTACAATTATTCCTAAAATTCCTAAATTTAAATCGATCTCCAGAGAACAGCTCAGGAACAGGAATCTTAGGCTCTGACATAGGACTGTCAATAACAAAATCCTGAATGCTCTGCACACGAGCAGCAAGCTGATCCACACTAGTAATCAGAGTTTGCACATTCATGTCTGCAGCAGAGTTTCAAGCCATTCAGAGGTAAAGGGGAAGGAAGAAAAAAAAAACAAAAAAAACCTCAGAACTTCTTTTTTCTTTTAATCCCACTTCTGCAATGCATTAACTATTCAGTGGCCTGGCATACTGTTGTGATCCTAATGGCAGAGGATCTCAGGGTCTTCAGCAAAGTCTGCAAACATAAAAACTAGCTCTTAGGGAGGTGGTAACTGAGCTGACCACATACCTGATCCTAGCCCACAAATAATAGCAGCCGGGGAACGTGCCTACGTTGGTTCTAGACGTCTCGCGCCAGCCAGAGATCTAACTAACCCTTTCAGAGAAAATACAGACCTCACTTGCCTCCAGAGAAAGATACCCCAAAGTAGATACAGGCCCCCAACAAATAATAACGGTGAGGTAAGAGGAAAGGACAAACGTAAGTATGAACTAGATTCAGCAAAGAGAGGCCCACTAAATAATAGCAGAAATATAGAAAGCGGACTTATGTGGTCAGCGAAAAACCCTACTAAAATATCCACGCTGAATATCCAAGAACCCCCGTACCGACTAACGGTATGGGGGGAGAATATCAGCCCCCTAAGAGCTTCCAGCAAAATCAGGAATCACATTATGAACAAGCTGGACAAAAACAGAATAATACAAATAAACAAAAAACAAGAAAGCAGGACTTAGCTTATTTTGCAAAAATCAGGACCAGTAGACAAGAGCAACCAGACAAGGACTGATTACATGGATGCCAGGCAATGGACTAAGACTCCAGGAAGTTTAAATAGAAACACCCAGAGTCTTAACGAACAGGTGACTACCAAGCAGAGGAAAGAGAATCCAAGAGCCATACCGCGAGTGACCACAAGAGGGAGCCCAAAAGTATAGTTCATAACACCGCCCGTGCCCATTAACTAGTTAAATGCCGCAGTCAAGCTCTGACAGCGGCATTTAACTAGCGCGGCCGGAGAAGCTCGTACTGCTGACCCCCGTCACATGATCGGGGGTCAGCAGTGCATTGCCATAACAACCATGATGGCCGATTGCTTTGAGCACCACCCTGTGGTCGGCGCTCAAAGTACACCTGCCTTTCTGCTACATAGAGGTGATCTGTATTTCACCTCTATGTAGCAGAGTCGATCGAGTTGTGCATGCTTCTAGTCTCCTATGGAGGCTATTGAAGCATGCCAAAATTAAGAAAAAAAAGTATTTAAAAATATTAAAAAAATAAAAAATATATAAAAGTTCAAATCACCCCCCTTTCGCCCCAATCAAAATAAAACAATAAAAAAAAATCAAACCTACACATATTTGGTATCGCCGCTTTCAGAATCGCCCGATCTATCAATAAAAAGAACGGATTAACCTGACCGCTAAATGGCGTAGCGAGAAAAAAAATCAAAACGACAAAATTACGTTTTTTTGGCCCCACGACATTGCATTAAAATGCAATAACGGGCGATCAAAAAAACGGATCTGCACCAAAATGGTATCAATAAAAACGCCAGCTTGGCACGCAAAAAATAAGCCCCACCAGACCCCAGATCATGAAAATTGGAGACGCTACGGGTATCGGAAAATCGCACAATTTTTTTTTTTCTTAGCAAACTTTTGAATTTTTTTTCATCAGTTAGATAAAGAATAACCTAGACATGTTACGTCTCTATGAACTTGTAATGACCTGGAGAATCATAATAGCAGGTCAGTTTCAGCATTTGGTGAACCTAGCAAAAAAGCCAAACAAAAAACTAGTGTGAGATTGCACTTTTTTTGCAATTTCATCACACTTGGAATTTTTTTCCCGTTTTCTGTTACACGGCATGGTAAAACCAATGGTATCGTTCAAAAGTACATCTCGTCTCGCAAAATATAAGCCCTCACATGGCCATATTGATGGAAAAATAAAAAAGTTATGGCTCTGGGAAGGAGGGGAGCGAAAAACAAAAACGAAAAAACGGAAAAAGCTCCGGGGGTGAAGGGGTTAAGATGACACATTTCCTTTGTATTTTTGTAAAAAAAAATATATATTTTTTTTTCATCTTTACATTTTAAAAATTACAAAAAGGAAACTGGGCTCATGCAAAAGTTTGGGCATCCTGCATGGTTAGTACCTAGTAGCCCCCCTTTTAAAACTATTATAGTTTGTGAATGCTTTTTGTAGCCATACAAGGGTCTTTCAATTCTTGTTTGAGGGATTTTTTTCCATTCTTCCTTAAAAAATTCTTGCAGTTCTGTGTGATTCCTAGGTCGTCTTGCATGCACTGCTATTTTGAGGTGTAGTGACAGATTTTCAGTCATGTTCAGATCAGGGGGCTGTGAAGGCCATTGTAAAACCTTCAGCTTGCACCTTTTGAAGTAGTCTATTGTGGATTTTGACATGTGTTTAGGATCATCATCCATTTGTAGAAGCCAGGCTCTTTTCAAATTCAGCTTTTCTACATATTTGCATCAAGAATTTGTTTAAATTTCATTGAATCCATTCTTCCCTCTACCTGTGAAATATTCCCCATCCCATTTTCTTCATGACAACTCCAAAACATGATTGATCCACTCCCATGCTTAATGGATGGCGAGATGTTCTTTTTCTGAAATACTGTGTCCTTTTTTCTCCACACATACCTTTGATCATTGTGGCCAAATAGTTCTATTTTAACTTCATCGGTCCACAGGACTTGTTTCCACAATGAATGTTTAGATGTTTTTTTGCATACTTTTGACTCTAAATTTTACGGTGAGAATGCAGGAGAGGTTTTCTTCTGATGACTCTCATGAAGGTTATATTTGTGCAGATGTCTCTGAACAGTAGAACAATGTGACAGAACTCCAGAGCCTGCTAAAATTTTCTGAAGGTCTCTTGCAGTCAAGCAGTGGTTATGATTTTCCTTTCTAGCATTACTACGAGCAGGTCTCACTGAAATTTTGCTTCATCTTCCAGACCTTATCTTTACCTCCACTGTTCCTGTAAACTGACATTTCTTAATTACATTTTGAACTTAGGAAAGGGCAACTTGAAAACGCTGTGCTATCTGCTTATAGCCTTCTCCTGCTTTGTTGGCCCCCACCATTTTCATTTTCAGACTGCTAGGCAGATGCTCAGAAGAACCCATTTCTGCTGTTTTTTTGGCACAAGGTTAGAGAAGGCTGAGTTTTTATAAAGCTGGGAAATTTGTTTTACCTGGCCTTTCCTAACGGAGATCGTGAACAAGCCATAGTGCTTACAGGCTAAGTGAGGTCTGAAACATTGGTCAAAGTTATCTCTGAGCATACAAATCTCTAAGGGTGCCCAAACATTTGCATAAGCCCAATTTCTTTTTGGTAATTTTTAAAATGAAAAAAAATGAGAAAATATATATATTTTTTTTACAGAAATACAAAGGAAATGTGTCCTCTTTATCTTTAGGCCTTTTGGAGATGATTTCATCCTCAACTTGCTTAACTGCTCACAATAACAGTAATTTTGACCAGAGGTGGCCAAACTTTTACATGCCACTATATATATATATATTTTTTAATTTAATTTCTATATGTATATTGGACCAAGAGGTGTTACTGTTGTGTTGATATTAGTAATAGCAATAGCAATGAACATTAAATCTGTCTAAGCTAAAAAAGAAAAAAAATACTTCCATTGGCATCTGTTTTATGGATGCCGAGTGTAAACATATACATGTCAACTTTTACTTTTTTTGATGAATAGAGTTTTACAATATAAAACCAAGTTAACATTTAGTTCATTTTCTGTTTAATATTTTACATAAAGCAAACACAAATTCATCTAATCTTTAAATTCTCTACAGAAAACTGTAGTAGAAGGTGAAATACTGTATCCTGTAAAAAATATATGAAGGTATTGATAGGAAAATAAAAAGTTTCAGTTGTCATGCAGTTTTAATTATGTATCTTTTGTTTTTCACCTTGTTTCGGCATTTGCTGCTTATTTTATATACTCTAATTTATTCCATATGATTGTAATGGACTTCTTTCTTCAAATGTTCAATAATCCTAATGGAGCCCAGTGGTCTATCAAGTCCAAGAGCTTCCAACTGAGAACTCCTGTGAATAATATGGCCTTAGCCTTGTCAATAACAGTCTGACTTCTGGTTTTATTTCTTCTGTAACTCAGAAAGCAAGTGGTTCCAATAATGCTGCAGTGAAGCACACAAAAATAAAATACTAAAGAATTGGAACAAAAGTTCATAAACATGTGCAAATTTATAGTTAATTTTATAGTGCCCAGCCATAAGTTTTAGTTTTGGAATTAAAAAAGCACAAACTCAAACTAAAAATGAAAATTCTAGAAGTTATGCATATCTATATATACTGTACAGGTACAATTTATGTCCATGCAGTGGGAAAAGCTATAGAAGTTTCATGAGTAGCAACAGAGCCATATCTGGCCATCTGGAATAGACAGCACATAGATATTTGTCATGTGCCTAGCAAAGTTTCATCTGGACAGTTAAATGGTTTAAAGTGCATCACCACTGGCTGTTTTTTGCAATTGTCCTGAGCAACTTTTTTTTAATCCCAATCATCAATATAGTAATCACTACAAAATTAAAAAGGCTGCCGTCCTTTTACACTGGCAGAAACCTGTTCTACTGTAGAATGTTAGGAGAGGAGATACTGAGCACATGCAGTAGAAGCTCTTCCGCTGTGATCTGTAGGAAATCTATGTATATAATGTTCAGAATCTCACAGAAATTAGAAGTTCCAGCTGCCTTTTCTCATCACAACACTTCTGGTATCTCCAGAAGTATTAACCCTTTTATCCCCCAAATTGGTTTGCATGTTAATGACCAGGCCAATTTTTACGATTCTGACCAGTGTCACATTATAAGGCAATAACTCTGGAACGCTTCAATGGATCCCAGTAATTCTGAGAATGTTCTTTCATGACATATGGTACTTCAAGATAGTGATACAATTTCTGTGATATAACTTGCATTTATTTGGTAAAAAAAGGAAATTTAGCAAAAATTTGGAAACTTTAGCAATTTTCAAATTTTGAATTCTTATGCCCTTAATTCAGAGAGAAGTGTCACACAAAAGTTAATAAATAACATTTCACACAAGACTACTTTACATCAGCACAAGTTTTTAAACAATTTGAAGCTATAAGTTAAAAGTAGACTAGTGATATCTCATTTTTACAACAACATTTAGAAAACCATTTTTTTAAGGACACCTCACATTTGAAGTGACTTTGAGGGGTCTATAAAATAAAAAAAATACCCAATAGTGACATCATTCTAAAAACGGCACCCTTTAATAGGTGCTAAAAAAACACATTCAATAAGTTTTGTTTCAGATGCTTCACAGAAATTTTCTGAAGCGGTTCCTGTTGGACCACTAGGAAGGTACTTAAGTGGTAAAACTATAAAAGGTTCGCATGGCTGCACGTCCATGTGCTAGTATCAAACCTATGTTATGAGCTCAGCGCCAGTGTGGTCATGGTTGTATGTGGTCAGGGTTTGGCTGAAGTAAGCCCCTAGAATACTGGCACCTCCGACGAGGAGTTTTGTGTATGTGGATTCAGGGCTGGCGTATAGCCATTAGAATTCCGGCTTCACCGGAGAGGAGTTGCTTGTGTGCTATTCTGACTGCATGACCACTGTTGGCTCTATTAGGTAGCTGTGATCTCCTGTGAGGTTAACAGGGCACGGCGTTCTCTTTTCTTAGTGAATCTGTGAAGTTACAGCGTTCGCTTATACCACCATATAGTACCGCCTGTTACTAGCAGCAGGTTTCTCTCCTGCATGGTGGACCCCGGGTTGCGAACGTACCTACTGTCTCATATATATATATATATATATTTGGTGCGTTCTGCCAACGGTAACAACGGCAGAGCTTGGAACTGAAGAAGCACTATTTGAATTTTTGAATATAAAATTTGCTGGAACAATTGGCAAACGCCATGGTGCATTTGAAGAGCCGCTCATGTACCTAAACAGTAAAAATCCCCAAGAATTGACACCATTTTGGAAACTAGACCCCACTAGATGTGTGGTATGCACATTGAACCCCCAGATGCTTAACAGAAATGTATCATGTTGAGCTGTGAAAATAAAAAAAAAATAAAAAATCACATTTACCCCACAAAAATGTTATTTCAGCCCTAAATATTGCATTTTCATAAGGGCATCAGGAGAAATTGCACAATGCAATTGTGGTGCAATTTCCCCTGAGTACGCCGATACCTCATATGTAGGAGAAAACTAAGTTTGGGCAGACGGCAAGGCATGGAAGGGAAGGAATGTCATTTGACTTTTCTAATGCAAAATTTGCTGGAATCATCAGCAGATGCAAAGTCCCATTTGGAGAGCCCCTGATGCTCCTAATCAATGGAAATCCCCCACAAGGGATTCCTTTTTAGAAACTAGACCCCTTACAGAATGGATTTAGATGTGTGGTGAGCATCTTGAGCCCCCAGGTGCATCACAGAAGTTTATAGAAGCACCCTATTGGAGTTCAGATTTTTCTGGAATAGTTTGAGGGTGCCATGTCCCATTTGGAGAGCCCCTGAAGTGCTAGAACAACAGAAACCCCCATTTCTGAACTCATTTTAAAAACTACACTCTCCAATAAATTAATCTAGTGGTACAGTGATCATATTGACATGACTAGTGATGAGCGAGTGTGCTCATTACTCGGGTTTTCCGAGCATGCTCTGGTGTTCTCCAAGAATTTTAGGCATGTTCATAGATTATGTTTTTGTCCCCGTGGCTACATGATTTGCAGCTGTTAATCAACCTCAACACATGCAAGGATTGCCTGTTTTGTTAGAGAATCCCCACATATATTCAGGCTGTCTAGCAGGCGCAAATCATGCAGCTGCGGAGACAAAAACATAATCTACAAGCACGCCCAAAATACTCGGAGAACACCCAAGCATGCTCGCAAAACCCGAGTAACAAGCACACTCGCTCATCACTAGACATGACATGTGCTTCACAGAATTTTATACCATTGAGCGGTGAAGAAAGAATAAATTAAATTTTCACCACTACAAATGTTGCTTTAGCCCCAAGCTTTTATTTTTTCTAAGGGCTAATAGGATTTTTTTTTTTTTACAACAAACAGAGGTCTATTTTTTCCTTGATTGCGCCAATAACCAACATGTAATCAGGAAATATTTTTCAGGCACAGTGCAAAGCTCAGTAGGGAATAAGCGCCCTAATATAGTTCTGATTTTACAGTTATTATTTGCGGATGCTATGACCCTCAAGGAGAGCCCCTGATTTGCCAAAACAGCAGAATCCCCCCATAAGTGACTCTATTTTACAAACCACACCTCACAAATTCATCTAGGGGTGCAGCAATCCTATTGACACAGAATTTTATACCATTGGGCAGTGAAGAAGAATAACGACATTTTAACTACCAAAATTTTGCTTTAGCCCCTAATTTTACATTTTCTCACAAGAGAAAAAAGGAAACTGCCGGATCACAGATCCTATAGCGTCCACAGTGTTTCCTTCTGCCTGGGGTGCCATCTGAATCAAGTATATCAGAGATTTACATGGAAACCCCAGTGTAACCATTCAGCGCAGAGCACAGGATAAATGTGCGCCAAGCATTACTGCGATCTTTGGGAGGCAGAATGAAAAAATCAACAGCAGGTGAATAATTGGTTTTTGAAACATGTACAGAAGAGATATTGCCAGCAAAACATATGTGGCTGGAGCAGCTGTAACCACACTATTCCGCCTGTCAGCAAAGCACAATCAACCGTCGGAGTACAGGTGCATACCAACAATAGCATTTGTAATTGCAATGTCCAAAGTAGAGAAAAGGTGACACTCACCCTACGATTAAAAGCTTCCTTTATTCAATCATGGAGCAACAATTTCAATGGGAGGATGGTGGAGGACTCCTGAAAATGGCCATTTTGCGTGCACTGCGCTTCAATGGGTTTTGTGCTTATGGTGAAGTGATTGGGAGTACATTTAAGAAAAAATCTTACGCCCAATGAGTGATGTCAGTACCTTCTACTTGCTAACATATATTAAACTATGAACATATATCACAAGTTAAAAACAATTAATTACAGTGGAACAGCGCTATATGTTGCAGTTATAGTATGCAACTTTATCTATAAAAAAAAGCCATGTCAAACTTTTCATTCAAACCAGCAGGACTTCTTCTGAACAGAAGACAGCTGCAAAAAGATTACTGGACTGCCGATTCTGATTCCAGGGCTATTGAGGACTTTAATTAACAATATCCAAGTGAGAACAGTCGTGAAGCCGATGCAAGAGTCATACGAAACCCTTTAGAAAGAGCCAGAAGGAGCAGACAGACTCAAAGATTCAGCAGAGCAGAAAAAGCAAACAAGTGTCCTAGAGACACTAGAAGAAAAGCCAACTTCTGATAATGTCATTGTTAACCTTACAAATCAAACACTAGACAATCACTATGTTTCAATGCTATCAAAAGGACTTGTTTTTTTGCATACCCAGTGAATTTGATATAGAAGACTTTAAAATTGACATGTTGTAAGTGTTCCAGAAAATGTATTTGACTAAATCTTTTTTCTGCCAAACCAAATACCTCACAACCTCCTCCTTTGGCAGAAACTCCCTGCACCATAGTCCCTCTGAGGTTTAGAGTGGAGGGAGATCAACTCATAAACTCTGTTGCAATTGAGGAAGATGTCGCATTATTACTCAGTATTAATGACACTACTCATGATAAAAGAATTAAGTATATTAATGCTCCAGTAGCCCCTTTTTAGGAGGTCTCAAATGTAGGTATATGCCACCTGTTTCCACAGGCAAGGTCATAAATATTTTTCATGATCAAGTGATCAAGGATGTTGCAGAATTAATTTATCCTAAACTACCATGTAATCTGACCTCAGAAGAGCAGCAAGCTCTAAAGAACCATCAAAAATTGGAAGGACATTGTTATCCGTCATGCAGACAAGGGAGGAAGTATAGTGTTACTTATTTGAGAGTATTATTTGCATGAAGCACACAGACAACTGTCAGATAATGACACCTATGTTAAATTGCCCATAATCCCACCAACAAATACCATAGGGAATTTCAGTCTTTCTTTAGACACCAGGTTGAGGGGGGAGCTATCACATGCAAAGAGGCGGAAACACTTTTTCCGGAATTCCCCATAAAAACCTCATTGGTAATTTATACCTAAACTTCATAAATGTCAAAAAGCCCCCCGCAGGCCACCAAAATAGTTTCAGGAATCGCTTTCCCAATACACTGACTGGTTTTAAAAGTATCCCCTTCTATATAAAGGACAGCAGCGACTTTTTGCCGACAATCCAAGATTTTACATGGCAGGAAGGTATTTCTTTAACATCTATAGACGTAGAAAACCTATACATTAGGTTACACAGGAGCAGGGTATAATGGCTGTACGTTCTATCCTATTTGGCACAGAAAATAAATGGATCTTGGTTGACTTTGCTTGTGAAGTTTTAAATTTTATCCAAAAACACAATTCCTTCAAATTTATGGACAATTGGTACCTGCAAAGAACTGGAACAACCATGGGGACTCCAGTAGCAAGTACGTTCACAAACATGCTCCTGGTTGTTCTAGTGGAAAACATAATTCCACCCACCACAACCCCTTTTTGAAATATATTTGACTGTTCCTAAGATATGTGGACAATATTTTTATCTTATAGGCAGGCACCCTGGATCTCTTTCAGGAATTTGTTAATTACTTTCCATAACACATCAAACAAAGTGAACATGAGATTCATTTCAATTTTGGAGGGTTTTAGTTTAGTGTTTTTGGATGAAAAGTTAGAAATTGTAGAAAGTATAGTTAAAACAGAGATGTATAAAAAAAACCTCTGCTTCTAATTCATTTTTTGCACTCTGATAGCTCTCACCCACCCCATTGTAGTAATTATATGGGTACTACAGAATCTGATAGCGTGAGAAAAAGCCGGTCTGAGAGCAAAGTTGTGGCAAAAGATGTATTTAATCAAAACAGAAGTGTAAGCAGAACTAACACAGATATTTCTGCAATTGTAATTAAGTCCTCAGCTCTATATAGTAAATAATAGCAAACAAAACATAATACAGATATTCCTTCAATAGTAACGAGGTGCTCAGCACAATATAGTAAATCACAGAAAACTAAGTAGCAGGGCGCCACCCCCAATACGAACCAGTCCAGCAAGAAAATTACATGGAAGCAAGCAAGACACTTAAACTAGGAAGTCCAATAAGGTTATTGGTGCGAATGCACACAGTACTTAAATGAGAAGTCTGTCAAAACTTGATTACACGTGCGCACAGTACTTGTTAGTGGGAGTCCAATAATTCGCAGATGGTGCGTTGTGTGAATGAAGTACTAAGAAAGAGAGGACGAGGGGAAAAAGAGGGAGAGTGTTATCTAAGAATAGTAGATGAGTAAATGAGTAAATGGTTGTTGGAGAAAAAAAGCACAACTTGAATCTTGCTCACCTGGTGTGGTGCACAACACTGGGAAAAGTTTTGCAAACAAGGCAGATACTTCCACTGGTGTGCTGCCCATCGATGCAGTCCCAGAGGCGAGAGGCAGCTGAATGGGGTGAGGCAGACCACTGAGTAGCGAGCAGCAGAAACAGGGAGCTCACCAGCAAGCAGGCAGAAGCTCAGGAGCCAGCAGCACAAAACACACAGGCACAGGAGAACACATGACCCGGACTTAAATAATCAGGACAGACAGGAAGTTCCATGACAGGGCGAATGGGCACAAGGAAAGTCCGGAATCCTTACATTACTCCCACCTCAGAAGCGGCCTCAGGATGATCCAGGACCAGGCTTGTCAGGATATTTATGATGGAACAGAGTAATTTTTTGAGGAGCCCACCGGCTCCCAAGAGTTCTCGTCCAAAGGTTGATATAACATTGAAGATATTGTTCCAGGGTCTGATTCATCCATTCTATCTGCCTATTAGTCTGACGATGATATGCAGAAGACAGACAAACATTAACACCAAGCGCAGAACAGAATCCCTTCCAGAACTTGGACGTAAACTGCACTCCCCGATATGAGATGACTTCATCCGGAACTCCATGCAGCTGAAACACATTCTAGATGACCAGATCCGCCATCTCCTTGGCTGAAGGGAAACCAGTGCAAGGAATGATGTGGTCAGCCTTAGTAAGGTGATCTACAACCTCCAGTATAGATTTTTTCCCCCAGAGGTGGGCAATTCAGCTATAAAGTCTATTGAAATAGACCCCCAAGGATGAGAGGGGGACATGCACTGGTTGAAGCAGTCCAGTAGGTGATACACGAAGAGTCTTAAAATGTGCACATACCTCACAAGAGAAAATGTAGCTCTACACATCCTTCAGACAGGTAGGCTACCAAAAAAAAGTTTCAGAAACTCCTGCGTCTTCTATACCCCCGATGACCCGCCAACTTGGAATCATGGATAAACTTGAGGACCTGCAGCTTTACGGTCTCTGGAACATATAAACATTGATCCCAGACCCACATACCATTTCTGAGAACTAAGTTCACATCAGCAGTCGGGTTGGCAAGAAATGGGTCTGCGTCGTATGCCTCCTTAATAGTCTTTCATAAGTCCTTATTTTGAATTATTCCGATAAAGTTGGCATCAGACAGGACAGTCTTAGACGGGGTCCCAGGTATGTGAACCTGGGCGGTACGAAATGACAAAGTTAAATTGATTCAAAAATAGACTCCAACGAGCCTGCTGTGGAGAAAGACATCTTGCAGATCTAAGGAACTCCAGGTTGTGATGATTCGTGAGCACAATAACTTGTTGTGATGCCCCCTGCAGATGGTGCCTCCATTCCTTAAATGCAGCAATAATGGCCAGAAGCTCCTTATCTCCCACACCGTAGTTCTTTTCTGCAGTGGAGAAAAAAAAGCATATGGATGTAACAAACTTTTCTCTCCTGTTCTCTGTGAGAGGATGACCCCCAGAGCACAGTCCGAATCCTCCACTTCTACATTGAAAGGAAGCACTGGGTTAGGGTGAATTAGTACAGGTGCTGACGTAAACTGGGATTTAAGACAATCAAAGGCTTCCTGAGCCTATGCCGACCACAAGAAAATATTTTGCTTCTTAGTTAGCTGTTTAATGGGTCACACAATTTCAGAGAAATTACAAATGAATCATCCATAAAAGTTTGCGAATCCGATGAAAATCTGTACCTCCTTGACATTTTTAGGTGTGGGCTAATCAAGAATAGCCTGGATCTTACTTGCCTCGATGTTAAGCCCCTGTGGAGAGATGACATAACCCAGGGACTGAATCTCTGTGCAATGGAATTTCCATTTGTCAGGCTTAAGGTGATTCTCTTTTAGAGAAAATTAAAATGTCATCCAGGTAGATCACAACAAAATGGTACAACAGATCTCTGAAGAGATTATTGGCTAGATGTTGGAAAGTGGCCGGAGCATTGCAGAGACCGAAAGGCGTCACAAGATATTTAAAATGCCCATCCCGACACCTAAATGATGTCTTCCATTCATCTCCAGAGTGGATCCTATTTTAATTATATGCTCATCGAAGATCCAGCTTGGAGAAGATCTTGGCCTGTTGTACCCTTTCCAGCAGTCCAGGAATTAACAGGTAGCGATTCCAGATGGTCACTTTATTGAGCTCTCGATAGTTAATACATGGTCTTGAGAGTTCCATCTTTCTTTTTAACAAAAAAATGGGTGCTCCTGCCGGTGATGAGGAGGGGTGAATGAAACCCTTAGCCAAATTCACATTGATGTACTCTTTCAAGGCTTGCAGCTCTGGGGCTGCTAGTGGATAGACATTCTTGAAGGGAATAGCTGCCCCTGGAAGCAGCTCAATGAGACAGTCATACAGTCTGTGAGGAGGAAGCTGGTCTGCCATCTTTTTCTCACAAATGTCTGAAAACTCACTATAAACAGGTGGTAAAGATGATACCTCAGGAACCCGTACCGTATCCCATGGACTTGTCTGGCCTGTTACCGAAGTCTCCTTTGATGGAAAGGTGATCTCCTTATTCTCCCAGTTGATAGTAGGATTGTGCAACTGCAGCCATGGAATTCCTAAAATTAGAGGGAAATATGGTGAAGAGATCAACATAAATGACAGCTTTTCCTGGTGATCAGGCTCTATAAAAACTTCCAGAAGTCCCGTCTCCTGATGTACAGGTCCAAAAACTAGAGGGGAGCCATAAACCGTTTCCATAGTTACCGGAGCAGCTCTCTGCTGAGTCTGTATGCCATGTTCCCTGGCAAAAGCTAATTCCATAAAATTTCCTCCTGCCCCTGAATCCATCATAGCTGCACAGGGAATCCATTTTCCCACTGACCGGATCTTAGTGGGAAGGGAGCAATGTGTGTCCTTACCCTTTGGCTTCACAGATTCAGCATCTTGATTTTCAAATTCCCCTACAGTGGCTAAAACCTCGCGAGGTCGCTTGGGACAGTTGATGAGGAAGTGATCAGACTGCCCACAGTAAAAGCGCAGACTCTGCCGGAAACAATGCTCCCTGCACTCGTTACTCACACCGATGTAGTGCATCCATCTGCATTGGTTCAGCCTCCCAAGAGGACTTGCCCGTAGATTCTTTAGAAGGAAGAGAAGAGTTAGTGACAAGTTTAGAGGCTGCAAATTTCTCCTGTCTACGTTCTGTAACACGTATGTCAATGTGCACACAATGCTGTATAGAAGTGTCTAACTCTTTCGGGCATCTGCATGAGCTAATTCATCTTCCAACACATCAACATTCCTAAAAATAGGTAATTGAGCATAAGTATACCAAAATCGTATCTATCGCCAGCCATCTAAACTTAGTAGCGTATTCGATGACAGAACTCTTACCCTGACGTAACGCTAGCAAAGCGGTCTCAGCTGTAGTGAGTTGATTAGGATCAGAGAACATCATGGACATAGCAGCAAGAAAATCATCAAGGTTATTCAAACGAGGGTCACGAGTCTCCATAAGCAAATTTGCCCATGCAACAGCTTGGGAAGTGAGAAACATGATATTACATGAAACTTTAGATCGATCAGTAATGAAATGGGTGGCATGCACATCAAAATACAACAGGCATTGGTTTACAAACCCACAAAACTTGTAACTGTTCCCACTGAACCTAAATGGTGGTAACTTGGGAGGAGTAGTTGGCTGTGGCTGTACTGGGGGTGGAGGTGCCCGTGAAGTCAGCAGACCAGTCACCTGATTACTTAAATCCTGAATAGCCTTCGCAACCTCCCAGTTAGCAACCTTGTTTTGCAGTGCCTCAATATCCCCCTGTAAAGAGTGGATCATAGAGAACAACTGATCCATCTTTGATTCGGTCAACATTATCCCAGCAGATTCCTTTATTGGCCTGAGTATCCTGTAATAATTATATGGGTACTACGGAATCTGATATCATGGGATAAAGCCAGTCTGAGAGCAGAGTTGCGGCAAAAGATGTATTTAATAAAACAGAAGTGTAAACAGAACACAGATATTTCTGCAATTGTAGTGAGGTCCTCAGCTCTATGTAGTAAATAATAGCAAATAGAACATAATACAGATATTCCTGCAATAGTAATGAGGTGCTCAGCACAATATAGTAAATAAAAGCAAACTGAGCAGCGAGGCGCAACCCCTAATACAAAACAGTCCAGCAAGAATATGACATGGAACGAACAAGACACTTAAACGAAGAAGTCCAATAAGGTTATTAACCCCTTCCCGACATTTGACGTACTATCCCGTCGAGGTGGGGTGGGCCCGTATGACCGCCGACGGGATAGTACGTCATAGCCGATCGGCCGCGCTCACGGGGGGAGCGCGGCCGATCGCGGCCGGGTGTCGGCTGCATATCGCAGCTGACATCCGGCACTATGTGCCAGGAGCGGTCACGGACCGCCCCCGGCACATTAACCCCCGGCACACCGCGATCAAACATGATCGCGATGTGCCGGCGATGCAGGGAAGCATCGCGCAGGGAGGGGGCTCCCTGCGGGCTTCCCTGAGCCCCCCGCAGCAACGCGATGTGATCGCGTTGCTGCGAGGGTCTTACCTCCCTCCCTGCCTGCTCCAGACCCGGATCCAAGATGGCCGCGGATCCGGGTCCTGCAGGGAGGGAGGTGGCTTCACAGACGCCTGCTCAGAGCAGGCACTGTGAAGCAGCCTGTACTTCTTGCAGATCGGTGATCTGTCAGAGTGCTATGCAAACTGACAGATCACCGATCTGTATTGTCCCCCCCTGGGGCAAAGTAAAAAAGTAAAAAAAAAAATTTCCAAATGTGTAAAAAAAAATAAAAAAAAATATTCCAAAATAATGAAAAAAAAAAAAAAATATTATTCCCATAAATACATTTCTTTATCTAAATTTAAAAAAAAACAATAAAAGTACACATATTTAGTATCGCCACGTCCGTAATGACCCAACCTATAAAACTGCCACACTAGTTAACCCCTTCAGTAAACACCGTAAGAAAAAAAAAAAAAAAACGAGGCAAAAAACAACGCTTTATTACCATACCGCCGAACAAAAAGTGGAATAACACGCGATCAAAAAGACTGATATAAATATCCATGGTACCGCTGAAAACGTCATCTTGTCCCGCAAAAAACAAGCCGCCATACAGCATCATCAGCAAAAAAATAAAAAAGTTATAGTCCTGAGAATAAAGCGATACCAAAATAATTATTTTTTCTATAAAATAGTTTTTATCGTATAAAAGCGCCAAAACATAAAAAAAATGATATAAATGAGATATCGCTGTAATCATACTGACCCGACGAATAAAACTGCTTTATCAATTTTACCAAACCCGGAACGGTATAAACGCCTCTCCCAAAAGAAATTCATGAATAGCAGGTTTTTGGTCATTCTGCCTCACAAAAATCGGAATAAAAAGCGATCAAAAACGGTCACGTGTCCAAAAATGTTACCAATAAAAACGTCAACTCGTCCCGCAAAAAACAAGACCTCACATGACTCTGTGGAGCAAATGTGGAAAAATTATAGGTCTCAAAATGTGGAGACGCAAAAACTTTTTTGCTATAAAAAGTGTCGCTGGTTTCACACTTGCGTTTTTGTCTGCAGCGTTTTTTGCACAAAAAAACGCATGCATTTTTTCCCTATATTTAACATTGAAAACGCATGCGGTTTTTTTGTACGCGTTTGGTCGCGTTTTCAAACGCATGCGGTTTTTTTCTGCATGCGTTCATTTTCAGAAATACAACCTGCAGTATTTTCTTGCGTTTTTAAGCACATGCGTTTGTTTGCGTTAAAAACGCATGCATTTTTATCGAAAAAACAGAAAACACACTGAAAAGCCACCCACCACCATCAAGGTGATAAAGGGATCCAAACCCTAACCCTAACTCTACCCCTAACCTCACCCCTAACCGTTTAATGAACATTTTCTGACAGTCATAGTGCCACGTATTTCAGTGCCACGTATTTCAGTGCCACGTATTTCAGTGCCACGTATTTCAGTGCCACGTATTTCAGTGCCATGTATTTCAGTGCCACGTATCACGTATTTCAGTGCCACGTGTTTCAGTGCCACGTATTTCAGTGCCACGTATCACGTATTTCAGTGCCACATATTTTAGTACCACGTATTTCAGTTGCACGTATTTCAGTGCCACGTATTTCAGTGCCACGTATTTCAGTGCCACGTATCACGTATTTCAGTGCCACGTGTTTCAGTGCCACGTATTTAAGTGCCACGTATCACATATTTCAGTGCCACGTATTTCAGTGCCACGTATTTCAGTGCCACGTATTTCAGTGCCACGTATTTCAGTGCCACGTATTTCAGTGCCACATATCACATATTTCAGTGCCACTTATTTAAGTGCCACGTATTTCAGTGCCACGTATTTCAGTGCCACGTATTTCAGTGCCACGTATTTCAGTGCCACGTATTTCAGTGCCACGTGTTTCAGTGCCACGTATTTAAGTGCCACGTATCACGTATTTCAGTGCCACGTATTTCAGTGCCACGTATTTCAGTGCCACGTATTTCAGTGCCACGTATTTCAGTGCCACGTATTTATGTGAATATCACTTATTTCAGTGCCACTTATTTAAGTGCCACGTATTTAAGTGCCACGTATTTCAGTGCCACGTATTTCAGTGCCACGTATTTCAGTGCCACGTATTTCAGTGCCACATATCACGTATTTCAGTGCCACGTATTTCAGTGCCACGTATTTCAGTGCCACGTGTTTCAGTGCCACGTATTTAAGTGCCACGTATCACGTATTTCAGTGCCACGTATTTCAGTGCCACGTATTTCAGTGCCACGTATTTCAGTGCCACGTATTTCAGTCACGTTTAGGGTTAGGGTTAGGGGTAGGGTTAGGGTTAGGGCTAGGGTTGGAGGTAAAGTTAGGGTTGGGGCTAAAGTTAGGGTTGGGGCTAAAGTTAGGGTTAGGGTTTGGATTACATTTACGTTTGGATTAGGGTTGGGATTAGAATTATGGGTGTGTCAGGGCTAGGGGTGTGGTTAGGGTTACCGTTGGGATTAGGGTTAGGGGTGTGTTTGGGTTAGGGTTTCAGGTAGAATTGGGGGGTTTCCACTGTCCAGGCACATCAGGGGCTCTCCAAGCGCGACATGGCGTCCAATCTCAATTCCAGCCAATTCTGCGTTGAAAAAGTAAAACAGTGCTCCTTCCCTTCCGAGCTCTCCCGTGCGCCCAAAAAGGGGTTTACCCCAACATATGTGTTATCAGCGTACTCGGGACAAATTGAACAACAACTTCTGGGGTCCAAGTTCTCTTGTTATCCTTAGGAAAATAAAAATTTGGGGGGCTAAAAATCATTTTTGTGGGAAAAAAAAGATGTTTTATTTTCACGGCTCTGCATTATAAACTGTAGTGAAACACTTGGGGGTTCAAAGTTCTCACAACACATCTAGATAAGTTCCTTGGGAGGTCTAGTTTCCAATATGGGGTCACTTGTGGGGGGTTTGTACTGTTTGGGTACATCAGGGGCTCTGCAAATGCAACGTGACGCCTGCAGACCAATCCATTTAAGGCTGCATTCCAAATGGCGCTCCTTCCCTTCCGAGCTCTGTCATGCGCCCAAACAGTGGTTCCCCCCGACATATGGGGTATCAGCGTACTCAGGACAAATTGGACAACAACTTTTGGGGTCTAATTTATCCTGTTACCCTTGTGAAAATACAAAACTGGGGGCTAAAAAATCATTTTTGTGGAAAAAAAAAAAGAATTTTTATTTTCACGGCTTTGCGCTATAAACTTTAGTGAAACACTTGGGGGTTCAAAGTTCTCAAAACACATCTAGATAAGTTCCTTGGGAGGTCTAGTTTCCAATATGGGGTCACTTGTGGGGGGTTTGTACTGTTTGGGTACATCAGGGGCTCTGCAAATGCAACGTGACGGCTGCTGACCAATCCATTTAAGTCTGCATTCCAAATGGCGCTCCTTCCCTTCCGAGCTCTGTCATGCGCCCAAACAGTGGTTCCCCCCCACATATGGGGTATCAGCGTACTCAGGACAAATTGGAAAACAAATTTTGGGGTCCAATTTATTCTGTTACCCTTGTAAAAATACAAAGCTGGGGGCTAAAAAATCATTTTTGAGAAAAAAAAAAAAATTATTTTCACGGCTCTGCGTTATAATCTGTAGTGAAACACTTGGGGGTTCAAAGCTCTCAAAACACATCTAGATAAGTTCCTTAGGGGGTCTACTTTCCAAAATGGTGTCACTTGTAGGGAGTTTCAATGTTTAGGCACATCAGGGGCTCTCCAAACGCAACATGGCGTCCCATCTCAATTCCAGTCAATTTTGCATTGAAAAGTCAAATGGCGCTCCTTCCCTTCCAAGCTCTGCCATGCGCCCAAACAATGGTTTACACCCACATATGGGGTATCAGCGTACTCAGGACAAATTGCACAATATTTTTTGGGGTCCAATTTCTTCTCTTACCCTTGGGAAAATAAAAAATTGGGGGCGAAAAGATCATTTTTGTGAAAAAATATGATTTTTTATTTTTACGGCTCTGCATTATAAACTTCTGTGAAGCACTTGGTGGGTCAAAGTGCTCACCACACATCTAGATAAGTTCCTTAGGGGGTCTACTTTCCAAAATGGTGTCACTTGTAGGGAGTTTCAATGTTTAGGCACATCAGGGGCTCTCCAAACGCAACATGGCGTCCCATCTCAATTCCAGTCAATTTTGCATTGAAAAGTCAAATGGCGCTCCTTCCCTTCCAAGCTCTGCCATGCGCCCAAACAATGGTTTACACCCACATATGGGGTATCAGCGTACTCAGGACAAATTGCACAACATTTTTTGGGGTCCAATTTCTTCTCTTACCCTTGGGAAAAAACAAAATTGGGGGCGAAAAGATCATTTTTGTGAAAAAATATGATTTTTTATTTTTACGGCTCTGCATTATAAACTTCTGTGAAGCACTTGGTGGGTCAAAGTGCTCACCACACATCTAGATAAGTTCCTTAGGGGGTCTACTTTCCAAAATGGTGTCACTTGTAGGGAGTTTCAATGTTTAGGCACATCAGGGGCTCTCCAAACGCAACATGGCGTCCCATCTCAATTCCAGTCAATTTTGCATTGAAAAGTCAAATGGCGCTCCTTCCCTTCCAAGCTCTGCCATGCGCCCAAACAATGGTTTACACCCACATATGGGGTATCAGCGTACTCAGGACAAATTGCACAACATTTTTTGGGGTCCAATTTCTTCTCTTACCCTTGGGAAAATAAAAAATTGGGGGCGAAAAGATCATTTTTGTGAAAAAATATGATTTTTTATTTTTACGGCTCTGCATTATAAACTTCTGTGAAGCACTTGGTGGGTCAAAGTGCTCACCACACATCTAGATAAGTTCCTTAGGGGGTCTACTTTCCAAAATGGTGTCACTTGTAGGGAGTTTCAATGTTTAGGCACATCAGGGGCTCTCCAAACGCAACATGGCGTCCCATCTCAATTCCAGTCAATTTTGCATTGAAAAGTCAAATGGCGCTCCTTCCCTTCCAAGCTCTGCCATGCGCCTAAACAATGGTTTACACCCACATATGGGGTATCATCGTACTCAGGACAAATTGTACAACAACTTTGGGGGTCCATTTTCTCCTGTTACCCTTGGTAAAATAAAACAAATTGGAGCTGAAATAAATTTTGTGTGAAAAAAAGTTAAATGTTCATTTTTATTTAAACATTCCAAAAATTCCTGTGAAACACCTGAAGGGTTAATAAACTTCTTGAATGTGGTTTTGAGCACCTTGAGGGGTGCAGTTTTTAGAATGGTGTCACACTTGAGTATTTTCTATCATATAGACCCCTCAAAATGACTTCAAATGAGATGTGGTCCCTAAAAAAAAATGGTGTTGTAAAAATTAGAAATTGCTGGTCAACTTTTAACCCTTATAACTCCGTCACAAAAAAAAATTTTGGTTCCAAAATTGTACTGATGTAAAGTAGACATGTGGGAAATGTTACTTATTAAGTATTTTGCGTGACATATGTCTGTGATTTAAGGGCACAAAAATTCAAAGTTGGAAAATTGCAAAATTTTCAAAATTTTCGCCAAATTTCCATTTTTTTCACAAATAAACGCAAGTTATATCGAATAAATTTTACATTTAACATGAAGTACAATATGTCACGAGAAAACAATGTCAGAATCGCCAAGATCCGTCAAAGCGTTCCAGAGTTATAGCCTCATAAAGGGACAGTGGTCAGAATTGTAAAAATTGGCCCGGTCATTAACGTGCAAACCACCCTTGGGGGTGAAGGGGTTAATGTCAATGCATACAGTACTTAAATGTGGAATTCCAGCAAAACTTGATTACATGTGCGCACAGTACTTGTTAGTGGGAGTCCAATAATTTGCAGTTGGCACGTTGTGTGAATCAAGTCCTAAGAAAGAGAGGATGAGGGGAAAAAGAGGGAGAGCGCTATCTAAGCAGAGTAGATGAGTAAATCTGAGTAAAATGAGTAAAAAGCACAACTCCAATCTTGCTCACCTGGTGTAGTTGTCCAAAGAGGCACAGCACTGGGAAAAGTTTTGCTAACAAGGGAGATCCTTCCACTGGTGTGCTGCCCATCGCAGCAGTTCCAGAGGCGAGAGGCAGCTGAATAGGGTGAGGCAGACCACCGAGTAGTGAGCAGTTGAAGCAGGGAGTTCACCAGCAAACAGTCAGACGCTCAGGAGCCAGCAGCACAAAAAACTCAGGCACAGGAGAACACATGACCCGTACTTAAATAATCAGGACAGACAGGAAGTTCCATGACAGGGTGAGATCCAAGATTCCATCTTGGATCAGGGCAAACAGGCACAAGGAAAGTCCAGGAACCTTACAACCATATTAAGATATCCCTCCCTATAGTCAATTCTTAAGACTGAGAAGAATTAACAATGATAATACCCGCTATTTAGAACAGGCAGCTGAATTAAAAAATAAAATGGACATAAAAGGCTATCCACAGTCCTTGCTAAAGATGTGTTTTCAGCTTCAAATATGGCCCAATGGACAAACAAATCAGAGCAGTTCTAAATAAAAATTGGCACATCTTAAATAGGTTAAATGGAGTATTTTCCCAAAAACCTTTAGCGGCAAATAGAAGAGGTCGTAACTTCAAGGATGTTTTGGTGCAGAATCGATTAAAATCAGAGAATACAAAATTGGCTAGACACCTTTATACTAAAAGGAATGTGGTCATTGTTCATTTTGCTGGTTTCATATTGCAGACAAGATATTACCAATAGGCCCAATTACTCACCAAGTACATGATTTTATTAAACTTGTGTGATAGAAATATATATATCATGTAGATCTCACTTACATGTATACTCATATATACTCACAGCTAATATACACATTATAATCAATGGTTTAAAATGGCTGACATAAACTGATATAAGCCAGACAGACAGTATGGGGTTTTCCATGCAAAACCAGAACAACGGCAGATGTATTAAGTGATGATCAGATGTCTGAACTTTGTCTTAGATGCAGAAAGATGCAGAGAGCTACATTTTAGTTGCTTAATCAGCATTCATATGTGCATTAATCACAATATTCCATATATATTTAGATAACCAATAACAAAGGAGCTAGACAATATGGTAATTAACTAACCACCCCTAACCACTCCTTTCTGTATGCAATTATAAAACTATGTATGTACAATAAATCATCAGTATTGATGGAATGTTATTGACACAATGGTGTGCAGTCTCATTCCTTGAGCGCTCAAAATACTCAGTCTTGTTTGGGAACGGCCACAGCACACACACAGGGATAGATTTATCCAAAACAAATTTCCATAACAACTGGCGTCTGCACGTGGAGCGTGGACGAAACACACAGGGGACCCTGCTGACCAGCGAGACGGAGGTGTTGGCCATGGCCTTGGTTCACAGGACGGAGACTGCGCAGCTCCATAAGTAAGGTAAGAAAATGTTATCATCTTACCTGAAAGTCCCCTGTTCCCAGTTCGGATCTATGCCTCTTGCCGGTCAGGTGTGGTCACCACCGCATTCCCAGGTAGTGTAAAAAGTCCAAGCCCGTATCCAACAAACCCTGGGATATAAGTCAAGGTGTCTGCTGTGAGCCGTGTATGTGTTCCATGTTTGTGTAAGATCCGGGAGAAAGTTGGAACGGTGACTGTTTTGTTTGTGGTTGCTGGGTAACAGACCACAGATCAAATCGCTCAATAAATTATTGCAGGATTCCCGTGCAACAGGAGGGACAGGCAGTCCCGGGGACAGGTGTTCCCAGGCTCCAGGCTCGGGTAGCGATAACTTAGAGGCCTACTGCAGATTCCCGTAGTGCCGGCGAGCCAGTTAGGACGACTGGACCGGGGTGTTAGATTTCCCGCTTGTTGTGTTTCTCACTCAGGCGGCCCGGGCAAAGGTGTGCCCAGTGCGATTGGCAGTAGTCTGTTCCCAGCGCAACCTGCACGTGTCACAAAATAATAAAAAGGGCATCGGTTCTCCAGGACGTGTATCTGTTTGTTAATGTCACGTATTGCTGCTTTAAGTGATAACAGTTGTAAGTCCATACAATTGTAAAGGAAAGTTTTTTTTCTCTTTTCTGAACTTCCCCTCCTCCACGCTGCTAGCAGAGATATATGCATTGTAAATCACACTGTCACATCTGTTTTTTTCTTTTTTTGCCAAGTCTCCTGTTTCTGCAATGCTGGCTATGGTGTAGCAATTTTTGAAGAAGTGAAACTAAATGGTATCTATCATTTTTGCTGTGACATACTTGTTCTCAGATACATGATTTTAGTGACATTGGATATAGCAGCATAAGAAAAGGGGAAGTGTGTGTCTGACTGCGTTTGAGCGCAGAGAGAGGGAAAAAAAGAAGCCGTTTTAACTTTTTACTCTTTACTTTTTACTCTTTTGAAGGTTTTCCTTCTGTCTTTTTTCATTTTAAAGTTTTTTTTTAAGGTTTTTTTATTAAGTTTTCCAAAGTTTTCCTTTCTGTCTCTTTACTTTTTAAAAAAAAAATGTTTCCTTTTGTATAAAAATTTTAAGGTTTTGGTTGTGTACCAAGGTTTTGATGGTTTTCTTTTCTTTTGGTTTCAACTTCTTCAATCTTTCTGAAGTTATTTTGTTGTTTTCTTTTTCCTTTTTTGTTTGTTTTTCATTTTTGTCTTTGCCATGGGGAATAAGGTGGCCAAGCAACAGGAGGGTCTTTTACTTCCTGGAGAGAAAACGGCCCCCCAGATAGTGGCAGAACACGAAGGTGTTAAGTATGTGAAGAATTTTAGAAGGTATAAAGTATGTGAAATTCATAAGAATGGCAGACTTCAAGCTGCGGAATGGCATGACGTAGAAAGGAAAATAAGAGAAGTTAGCTGATGTTAAATTGCTGAATGCTAATACATGGTATACAGTAGCAGCAGAGCTTACATCATTTAGGTGGTACAGTAAGATATGTGAGCAAACCAGGAAGTGATATTTGTGTGTATAAGATGGGGAAAGGTATTAAGCCACCAGTGCCTCCCCATACATTGGGCATGTGCAGTCTGCTCTCAACAGAATCCATGGTATAGGGAGGTTTTTTTTGCACAGTATGTGGCGCGCCCCGTCCCTCCCTACAGGGAGAAGGCATAATTGCTCCTCTCTATTGTTCTTGTTGTTCTTCTCTATCCTCCTTTTTTTCTGTCACTCTTTCTCTCCTCCTTCTCTCTCACTCTCCTTTCCTCTCCTCTTTCTCCATACTTTTCTCTTCCCTCTCTATCCCTCTCTCCATCTCCTTCTTCTCCACACCTCTTTCCTCCTTTCTTACTCACCCTCTCTCTCCTCCTTCTCTACTCCTTCTCCACTCCCCCACTACACCTACCTTCTCCTCCTGTTTCTTCTTCTTCTCTCTCTCCACCTCCTTCTGCACACCCTGATTCTCCTCCTTTCTCTTTACCACACCTTTCTATCTCTCTCTATCTCCTCATTCTCCTTCTCCACACCTCTTTCCTCCTTCTTCACTCACCTCCTCCTCCTATACACTTTTCAATAACCCCTCCTTCTTCTTCTTCTGCTGGGCCAATGCCAAATCCAAACAATGTGGTGCTTACAGCACAAGGCACCCCTTCTATGTCCCTGGCACAATCCAGCCATTGCCAGTTGTGATATCGGGGAAAGAAGGTGAAAATCCCCCTACACACAATTCAGTAGGCAACCCCCAGACACATCAGGCAGCAGACAGCTCAGCCCTGGGTGCAGAGGGGGAGGTCTGACATCACCATCTGTTGATAATGTACAACTTCAGCACTGGTCAGAGCTGCCTACATTCACACCAACATAGAACTATAAGCCTAATCATCACAGCTTCAGCTAAGGAGGGAACATCATACATACATGCTGCCCAGTACTAGGAAAAGAAACCCACAGGCACCAAGAATGCAGGAGCAGATAGAGGCACCACCATTACTCTATGTGCACTTCAAGTCAGGTGATAATCTTCCAGACCCAGGGATGCATCCCATGCCATTTTTCTGAAGAATGTAGCAGAACCAGCGAACATATGCAACCACCTGGAATGATCTCTGGGTCATAAATGGACATAAAAGCAGGTGATGCACTCTGGCCAATTATGAAGGAACAATTCAGATTTCCCGCAGAATTAGATGTACACGTTTGGGAGTCAGGGCCACAGCTAATTGAACAGCTCAGAGAGTGGGCCAAAGGCAGATTGGCAGGACAAGCCCTCGGCTTACATGACATGAGCCAAGACAAGACAGAGTCTGTAAAGAAGTTTCATGGCAGAGTAATGCAAGTTTTCCAAGACTTGGGCTTCACCATTCATGACCAGATACACAGGCAAATGCAGGCACAGGCCTTTGTGCATGAACTGAGACAGCCAATCAGGAAACCACTGACAGTGGCTAGGCCCGAGAACAGGTCAATAGCAGTGGACTACAAGTGATAAAGAAACATGTGCACTGCAACCATGTGTTGCCCGGCTAAGTTCTCAAACTGTTAGTGATACATGAAATATAACCTGGCACTCAACTTAGCGGTGAGAAATAGCAGTAGATTTATTGATCCCAAAGTTTAACAAAGACGTTTCAGTCCCAGATCAGGACCTTCATCAATCACTGTAAGGGGTATACAAACATATACAGTATATAAATAGCATAAATGGGATAACAATTAAAAAAAAGAAAAAAGAAAAGAGAAAAACAAAGTATATACAAGAACCAATCAAAGATAAACTCACACAAGTAAATGGTGGCTAAATATCAGGTCAATATGGGAGAGCCATAAAAAGGAAGAACACATTTCGAGGCACAATACGATATATCTTAAAATGAAAAACATACCATTTTAAAGGGATATGTAGTGCTGAAGAGCGGCTGTGTGAGCCTACAGAAAGAGAATTGTGATGGTGATTGTAAGGTGCCTGCAAGTGAGGCCGAAGTGATATTGAAACAAATGGCTTGATCTTACCAGTAATAATAGGTAAAGTTATATGAGGAAAGAAATCCAATGAAGGAAGGGACGTAGCCTGCTTACACATAAATGTAGAGATGGAAACAGAGTCACAATGAGATACGGTGTGTAATGTTACGAGAGCAGAGCGCGCTGGCGTGGATCATATATATGGCCTATGGAGTACCTGTGTCCCGAGTGCTGCCGCGGCGTCCACCGCTGGAATGTGAGTACGAGATAATGTGCTCCAGTATATGAAAGAAATGGCAGGCGTATAGTTCCGGTCACCAGAGAGAGGTATCGTATTGTGCCTCGAAATGTGTTCATTCTTTTTATGGCTCTCCCATATTGACCTGATATTTAGCCACCATTTACTTGTATGAGCTTATCTTTGATTGGTTCTTGTACACTCACCGGCCACTTTATTAGGTACACCATGCTAGTAATGGGTTGGACCCCCTTTTGCCTTCAGAACTGCCTCAATTCTTTGTGGCATAGATTCAACAAGGTGCTGGAAGCATTCCTCAGAGATTTTGGTCCATATTGACATGATGGCATCACACAGTTGCCGCAGATTTGTCGGCTGCACATCCCAAAGATGCTCCATACAAGGCAGGATGGATCCATGCTTTCATGTTGTTTACGCCAAATTCTGACCCTACCATCCGAATGTCACAGCAGAAATCGAGACTCATCAGACCAAGCAACGTTTTTCCAATCTTCTACTGTCCAATTTCGATGAGCTTGTACAAATTGTAGCCTCAGTTTCCTGTTCTTAGCTGAAAGGAGTGGTACCCGGTGTGGTCTTCTGCTGCTGTAGCCCATCTGCCTCAAAGTTCAACGCACTGTGCGTTCAGAGATGCTCTTAGGCCTACCTTGGTTGTAACGGGTGGTGATTTGAGTCACTGTTGCCTTTCTATCAGCTCGAACCAGTCTGCCCATTCTCCTCTGACCTCTGGCATCAACAAGGCATTTCCGCCCACAGAACTGCCGCTCACTGGATTTTTTTTCTTTTTCGGACCATTCTCAGTAAACCCTAGAGATGGTTGTGCGTGAAAATCCCAGTAGATCAGCAGTTTCTGAAATACTCAGACCAGCCCTTCTGGCACCAACAACCATGCCACGTTCAAAGGCACTCAAATCACCTTTCTTCCCCATACTGATGCTCGGTTTGAACTGCAGGAGATTGTCTTGACCATGTCTACATGCCTAAATGCACTGAGTTGCCGCCATGTGATTGGCTGATTAGAAATTAAGTGTTAACAAGAAGTTGGACAGGTGTACCTAATAAAGTGGCCAGTGAGTGTATATACAGTTAGGTCCATATATATTTGGACAGAGACAACATTTTTCTAATTTTGGTTATAGACATTACCACAATGAATTTTAAACAAAACAATTCAGATGCAGTTGAAGTTCAGACTTTCAGCTTTCATTTGAGGGTATCCACATTAAAATTGGATGAAGGGTTTAGGAGTTTCAGCTCCTTAACATGTGCCACCCTGTTTTTAAAGGGACCAAAAGTAATTGGACAATTGACTCTAAGGCTATTTCATGGACAGGAGTGGGCAATCCCTTCGTTATGTCATTCTCAATTATGCAGATAAAAGGCCTGGAGTTGATTTGAGGTGTGGTGCTTGCATTTGGAAGGTTTTGCTGTGAAGTAAACATGCGGTCAAAGGAGCTCTCCATGCAGGTGAAACAAGGCATCCGTAAGCTGCGAAAACAGAGAAAACCCATCCGAGAAATTGCTACAATATTGGGAGTGGCAAAATCTAAAGTTTGGTACATCCTGAGAAAGATAGAAAGAAAGCACTGGTGAACTCATCAATGCAAAAAGACCTGGGCACCCACGGAAGACAACAGTGGAGGATGATCGCAGAATAATCTCCATGGTGAAGAGAAACCCCTTCACAACAGCCAACCAAGTGACCAACACTCTCCAGGAGGTCGGCGCATCAATATCCAAATCTACAATAAAGAGAAGACTGCATGAAAGTAAATACAGAGGGTTCACTGCACGGTGCAAGCCACTCATAAGCATCAAGAAGAAAAAGGCTAGACTGGACTTTGCTAAAAAACATCTAAAAAAGCCAGCACAGTTCTGGAAGGACATTCTTTGGACAGATGAAACCAAGATCATCCTCTACCAGAATGATGGAAAGAGAAAAGTATGGCGAAGGCGTGGTACAGCTCATGATCCAAAGCATACCACATCATCTGTAAAACACGGCGGAGGCAGTGTGATGGCTTGGGCATGCATGGCTGCCAGTGGCACTGGGTCACTAGTGTTTATTGATGATGTGACACAGGACAGAAGCAGCCAAATGAATTCTGAGGTATTCCGAGACATACTGTGTGCTCAGATCCAGCCAAATGCAGCCAAACTGATTGGTCGTCGTTTCATACTACAGTTGGACAACGACTCAAAACATAAAGCCAAAGCAACCCAGGAGTTTATTAAAGCAAAGAAGTGGACTATTCTTGAATGGCCAAGTCAGTCACCTGATCTCAACCCAATTGAGCAGCATTTCACTTGTTAAAGACTAAACTTCAGACAGAAAGGCCCACAAACAAACCGCAACTGAAAACCACCGCAGTGAAGGCCTGGGAGAGAATCAAAAAGGAGGAAACGCAGCGTCTGGTGATGTCCATGAGTTCAAGACTTCAGGCAGTCATTGCCAACAGAGGGTTTTCAACCAAGTACTAAAAATGAACATTTTATTTAAAATTATTGAATCTGTCCAATTACTTTTGGTCCCTTTAAAAACAGGGTGGCACATGTTAAGGAGCTGAAACTCCTAAACCCTTCATTCAATTTTAATGTGGATACCCTCAAATGAAAGCTGAAAGTCTGAATTTCAACTGCATCTGAATTGTTATGTTTAAAATTCATTGTGGTAATGTCTATAACCAAAATTAGAAAAATGTTGTCTCTGTCCAAATATATATGGACCTAACTGTACTTTGTTTTTCTCTTTTATTTTTTTATTTTTTTTGTCGTTATCCCATTTATGCTATTTATATACTGTATATGTTTGTATACACCTTACAGTGATTGATGAAGGTCCTGATCTGGGACCGAAACGTCTTTGTTAAACTTTGGGATCAATAAATCTACTGCTATTTCTCACCGTCAAGTTGAGTGCCGGGTTATATTTCAAATAGCAGTGGACTGACCCAGCAAAACGGGTTATGTGCGCCTAGGAGACTGTTTATTGCCGATTGTCGCCAAAACTGCCACCATCATAGCGCCACAAAGAGCGCAGAGAAGGAATCGGGTGCTGCGCTGCTGAGAACGCCAGAAGGGGAGCCAGAAGTGAAGATGCTGCAAAGTGCTGAGCGACACACCGGAAGAACCGCTGCAGACTCCGGAGAGGAGACACTGACCTCAATAAGGTTAGCAAAGGGGAGAAGCTATGTCAGACCAGTGGGAAGAAGTGATGGTAGATGCAGCCGCAGCCCCTGTAATTCCCCAAAACCTTGGGTTGGATGCAGCCTACGGTCTCATGGCACCCCGGACCTCGCCACGGATGCACCTGCAGGCCCCATCTTACCACCGCAGCTTCAATCAGCAGGCCGGACCCCGCTGCCGCTACATTACCCATCATGCCGTTGTCCACAGTAGCCAAAGGGATTGAGTCCCATCCAGGGGTGCAGAAGACAGCCCCTCTCATGGTGACCACTGACCTGGAAGCGCAACCACCCTACAAAGACAGAAGAAGTGTCAAGTGTTGCAACTGTGGCAAGTTTGGCCATTTCCAGGAACCAGTGCAGAGCATCCATGAAACCCAAGTGTTGGTCCAGAGAAACAGGTCAAGGAAGAAGTACAGAAAGCAGTGAAGTACCTCATCCATAGGACAGGGGCAAGCAAGCCAGGTCTGCAAGACACTACGCTCCTGACATGTAAAACCTCATCTGCAGGACCAATACCTCAAATTACCCTGAAAGTGGATGGTGTTGTCAGATCTTTTCTTCTGCACACTGCTGCAGCCAGAAGTATGATGAGACCTGTGGAACTCACTGATCCCACCTGCCTATCAGAATCCTCTGTGTCTTGCATGGGCATTGATGGTCAAGTCAGACATTCTCAGCTTACAAAGTCACTGAGCGTGTGCACTCAGCCAGGACACTCTATCCTGTCCCAGTTTGTGATGTCAAGGATCTTCCACTCAACCTGCCGGGAGCAAACCTACTGCAGAAGCTGAAGGCAACCACAGTGTTCTAGGAAGATGGGACCGTGACACTTTCTTCATCCCTGACCCAAGAAGAATCATGCTGACGACCCTACAAGAACCTCAAACAACCGATGAGGCCTACCCAAGGAGGTACTGGACGTAGTACCAGAAAGTCTATGGTCTAAGGGACCCCAGCACATTGGAAAACCTCAAGTTGCCCCAGTATGGGTGTCACTCAAGCCAGGTACCCCGTACCCTCGGAAGGCCCAGTATCCCCTGTCCATCACCTAGAGTCAAGCTGCCTCTGACCAACTGAAGGTCTACCTGGAAATAGGAATCATTGTTCCTTTCATGTCTCCTTGCAATACCCCGCTTTTCCCTGTCAAGAAAAAGACTGTTAAAGGAGAGCCAGCCAAGTTCAGAATGGTACATGACCTGAGAGCTGTGAATGACGCCATGGTGTTTGAAACTCCAATCGTGCCAAATCCGCACACTCTGCTCTCAAATGTGCCTGCCACAGCAAAAGTGTTCGCAGTGACCGACCTGGCTAATGCTTTCTCCAGTGTTCCCCTTCATCTGGAAGACCAGTTCCTGTTTGCCTTAATGCACAAGGGGGCACAGCACACATGGACAGTAATGTCACAGCGGGCCCAGAATAGCCCTTCACAGTTCACCAAAGCAATGTCCACAGTCCTCGCCAACAGGGTCACAGAACATGCAGAAGTAACCCTTCTACAATACGTGGACAATCTACTCCTTTGTGCATGTGTAAAGCCTATTCCTTGTCTCTCCTACTCTACCTGGCGGAGCAGCACTGCAATGTCTCAAAGAACAAAGTCCAGTGGTGTCTGAAGTGAGTTACGTTGCAGAGACACTGTATTGCTCACCAGACGAAACACCTGACAGATGACCGGAAGACCACAGTGGAGAAGATCGTTCCTCCAACAACTCAAAAGGCGCTACAGGCCTTCCTTGGTCTAGTTTCGTATTGCAGAGCCTGGATCCCTGATACCTCAGTCCTAATACAGCCTTTGTGTGATTATGTCAGCATGACCCCGTTCCTCCTGACAGATGCAGCCTTCTGCTCATTCAAGAAGTTAAAAGGCTCTGTAGTCTCAGCGCCAGCACTAGGCCTACCTGACTACAAGAAGTCATTCCGTCTCTACCTGATGGAAAAAGAAGGCCTTGCTACTGGAGTCCTGATGCAGCTTCAGGGGGGAAAGCAGAGACCTTTAGACTACTTTTCAGCTCGCCTGGATCCAGTTGCCTCTTCCTCCTGCATGAGAACAGCAGTTGCAGCACACGCCCTCCTGAACAGGACTGCTGACATCATTTGAAAAACCATTGGAAATCCTGGCTCTGCATGACATCTCAGCAATCCTCAACCAAACCCAGCCAAAACATCTCTCCACCGCCAGGCATCTTCGCCTTTAGTGCTCTCTACTCCTGCCTGACAATGTCACCATCTCCAGATGCACAGTCCTCAACCTGTCCACTCTACTCCCACTCCCAAGGGGGGATACAGATATGGACCCTCAGATCAAAATTCTGATCAAAATCTGCATGATACCTTCTGTAGGGATCTGGATTTGCTCTGGACAGGTGACCATGATTGCCTCAGCATCATGCAACAGGAAACAGCAGGACGAACCAAAGTGGCAGAAGAGCCACTGACCAACCCAAAGTTGATCCTCTATGTGGATGGCTCCAGATTTGCAGATGATGAAGGAAGATTCCACATGGGATGTGCATTGACCAGCAATCAAGAGATCCTGTGGTCCAGAAGTCTGCTGCCTAGTCTGTCAGCCAAGGAAGCAGAACTGATAGCGGTGACGAAGGCCTACCAGATGGCAGAAGACAAGACTGTGAACATGTATACCGATTCAAAGTACTCATATGGCATAGCGCACGACTTTGGACCCATCTGGGCTGCAAGGGACTACATCACAGCAAGCAGAACAACCGTGAAGCATCATGGAGCCATTAAGGACCTGCTGAACGCACTACAACTTCCAAAAAATGGTGGCAGTACTAAAAGTCAAAGCGTATGGAAAACTAAACGCAGTAGAGGCACGGGGTAATAACATGGCGGATATGGCAGCCAAAGAAGCAGTCAAAGGAAGACAATATGAAGAAGAGGGAGAGGTCGTAGAGCCGGATGGCTACTACAGGACGACTGAAGAAAAGAAACCTGACCAGATGACGTCCTGGGATCTGCTCAAAAAGCTGCAAGAGCAATCCCCAAAGGACAAGAAGGAATGCTGGATGTGGAAGGGAGCAACACATGAAGAAGGAAGGTTATACTCAATGGACTACAAACACTGTTTACCCTGAAGCATCTACCCTATGGTTATCCAGTGGGCACATGGGCCCATACACAGATCAAAGACACATATGAATGATCTGATTGGTGCTTACTGGTTCGATCCAGGGATCTCCACCCTAACAGCCAAGTTCACTAGCAGCTGTTTGACCTGCGCCAAATGCAACCCTGGTAGAATGGAGAAAGTTCCCACACATCATTTTGCCAGACCTCTGTACCCCTCCCAGGGGATCCAGATAGACCACATCCAGACGCCATCAAGTGGGGGATTCGAATATGCCCTTGTGGTTGTGGACGTGTTCTCAGGATGGCCAGAAGCTTTCCCAGTGAGGAACATGTCAGCAAAGACTACTGCAAAGAAACTACTCTCAGAGACGAGATATGCAGCTATGGGGTCCCAGAAGTGATAGAGCGTGACCAGGGACCCGCATTCATGACAAATCTCACACGAGAGATCTGGTCAGCAGTAGGGTCAGAGTTAGGCCTACACACTCCTTACAACCTCCAGAGTAGCGAGAAAGTGGAAAGACTGAATGGGACACTTAAGAACAGGATGTGTAAAGTTGCCAAAGAGACACGCAAACCATTGCAGGAGACACTCTCAATCACACTACTTAGTGTAAGGCACACTTCCACGTGTCACCATATGAATTTTTTGGGGGGTCTAGTACCAGATTAGGGGTATCCTTTCCCTCAGCAGCTGACTATGCAATATGATACTTTGTCTGCTTATGTAATTGAAGTCACCAAGAAACTTGCTAACATCCATTCTCGAGTTTTTTCTTCATTGCCAGATCCAGATTCAGTGTCCGGTACGCACTCCTTGAAACCAGGAGACTGGGTCTTGGTGAAAAAAGTTTGTAAGGAGAACACCACTCATTCCCAGATTTGATGGTCCTTTCCAAGTGCTGCTGATGACACCAGCCTCTGTGAAACTGGAGGGAAGACCCACTTGGATCTACTCATCGCATTGCAAGAAAGCTCCCCCTACCAGAAGATGACACCCAAGCCAAAATGATGTTGGGGATGCCCTGCCTGACCGAATAGATGACCTACCTGATAAAGAATACACACCGCTCACTACACATGCTGTTGACTAAGAGACTGATTGCAACGAACCCCTGTTAGGGACAGATCTCCTGACCACCCATTTGCGAAAAGTCTGTACAGAGTGGGGCGTGTGCGCTAGGCATGTGTCAGTTCACCAGCAGCATGAAAGAGTTGCAGTGTTTTGGGACAGGAGGCTAGGATTAGGGCAAGTGATATCTAAGGGGGGCTTGTGATAGAAATATACATCATGTAGATCTCACTTGCATGTATACTCATATATACTCACAGCTAATATATACATTATAATCAATGGTTTAAAATGGCTGACATAAACTGATATAAGCCAGACAGACTGTATGGGGTTTTCCATGCAAAACCAGAACAACGGCAGATGTATTAAGTGATGATCAGATGTCTGAACTTTGTCTTAGATGCAGAAAGATGCAGAGAGCTACATTTTAGTTGCTTAATCAGCATTCATATGTGCATTAATCACAATATTCCATATATATTTAGATAACCAATAACAAAGGAGCTAGACAATATGGTAATTAACTAACCACCCCTAACCACTCCTTTCTATATGCAATTATAAAACTATGTATGTACAATAAATCATCAGTATTGATGGAATGTTATTGACACAATGGTGTGCAGTCTCATTCCTTGAGTGCTCAAAATACTAAGTCTTATTGGGAACGGCCGCAGCACACACACAGGGATAGATTTATCCAAACCAAATTTCCATAACACTTGTCTTGTAGTCTACAGTGGGTACGGAAATTATTCAGACCGCTTTAAATGTATCACTCTTTGTTTCAATGCAGACATTTGGTAAATTAAAAAAAATCATTTTTTTTTCTCATTAATGTACACTCTACACCCCATCTTGGCTGAAAAAAACAAATGTAGAAATTTTTGCAAATGTAATAAAAAAGAAAAATTAAAATATCGCATGGTCAAAAATATTCAGACCCTTTGCTTAGATATTAAATATTAAGTCACATGCTGTCCATTTCTTTGGGATCCTCCTTGATATGGTTCTACTACTTCACAGGAATCCAGCAATGTTTTTTTAAACTGATTGGACTTAATTTGGAAAGGCACTCACCTGTCTATATAAGACCTCACAGCTCACAGTGCATGTCAGACCAAATGAGAATCATGAGGTCAAAGGAACTGGCCAAGAGGTTCAGAAACAGAATTGTGGCAAGGCACCGAACTGGCCAAGGATAAAATAGAATTTCTGCAGTACTCAAGGTTCCTAAGAGCACAGTGGCCTCCATAATCCTTAAATGGAAGAAGTTAGGGACCACCAGAAGTCTTCCTAGACCTGGCCGTCCAGCCAAACTAAGCAATTGTGGAAGAATAGCCTTGGTGAGAGAGGTAAAGAAGAACCCCAAGATCACTGTGGCTGAGCTCCAGAGATGCAGTAGGGAGATTGGAGAAAGTTCCACAAAGTCAACTATCACTGCAGCCCTCCACCAGTCGGGCCTCTATGGCAGAGTGGCCTGATGGAAGCCTCTCCTTAGTGCAAGACATATGAAAACCTGCATAGAGCTTGCTAAAAAACACATGAAAGACTCCCATACTATGAGAAATAAGATTTTCTGGCCTGATGAGACAAAGATAGACCTTTTGGTTATCATTCTAAGCAGTATGTGTGGAGAAAACCAGGCACTGCTCATAACCTGCCCAATACAATCCCAACAGTGAAACATTGTGCTGGCAGGATCATACTACGGGGGTGTTTTTCAGCTGCAGGGACAGGATGACTGGTTGTCATTGAAGGAAACATGAATGTGGCCAAGTACAGAGATATCCTTGATGAAAACCTCTTCCAGAGTGCTCTGGACCTCAGACTTGGCCAGAGGCTCACCTTCCAACAAGACACTGACTCTAAGCACACAGCTAAAATAACAAAGGAGTCGATTTAGAACAACTCTGTGACCATTCTTGACTGGCCCAGCCAGAGCCCTGACCTAAACCCAATTGAGCATCTCTGGAGAGCCATGGAAATGGCTGTCACCATTGTTTGACATCCAACCTGATGGAACTGGAAAGGATCTGCAAGGAAGAATGGCAGAGGATCCCCAATTCCAGTTGTAAAAAAACTTGTTGCATCATTCCCAAGAAGACTCATGGCTGTACTAGCTCAAAAGGGTGATTCTACTCAATACTGAGCAAAGGGTCGGAATACTGATGACCATGTGATATTTCAGTTTTTATTTTTTAATAAATTTGCAAAAATTACTACATTTCTGTTTTTTACAGTCAAGATGGGGTGCAGAGTGTACATTAATGAGAAAAAAATGAACCTTTTTGAATTTACCAAATCTTTTGTCCATGTGGCCTTTTTTATTTTGGCAAATGATACACCCGCTGTTTGTTTGATTTCTGGAACACTTCAGATCAATTTTGACAGGCAATTTTTTTGTTGTATGTTCATAGTGTTAACAGGTGGAAGGTAATGACAACACTCATTGTGTGCTTCTTTTTATGTAAATGTATTACCTGTCACTTTTCCCTAAGCAAGAAACCCGTTGAATCGCCGTGTGCACAAAACAGTAGTCGTTTTCAGAAGTTCTCCACCATCTTCCTGCTGAACCTTTTGCTCCATGATTAAATAAAGGAAACTTTTAATCGAAGGGTGAATGCTACCTTTTCTCTACTTTTAGATGAAGAATTGGTTTTATTTATTGTTTACGCTGTTCCTTGTGTGGTATAAGTGATTAGGCAACTATATTCTGCGGGTCAGTGCAATTACACCTATACCAGATTTATATGTTTTTAATGTTTATGCTTTTAGACAGTAAAAATGCTTTTTATTGCAAAAAATAGCTTTTGCATCACCACATTTTGAGAGCAATAATTCATCCATATTTCATCTCACAGAGTCACGTGAAGTCTCGCTTTTTGCGGGATGAGTTGACATTACATTTTTTGATTGCTTTTAATTCTGACATTTGGGAGGCAGAATGAGCAAAAAACAGTTATTTAGGAATTTTTTTTTGGGGGGGTGGTTTATGTAGTTCCACATGTGGTAAAATTGATAAGTCAGTTTTATTCTTCTGGTCAGTACGATTACATCAATACCACAATTATATCTTTTGTTTATGTTTTGGTGCTTTTACACAATAAAAACTATTTTATAGAAAAAATACTTATTTTTGCATTGTTTAATTCTGAGAGCTATAACCTTTTTATTTTTTCGGTGACAGAGTTTTATGGTGGCTTGTTTTTTGTGGGACAAGTTGATGTTTCCAGTGGCAACAATATTATTTATATTTGTCTAGTTGAACAAATTTTATTGCACTTTTTGTTCAGCAATATGATGAAAAAGCATAGTTTTTTGCCTGTTTTTATAATGGTATTCACTGAAGGGGTTAACGAGTGTGACTGTTTTATAGGTCAGGTTGTTCTGGACACAATGATACCAACTATGTGTACTTTTATTGTTTATATATATATATATATATATATATATATATATATATATATATATATTTTCACACAAATATTTATTTGTGTACAGTATATTTAGATTTTTTATTTGTTTTAATATTTTTTTAAAACGATTTAAAACTTTTTTTTTACTTTTTTACTATGTCGCACTAGGTAACTATTATTTTTTGCAGGCTAATCACTTGTATGGCATGAGGATGCAACAGCATCCCTATGCTATGCAAACTGTAAGCGCTGCCCTTATGGACAAAGTTGCTGATCATGCTCTGAGCATGATTGAGCAACTTTTCCAGCTCTGGTGACCTAGATATCATCATGACGACATCGGGTCATCATTGGAATGATTGGAGCCCCACGATGACTTTGCAGGGTCTCCAATCCCAGGGCAGAGGGGCTGTCTTCCCTCTACCTGCTCCCAAAATGCTGCAATCGAGTTCCATCACATCATTTAGGGGTTAAAGTGTTGGGTGCAGTGCGGGGCTGCTGATTCTGACAGCTGACACCCGGCAGCGATCGAACGCACACAGCTCGTGTGTGTGCAAAATCTCCAGAATGTAGCAATACATGCCAGGTCAGAAAGGCCCAGGTCACAGGGACTTATAGGTACATCCAAGGTGGGAAAAGGGTTAAGGAAGCGTATCTTTTGTCATATGAAGAAAGGGTGAGCTTCTACGCATGTGCTTACTGCATCTGTCATAACATTCTAGTACAGGTTACTGTCAGTATAACAGGAAGGCAGCTATTTTAATTTTATAGTGAGTACCTCCCAAAGCAAAACAAGTGAGATTTCCTAATATAAAGTATTTAGGAATTTATTTCTAATTGTATTTATTTTAGTTATTTATTATTTTCTACTCCATGAGGACCCCTTTAAAATGAATGCTGATTATGGCTAAACACTTTGCATGAGAAAAAAATGAGATTAAAAAAAGTACAATTTTAAACCGTATTATCGGGTAAAACAAAATAAAACTCTGTTTTTTATTTTTTTTCCTGAACAGACACGAATGTTAAAGATGAGAAAATGAATCAAGATGGGCAGACTCAATGGAATTACTCCTCAATGTAACATTAAAAGGAAAAATGTATCCCGAAAGGTATGAGATTACACTTCACTTCAAATTTTTATAAATAATTAACTTTCTCCTAACAAAAATTAGAATATGTTTGCTTTTGATCTGCTTATGCCAAATATTGAGTTTGTGCAGATTTCAGTGATTGATATTAAGAACAAAGCTTTTTGAGGACGTTTTAAGAAGTTCCAGACAGCTCAACAATATTAGAAATATTGCGATAAATTTCAGAACAACTTGGATAAATACTAGCTAAAAATGAAAATGGGATGGGTGCTTAGATGACCATAATATACTACATGTCAATATTTAATGTAGATTTGTCATACCTTTTAAAGCATAGTCCCAAAAAGTCTTAAATGGCAAAGATTCACTTTGCATCCTCATTTCCTTCTGTTCACTTTCAGCTTTTGAATCAGTAACAGGAGAAGCCAAATTATTGCAGTGTATAGTGTAAATATCAGTCTCCTTTGAGGCTCATTATATACAGTATGTTCATTAGGCCCCCGACATGAAATAGGGACCCATCATCAACCAGTGATCACTTCATAGGGTGCGGTCTGGTCCCATGAGCATCGCGGTCTGGGTCCGGTGCCTCCCATCTTCATGCGATAACATCCTCTTCCTTGATTCCTGTCATGGCTCCTGCGCAGGTGTACTTTATCTGTGCAAAGTACTGCAGTGCGCAGGCGCTGAGCTTCTCGGACCTTTCCTGCACCAGGGCACTGCAATACTTTGCTCTGCCCTCAACAGGGCAGATAAAGTATGCCTGCCCAGGAGCTGCGACAGGAAGCAAGGAAGAGGAAGTCATCGCATGAAGATGTGAGGCACCAGACCCGGACTGCGACGCCCATCAGACCCTGACCACACCGGACCGCCATTGGATGACTATAATCTAACTTGTGTTTCTTATCTTTCAGGTTACATTGGGGGCTTATCTACAGCATTACAGAATGCTGTAGATAAGCCCCTGATGGCGGTGGCCGAAGCTTATATACGAAAAAGTAGGTGACAGGTTCCCTTTAACCATTCATTCATCCATGGCATACATTGTTTTATGTCCTATCTGTGATTTGGGGAATTTGCTATTAAGTAAAAAATTACAGGATAATTATCCTCTAAGAATGGTAAACCAAGTATACTCCATAGATACAGTACCAGAACAAAGCTGAGTGCTTAGAAACAGTAGCAGAACCAAATTTAATGCAAATACATATAGTAACAGAGACATGCTTAATTTGTATGCAGAAGAGCATAACCGATTAGTGATGAGCGAGTGTACTCGTTGCTCGGGTTTTCCCGAGCAGGCTCTGGTGACCGCTGAGTATTTATGACTGCTCGGAGATAGTTTTCATTGCGGCAGCTGACTGATTTACAGCTATTAGCCAGGCTGAGTACATGTGGGGGTTGCCTGGTTGCTAGGGATTTCCCACATGTAATCAAGCAGGCTAGTAGCTGTAAATCAGTCAGCTGGCGCGATGAAAACTAAAGCTCCTAGCAGTCATAAATACTTGGCAGTCACCCGAGCGTGCTGGGGAAAACTCGAGCAACGAGTACACTCGCTCATTACTATAACCGATCATACTAAACAGCTATGGTATCAGAGTCAAGCGTATTGTGTATATATGGTGTTAAAACCAAGTTTACTACTTAAATGTAGCAATATAACCAATTTTGCTACATAAACACAGCCTGATACATAAATTTGTTAGTAGAAAAAAGTTAACTCTACAAATAGACTAATAGAAACAAAATTACCACATAGATGTGGTGGTAGCACTAAGCTTTCTGTAAAATTAGATTTTCAGAACTATGCGTGCCGTGTGCGTACAGTAAGAAAATACAAAAAAAGACAACCTTACTGGTCAATGAGCATTAACTAGATAAAGTTTTCTTGCTGAATAGATATAGTAGGACAATCATGTTACTGTAACAGACCCAGACTAACTTTTTAGATACATCACTAAGTATACTGCATATAAATGGTAAAAGCAATACGTTTATTACAAAGAAACAGTACCAGAACAATGCTTGCTACATTGATTTGAAAGTAGCAATAACTTTACTGCATAGATTCACTACTGGAACTTGGTTCACTTCATAGGCAAAGTAACTATTAAGAAAACCAAGCTTATTCCATAGAATGCATTATCAGAACCAAATTTGTTTCATAGATATGTTATCTGAAGCAATTTAACTGCATAATTAGAGCTCAGCTGATCCTTTGACATATATAAGCTTTGGCAAATTTTCCCCAAAAATTGGACTACATCAATTTCATGTTCTGAAGAAATCCATGACATATAGGACTAACACATTTTTCAAAAGACTTGCATTTCACTTTACAAAATTTTTTATAGTTTTCAAACTTTTATTGTGGAATCCACAATTCATGACTGCAACCCAAGACATGGTGATATCCCTCAATGTTCTATAACCATGGTCTATGAGAGCAGCTCCATTCAAGTGCAGCAGCTAAACTGACACACTCTATGTGACTGCAGAGGATTCTCAAGTTTTCACATGGTAAACAACAGTCACGTGACCAGAAGTATGTGATATGCATACTCCTGGGATAACAGTATGGTCAGATTCTGGATGAGACTATGCATTTTGCATACTTGCGGTCATGTGACTGCCATTCCCTGCGATCATACTGGAAAATCCTTACAGTGCACAGGGGGCTATGTGAGGATTCACATGTCCGCAGTCACATACTGTCATAATAAATCATAAAAAGAAATTGTGCGGATACGACCAAATTATAAGGCATATAAAATTGCAAAATTTATTAACAAAAATCATACATTATCGTCATGACTCCCCCCGGAAGAAGGCAAGCACCGAAATGCGTGTAGGGGACCCGATTACTCTGACATTTGATTTGGTAATTACAACTGTTTATTTTTACCTCTATCTTGCACTTGCACCTTATTATATGATACTACAGTATTTTGCACATTCAAGGGCAAGTAGTTATATTTTATGTTGCAGTTTTGTTGGTGTTATTGCACTTTGTATTATATTCTCATTACCAACATACTGAGACTTTAATCTTATCTATATATTATTGTCTTATGCACTGTATCTATAAATAGAGGTCTCTTTATGTTTACATCTACATTTCCCATGTGTTTTGTTTGTTCTGTGCACCGCTGCATTGGTTTCAGCTGGTCAATATTTTTATATCATTTATGTATGATTTTTTTGTTAATAAATTTTGCAATTTTATATATTTTATAATTTGGTCATATCCGCACAATATTTTTATATGATTTATGTTGGAATTGTTCATGCTTGACCCCACTTTTTGACCTGTGCCTTACTTATAGACATATTTTGGATTGGTCTTGGTGTTCTTCTTAGGCCAGAGTCACACTCAACGTATAAAAAATCGGTCTGATTTTGATGGCCGAGAATCGCACAAATTTTCTCCATATGGTGATCCGTGTGTAATCCCTTTGCAATGCGATGATGCAATTTTCTCCCATCTATGTATCCCTATGGAATCCATATGACATCCGTATTACATGCGTATGGCTTAACATTTCTCACTGCTTTTCCTCATTGAATTTAATGGCTAAATGGGCTGAAATGAGGAAAATGCTTGCATTCTTCTCGCAAGTCACATGGATGGTCCATGTGGTGCCTGTTTTTTTCTCGCACCCATAGACTTGGATTGGCAAGACTCGGCCGATATACATGTAAAATCACAGCATGCTGTGATTCACTTGCACAACGAATACGCCCGAGGCAAAAAACGGTGATGTAAGCTTCCCCATAGATAAGCAATTGTCTGAGTGCTATGCAATGTTTTTTCTCATGGCACTTGTCCATATTATACGCTAGTGTGACTCCGGCCTTAGGTTCAGTCACATTCTGTTTTAGACAATTGTACATATAGCAGAAATGTAATAAATAGTATATAACAAGGTAACAGGAAATACACTGTGTGCAGAATTATTAGGCAAGTTGTATTTTAAAGGATTATTTTTATTATTGATCAACAACTATTTTCTCAATCAACCCAAAAGACTCATAAATATCAAAGCATAATATTTTTGGAAGTTGGAGTGGGTTTTTTTTTTTTTTAGATTTGGCCATCTTAGGAGGATATCTGTTTGTGCAGGTAACTATTACTGTGCAGAATTATTGGGCAACTTAATAAAAACCAAAGATATTCCCATCTATCTTGTTTATTTTCACCAGGTAAACCAATATAACTGCACAAAATTTAGAAATAAACATTTCTGACATGCAAAAACAAAACCCCCCAAAATTAGTGACCAATATAGCCACCTTTCTTTATGATGACACTCAACAGCCTTCCATCCATAGATTCTGTCAGTTGCTTGATCTGTTTACGATCAACATTGCATGCAGCAGCCACCACAGCCTCCCAGACACTGTTCAGAGAGGTGGACTGTTTTCCCTCCCTGTAGATCTCACATTTTATGAGGGACCACAGGTTCTCTATGGGGTTCAGATCAGGTGAACAAGGGGGCCATGTCATTATTTTTTCTCCTTTGAGACCTTTACTGGCCAGCCACGCTGTAGAGTAGTTGGAGGCATGTGATGGAGCATTGTCCTGCATGAAAATCATGTTTTTCTTGAACAATATCGACTTCTTCCTGTACCACTGCTTGAAGAAGTTGTCTTCCAGAAACTAGCAGTAGGTCTGGGAGTTGATCTTCACTCCATCCTCAACCCGAAAAGGTCCCACAAGTTCATTTTTGCTTATACCAGCCCATAACCCACCTCCACATTGCTGGCGTCTGAGTCAGAGTGGAGCTCTCTACCCTTTACTGATCCAGCCTCTGGCCCATCCATCTGGCCCATCAAGAGTCACTCTCATTTCATCAGTCCATAAAACCTTTGAAAAGTCAGTCTTAAGATATTTCTTGGCCCAGTCTTGATGTTTTATCTTATGTTTCTTGTTCAAAGGTGGTCGTTTTTCAGCCTTCCTTACCTTGGTCATGTCCCTGAGTATCGCACACCTTGTGCTTTTTGTTACTCCAGTAACATTGCAGCTCTGAAATATGGCAAAACTGGTGGCAAATGGCATCTTGGCAGCTTCACGTTTGATTTTCCTCAATTCATGGGCAGTTATTTTGCGCCTTTTTTGCCCAACACGCTTCTTGTGACCCTGTTGGCTATTTGCCATGAAACACTTGATTGTTCGGTGATCATGCTTCAAAAGTTTGGCAATTTCAAGACTGCTGCATCCCTCTGCAAGACATTTCACAATTTTGGACTTTTCAGAGCCCGTCAAATCTTTTTTCTGACCCATTTTGCCAAAAGAAAGGAAGTTGCCTAATTATTAAGCACACCTTATGTAGGGTTTTGATGTCATTAGACAACACCCCTCCTCATTACAGAGATGCACATCACCTGATTTACTTAATTGGTAGTTGGCTCTCAAGCCTGAACAGCTTGGAGTAGGACAACATGTATAAAAAGTATCATGTGATCAAAATACAACTTGCCGAATAATTCTGCACACAGTGTATTAACAGGATCACTTTAGACATTTTATACGAGGTGTAAAAAAAGGGGTAAAACTTCCATTAGCATTTAATGCGAGAGCCCATAATGGGTTGTAATAGATAGACCATCATGAACACAACATGACATAACTCAACTCGGCAGGTTACTTCACTGGTGCAACATAGCAATATAATCTCTCAATGATATGTCCTTAAGAGGTGTTGGCCTTAAAGAAGACCTGGTGAGCTGGTTGAGACGTAAACATCTTCATAACCTTTATCTATAGATAGCATATTATGTTTTAGTAATTCAGTGATCAGTCTGAAGAACGGTGCATGTACACTAGATTGCATAGAGGGTAAGGGTACCGTCACACAGTGGCATTTTCATCGCTACGACGGCACGATTCGTGACATTCTAGCGATATCGTTACGATATCGCTGTGTCTGACACGCTACTGCGATCCAGAACCCCGCTGAGAATCGTACGTCGTAGCAGATCGTTTGAAACTTTCTTTCGTCGTCTAGTGTCCCGCTGTGGCGGCATGATTGCATTGTGTGACACAGGTTGTATACGATGTGCGCACAGTAACCAACGGCTTCTACATCGCAAATACGTCATGAAATTATCGCTCCAGCGCCGTGTATTGCAACGTGTGACCACAGTCTACGACGCTGGAGTGATAATCATACGACGCTGCAACGTCACGAATCGTGCCGTCGTAGCGATGAAAATGCCACTGTGTGACGGTACCCTAATGGACAAAATATACTGTATATATAAATAATATTACTAAAAGGAAACCTTTCTCTTTGAGCATGATTTCTGATCTGCAGGCAGCAAGTTATAAAGCAACAAGCAGGCATTTATATATAATACATGACTGACTTTTTGCAGTAAACTATGGTATATAATAATCTGCTCAACTCGTATGCTGCCTGTGATGGGTTTGCTTTACGGAAAATTAAGGGCATATTCAAGTCATGTTATTTGACAGTTTTGAAGTCTAATGCTAAAGTACTATAGCAGTACTGTGATTAGTCAATCTTATACAGGGGAAGAAGTACACATCTCCAGAGACAAAATACACGAAATGCTCAATTAAACTATAATCTAAATTCTAACCTAAACTTTGATACAGGAAAGAAATATATCTTGGTACCGTGTTAGCCAGTAGATAGAAAAATATTTAGAATTGAGAGTCCTCAGTGGTTGATACCTTTTAATGGCTAACTGAAAAGATGGTAACAAATTGCAAGCTTTCGAGACTACATACGTCTCTTCATCAGGCAAAGACTAAAACAAATTCTGAAGAATCACATATTTATGCACAACATAGTATAGAGAAAAAAAAAAAAAGAGGGGAAAAAAAAACATGGATAAGCTAGGTGACATGAAGCAGAATTACCATGGGTGATAAACAGTTACGTCCATAAATATTGGGCCAATTCTTAGATAAGGATTGTTTTATTGTCCTGTGATTAGGGTCTCGTTCTGTTGTGATGACCTCACATGGTCTGAGGGGCAAGACCATGCCCCTCAGACCATGTGGGGTCATCACAACAGAACGAGACCCTAATCACAGGACAATAAAACAATCCTTATCTAAGAATTGGCCCAATATTTATGGACGTAACTGTTTATCACCCATGGTAATTCTGCTTCATGTCACCTAGCTTATCCATGTTTTTTTTCCCCTCTTTTTTTTTTTTCTCTATACTATGTTGTGCATAAATATGTGATTCTTCAGAATTTGTTTTAGTCTTTGCCTGATGAAGAGACGTATGTAGTCTCGAAAGCTTGCAATTTGTTACTATCTTTTCAGTTAGCCATTAAAAGGTATCAACCACTGAGGACTCTCAATTCTAAATATTTTTCAACCTAAACTTTACAATCTAATATCTCTAGAATGGAGAAGAGAAATTAAAAAAATAAGAACTACATACTATTCAGCTCTGCAGACAGTACTCCATGATATGGTCAGGTTGCTATGCTCCAGTTGGTGAAAGGTCATTTTTAATTGCAGTATTTACAGACAAAGGCAGCATCTAATCATTCAACAAACTACCTATATTATTATATAGAAATGTGGGTTAATTTGTGAGCAAGGTCAGATAGTATTGCATGTAGCTGAACAGTAGGAACTCGGTATCAATGTTATCTGTGAGCCCTTGGCACCCCAGTTTAAAAATGTACAGGTTACCACATTTATAATGTTTACTTTTTGATTTGAGACACAATTTTTTTGTCTTTGTTTTGTAACATGAAAATTTCTGAATGAATTATGTATAGTGAATACAATATTCTATTACATTGTAAAGAAGACAGATGATAGGTTTGAAGAATGTTATTACAGAAATTTCTGCAACTGATTCAAACTGTACATCTGAACAAAGTTTGTAAAAATCCATGCTGCAAATAGACCCTCATTTACAAGCAAATTGTCAAGCTGAAAAATAATATTTTACATGGAAACTGTTTAACTGGGTAACAATTTCACAATTATTTTTTAAATGTCTTCCTTTTTTTACTGTACAGTATAATTATCATAACATTATTCTAGAGCATTAATACACCAGTGAGTCACACCATTAACTGACTTGTTGAGATATAGTTAATAAAACATTTTTGAAGGTGTCCAGTTGTGTCTGGCACTCATCCATTACCTGAAGAAGCAACAGAACCTGAATAGTGATGAGCAAACATGCTCGGATAGCGTGTTATCTGAGTATGGCCGGATGTTATCTGAGTATCTTCAGCGTGCTCGAATATTATGTTCAAGTCCCCGCGGCTTCATGATTTGCGGCTGTTAGACAGCGGCAGCACATGCAGGGATTGCCTGTTTGTTAGATGTTCCCGCCATGTGTTGCGGTTGTCTAACAGCCGCAAAACATCCATCTGCAGGGACTCGGACATATTATTTGAGCATACCTAGCACGTTTGCTCATCTCAAATCCTGAACATTGCCCAAAGCAGCACATTGCCACTTCCAGCATGCCTTCTTCCCATAGTGCATCCTATTGCCTTTTCTTCCCCAGGTAAAAGAGACACCAGCCCATGATCTTGAGATAATCAGTTATTTATTTTATGTGTCATTGGTTTTAATTACATAATGAGTAGTTTCTGTAATTTATTGGATAACTTTTATTAAATTATGGAGGGATGGGAAAAAAATTGAAAATCTGGCTTAATTTTTTTCTTATAACTTGCACTATGCAGCATAATTGATGTATTATTTTTTAACAGTATTGCTTAATTGCTTCTGTACTTTATATAAATTTTGTTATTGTTTGCTTTATTTAATAGTAAAAATAAAATTAATTTTCATTTGTATTTTATATTTTTGTGGTGTATTGTCTTCGATTAAAATTTTGCATCCTATGTCAATCTCCAATGAAAAAAATATAGTTTGGTACCGTGTCAGCCTAAAAAATATATGTAAACACTTTTATGCCGAAAAATGACAAACGTATTCTAGAAGTGATATCTTTATTGACTTTCCAGGAAAGTTATATTTTCAAGCTTTCAGAGCACAGAGATTCCTTCATCAGGCAAATTTACAAATTAGTTTAAAGCACAAACGTCCTGTGGCAATATCTCCTAAATGTGCTCATGTCTAAGGCCGGCGTCACACTAGCGAGTTTTACGGACGTATGAGCGCAGAAAATACATTCATAAGATACGCATAACACACGGCCCAATGATTCTCTATGGCCCAGCTCCTATCAGCGGTATTTTACGGATCCATATTATACGGTCTTCTACGGTCGTAGAAAATCGCAGCATGCTGCGTTTGTCACCGTATTGCGCAAAAAAATCGCCAATGAAAGTCTATGGGGACGAGAAAAATACAGATTACACACGGACCAGCAGTGTGACTTGCGAGAAATACACAGCGGTGTTCTATAGAAAAGCAATGGAAAACAACGGAAGGTATGGAATATTGTTGTTTGTTTTTTTAACTTTGTTTCAGGTGACAAGGGTCTTCAGGTGGATTAAGAGTCTAATAAAATATTACAACAACCTGTGTCTTTATTTCATTAAAGGACTTTGTAATAATGTGTGTGTGTTTTCTTAACCATTTCGTACTATTGTATTAATAATGGATAGGTGACAGAATTGACGCCTCTCCATTATTAATCTGGCTTAATGTCACCTTACAATATCAAGGTGACATTAACACTTCATTACCCCATATCCCACCGCTACACGGGAGTGTTAAGAGAGTGGCCAAGTACCAGAATAGGCGCATCTTCCAGATGTGCCTTTTTTGGGGTGGCTGGGGGCAGATGTTTTTAGCAAGGGGGGGCCAATAACCATGGACCCTCTCTAGGCTATTAATATCTGCCCTCAGTCACTGGTTTTACCACTCTGGTGGAGAAAATTGCGCGGGAGCCCACGCCAATTTTTTCTGCCACTTAACCCTTTATTTTACCAGCTACAGCGCCCAAATTTTGCACACTCACACTACTAACATTATTATTATTATTATTATTATTATTTATTGTTATAGCGCCATTTATTCCATGGCGCTTTACATGTGAGGAGGGGTATACATAATAAAACAAGTACAATAATCTTAAACAATACAAGTTATAACTGGTACAGGAGGAGAGAGGACCCTGCCCGCGAAGGCTCACAATCTACAAGGGATGGGTGAGTTGTATGATCTCTCTGCCCAACATTAGTGGTTAATGGCAACCTCTGTCAGAACCTTTCGAGCAGAGCAGCACATGCCTAGCATGGCTAAGTGAAAATTTGACCTTGGAAATAACCTTCAGATTTATTTTTTAGCAATTTTATGATGATCATTATTAGATATTATTTTTTGTTGAATCATGTTATCTCATCGTAATCAATCAGAGAACAATAATAATTAAATAATGTTGCAATTACAGTACAGACCAAAAGTTTGGACACACCTTCTCATTTAAAGATTTTTCTGTATTTTCATGACTATGAAAATTGTACATTCACACTGAAGGCATCAAAACTATGAATTAACACATGTGGAATTATATACTTAACAAAAAAGTGTGAAACAACTGAAATTATGTTTTATATTCTAGGTTCTTCAAAGTAGCCACCTTTAGCTTTGATGACTGCTTTGCACACTCTTGGCATTCACTTGATGAGCTTCAAGAGGTAGTCACCGGGAATGATTTTCACTTCACAGGTGTGCCCTGTCAGGTTTAATACGTGGGATTTCTTGCCTTTTAAATGGGGTTGGGACCATCAGTTGTGTTGTGCAGAAGTCTGGTGGATACACAGCTGATAGTCCTACTGAATAGACTGTTAGAATTTGTATTATGACAAGAAAAAAGCAGCTAAGGAAAGAAAAATGAGTGGCCATCATTACTTTAAGAAATGAAGGTCAGTCAGTCCGAAAAATTGGGAAAACTTTGAAAGTGTCCCCAAGTGCAATGGTAAAAACCATCAAGCACTACAAAGAAACTGGCTCGCAAGAGGACTGTTGTGAATTCCGTTCTCGGGCTCCCTCCTGTGGTCATGAGTGGTATTTTGTGAGTTCTGTTCTTGGGCTCCCTCTGGTGGCTTTGAGTGTTATGGCTGGTCCTTAGCTGGGCTCCAGCTGCCTCGTTTCCTGCTAGGCTTGCTGCCTATTTAACTCCACTTGGACCTTTACTTGTTGCCTGCTGACGTTGTATTCAGTACTGGTTCAGATCTCTCTGGGACTTCCCTTGTGACCTGTCTCCTCGTGGAGAAGCTAAGTTCATGCTAGTCTATTTTTGCTCATTGCTATTTGAAAATGTTTCTCAGTATATGATGAGTTCAGTCCAGCTTGCTTATATGCTATTTGATTGCTAGCTGTAAGCTCTGGGGTGCGGAGTTGCGCCCCTCACATCGTGAGTCAGTGTGGGGGTCTTTTTGTATTCTCTGCGTGGATAATTTTTGTAGTATTTTATACTGACCGCACAGATTCCTTGCTATCTTCTGACTATTTAGTTATTAGCGGGCCTCATTTGCTAAAACCTGTTTTCATTTCTATGTTTGTGTTTTCCTCTTAACTCACCGTTATTATTTGTGGGGGCTGCTCTCACTTTGGGGAAAATTTCTCTGAGGCAAGTGAGGCTTTGTTTCTCTCTAGGGGTAGCTAGTTTCTCAGGCTGTGCAGAGGCGTCTAGGCCGAGTTAGGAACGCTCCACGGCTGCCTATAGTGTGTGTTGATAGGATCAGGATTGCGGTCAGTAAAGTTCCCACATCCCCAGAGCTTGTCCTATGTTTTGGTTTACCTATCAGGTCAGTTCATGTGTTCCTACCACCAGGACCATAACAGTACAGCAGGCCCATAAAGTGTTAATGCATCGCAAAAGAGGGATAAGAGAAGCTCTGAGGTTTTTTTTTTTCCTCTGCAGTGTGTATAGCCTCTCTCCTCCCCTTAATCTCTGGGTGGTTCAGGACTCAGCTGCAGATTTGGACATTCAAGGTCTGTCCTCTTGTGTGGATCAGCTCGTTACAAGGATACAAAGCATTCAGGATTATGTAATTCACAATCCTATGTCAGAACCTAAAATACCAATTCCTGAGCTGCTCTCTGGAGATAGGTCTAGGTTTTTGAATTTAAAAAATAATTGCAAATTGTTTCTTTCTCTGAGACCTCGTTCCTCTGGTGATCCTGCTCAGCAAGTTAAAATTATTATTTCTTTGTTACGTGGTGACCCTCAAGATTGGGCATTCTCCCTGGCGCCAGGAGATCCTGCATTGCTAAATGTGGATGCGTTTTTTCTGGCGCTTGGATTGCTTTATGAGGAACCTAATCTAGTGGACCAGGCAGAAAAGATTTTGCTGGCTCTCTCTCAGGGTCAGGATGAAGCAGAGGTTTACTGTCAGAAGTTTAGGAAGTGGTCTGTGCTCACTCAATGGAATGAGTGTGCCCTGGCAGCGATTTTCAGAAAGGGTCTTTCTGAAGCCCTTAAGGATGTTATGGTGGGGTTCCCCATGCCTGCGGGTCTGAATGAGTCAATGTCTTTGGCCATTCAGATTGATCGGCGTTTGCGGGAGCGCAAACCTGTGCACCATCTGGCGGTGTTTTCTGAACAGAAGCCTGAGTCTATGCAATGTGACAGGATTCTGACCAGAATTGAACGGCAAAATCACAGACGTCAGAATGGGTTGTGCTTTTACTATGGTGACTCCACTCATGTTATCTCTGACTGTTCTAAGCGCACAAAAAGGTTCGATAAGTCTGTCACCATTGGCACTGTACAGCCTAAATTCATTTTGTCTGTTACTTTGATTTGCTCTCTGTCCTACTCTGTTATGGCTTTTGTGGACTCAGGCGCTGCCCTGAAATTGATGGATTTGTCATTTGCCAGACGCTGTGGTTTTATCTTGGAGCCATTGCAATTTCCTATTCCACTAAAGGGAATTGATGCTACGCCATTGGCCAAGAATAAGCCTCAGTACTGGACTCAAGTGACTATGTGCATGACTCCTGCATATCAGGAGGTTATTCGCTTTCTGGTGTTACATAATTTGCATGATGTTGTCGTGTTGGGTCTGCCATGGCTGCAGGTTCATAATCCAGTCCTGGATTGGAAAGTAATGTCTGTGTCAAGTTGGGGTTGTCAAGGTGTACATGGCGATGTTCCTTTGGTGTCAATTGCTTCTTCTACTCCTTCTGAAGTCCCTGAATTTTTGTCGGATTACCAGGATGTATTCGATGAGCCCAAATCCAGTGCCCTACCTCCTCATAGGGATTGTGATTGTGCTATAAATTTGATTCCTGGTAGTAAGTTCCCTAAGGGTCGACTTTTTAATTTGTCTGTGCCAGAACATACCGCTATGCGGACTTATATAAAGGAGTCTTTGGAGAAAGGGCATATTCGTCCATCCTCGTCACCTTTGGGTGCAGGGTTCTTTTTTGTGGCCAAGAAGGATGGTTCTCTGAGACCCTGTATAGATTATCGCCTTCTAAATAAAATCACGGTCAAATTTCAGTACCCTTTGCCTCTGCTGTCCGATCTGTTTGCTCGGATTAGGGGGGCTAGTTGGTTCACCAAGATAGATCTTCGAGGAGCTTATAATCTTGTGCATATAAAGCAGGGCGATGAATGGAAAACAGCATTTAATACGCCCGAAGGTCATTTTGAGTACTTGGTGATGCCTTTTGGGCTTTCTAATGCCCCTTCCGTGTTTCAGTCCTTCATGCGCGACATCTTCCGAGAGTATCTGGATAGATTTATGATTGTGTACCTGGATGATATTTTGGTCTTTTCTGATGATTGGGAGTCTCTTGTGAAGCAGGTCAGGATGGTGTTTCAGGTGCTGCGTGCCAATGCCTTGTTTGTGAAGGGCTCTAAATGTCTTTTTGGAGTCCAGAAGGTTTCCTTTTTGGGCTTTATTTTTTCCCCTTCTACTATCAAGATGGATCCAGTTAAAGTCCAGGCCATCTATGACTGGACTCAACCTACATCGGTGAAGAGTCTTCAGAAGTTCTTGGGCTTTGCTTATTTTTACCGTCGCTTCATCACTAATTTTTCTAGTGTGGTTAAACCTTTGACGGATTTGACTAGAAAGGGTGCTGATGTGATGAATTGGTCTTCTGCGGCCGTTGAGGCCTTTCAGGAGCTGAAACGTTGGTTTTCTTCGGCTCCTGTCTTGCATCAGCCTGATGTCTCTCTTCCCTTTCAGGTCGAGGTTGATGCTTCTGAGATTGGAGCAGGGGCTGTCTTGTCACAGAGAAGCTCTGATAGCTCGGTGATGAGACCATGTGCTTTCTTTTCTAGAAAGTTTTCGCCTGCCGAGCGGAATTATGATGTTGGTAATCGGGAGTTGTTGGCAATGAAGTGGGCATTCGAGGAGTGGCGACATTGGCTTGAGGGAGCCAAGCATCGCGTGGTGGTCTTGACGGATCACAAGAATTTGATTTATCTCGAGTCTGCCAAGCGGTTAAATCCTAGACAAGCTCGTTGGTCGCTGTTTTTCTCCCGTTTTGATTTCGTGGTTTCGTACCTTCCGGGCTCAAAGAATGTGAAGGCTGATGCCCTTTCTAGGAGTTTTGTGCCTGACTCTCCGGGAGTAGGGTTGAGCGAAACGGGTCGATCATTTTCAAAAGTCGCCGACTTTTGGCTAAGTCGGCGTCTCATGAAACCCGATCCGACCCCTGTGCTTGTCGGCCATGCGGTACGCGACTTTCGCGCCAAAGTCGCGTTTCAATGACGTGAAAAGCGCCATTTCTCAGCCAATGAAGGTGAACGCAGAGTGTGGGCAGCGTGATGACATAGATCCTGGTCCCCACCATCTTAGAGAAGGGCATTGCAGTGATTGGCTTGCTGTCTGCGGCGTCACAGGGGCTATAAAGGGGCGTTCCCGCCGACCGCCATCTTACTGCTGCTGATCTGAGCTTAGGGACAGGTTGCTGCCGCTTCGTCAGAAGCAGGGAGAGCGTTAGGCAGGGTCCACTAACCACCAAACCGCTTGTGCTGCAGCGATTTCCACTGTCCAACACCACCTTCGGTGTGCAGGGACTGTGGAAGCTATTTTTTTTTTTTTTTCCCCTCAGCGCTGTAGCTCATTGGGCTGCCCTAGAAGGCTCCGTGATAGCTGTATTGCTGTGTGTACGCCACTGTGGAAACCAACTGCTTTTTTCAAAGCACATATCCTCTTGTTCCTTCCTTTCTGCACAGCTATCTTTTTTGTTTGTCCACACTTTTTATTTAATTTGTGCATCAGTCCACTCCTATTGCTGCCTGCCATACCTGGCTTACATTACTGCAGGGAGATAGTAATTGTAGGACAGTTTTTTTTTTTTTTTTGTGGGAGATTAAGATTGGCATTTCTGCTACAGTGCCATCCCTGTGTGTGCCATCTCTCACTGAGTGGGCCATAGAAAGCCTATTTATTTTTTCCGTGATTTGTGTTCTAAAATCTACCTCAACACAAAAACACTACATCAATCAGTGGGAGAAAAATATTGGCCTCAGTCAGGGCTTGTGTGCCACTGCTGTGTGTGCTATCTCTCATTCAGTGGGCTATAGCAAGCCTATTTTTTTATTTTTTTTTTTAATATTATTTGGTTTCTAAAGTCTCCCTGAAAAAAAAAAAAAACCTAAAAAAACAGTGGGAGAGTAATATTGCCCTTTCAGCTTGTGTGCCAGTCTTGACTCCTGGGTGTGCCACCTCTCTCCCTCTCATTCAGTGGGCCATAGAAAGCCTATTTATTTTTTTTTTTAAATATTATTGGGTTTCTAAAGTCTCCCTTAAAAAACAAAAAATACATAAAAAAACAGTGGGAGAGTAATATTGCCCTTTCAGCTTGTGTGCCAGTCTTGACTCCTGGGTGTGCCACCTCTCTCCCTTTCATTCAGTGGGCCATAGAAAACCTATTTATTTTTTCCGTGATTTGTGTTCTAAATTCTACCTCAACACAAAAACACTACATCAATCAGTGGGAGAAAAATATTGGCCTCAGTCAGGGCTTGTGTGCCACTGCTGTGTGTGCTATCTCTCATTCAGTGGGCTATAGCAAGCCTATTTTTTTTTTTTTTTTTTAATATTATTTGGTTTCTAAAGTCTCCCTGAAAAAAAAAAAAAACCTAAAAAAACAGTGGGAGAGTAATATTGCCCTTTCAGCTTGTGTGCCAGTCTTGACTCCTGGGTGTGCCACCTCTCTCCCTCTCATTCAGTGGGCCATAGAAAGCCTATTTATTTATTTTTTTTAAATATTATTGGGTTTCTAAAGTCTCCCTGAAAAAACAAAAAATACATAAAAAAACAGTGGGAGAGTAATATTGCCCTTTCAGCTTGTGTGCCAGTCTTGACTCCTGGGTGTGCCACCTCTCTCCCTTTCATTCAGTGGGCCATAGAAAGCCTATTTATTTTTTCCGTGATTTGTGTTCTAAATTCTACCTCAACACAAAAACACTACATCAATCAGTGGGAGAAAAATATTGGCCTCAGTCAGGGCTTGTGTGCCACTGCTGTGTGTGCTATCTCTCATTCAGTGGGCTATAGCAAGCCTATTTTTTTATTTTTTTTTTAATATTATTTGGTTTCTAAAGTCTCCCTGAAAAAAAAAAAAAACCTAAAAAAACAGTGGGAGAGTAATATTGCCCTTTCAGCTTGTGTGCCAGTCTTGACTCCTGGGTGTGCCACCTCTCTCCCTCTCATTCAGTGGGCCATAGAAAGCCTATTTTTTTTCTTTTTAAATATTATTGGGTTTCTAAAGTCTCCCTGAAAAAACAAAAAATACATAAAAAAACAGTGGGAGAGTAATATTGCCCTTTCAGCTTGTGTGCCAGTCTTGACTCCTGGGTGTGCCACCTCTCTCCCTTTCATTCAGTGGGCCATAGAAAGCCTATTTATTTTTTCCGTGATTTGTGTTCTAAATTCTACCTCAACACAAAAACACTACATCAATCAGTGGGAGAAAAATATTGGCCTCAGTCAGGGCTTGTGTGCCACTGCTGTGTGTGCTATCTCTCATTCAGTGGGCTATAGCAAGCCTATTTTTTTATTTTTTTTTTTAATATTATTTGGTTTCTAAAGTCTCCCTGAAAAAAAAAAAAAACCTAAAAAAACAGTGGGAGAGTAATATTGCCCTTTCAGCTTGTGTGCCAGTCTTGACTCCTGGGTGTGCCACCTCTCTCCCTCTCATTCAGTGGGCCATAGAAAGCCTATTTATTTTTTTTTTTAAATATTATTGGGTTTCTAAAGTCTCCCTGAAAAAACAAAAAATACATAAAAAAACAGTGGGAGAGTAATATTGCCCTTTCAGCTTGTGTGCCAGTCTTGACTCCTGGGTGTGCCACCTCTCTCCCTTTCATTCAGTGGGCCATAGAAAGCCTATTTATTTTTTCCGTGATTTGTGTTCTAAATTCTACCTCAACACAAAAACACTACATCAATCAGTGGGAGAAAAATATTGGCCTCAGTCAGGGCTTGTGTGCCACTGCTGTGTGTGCTATCTCTCATTCAGTGGGCTATAGCAAGCCTATTTTTTTATTTTTTTTTTTAATATTATTTGGTTTCTAAAGTCTCCCTGAAAAAAAAAAAAAAACCTAAAAAAACAGTGGGAGAGTAATATTGCCCTTTCAGCTTGTGTGCCAGTCTTGACTCCTGGGTGTGCCACCTCTCTCCCTCTCATTCAGTGGGCCATAGAAAGCCTATTTATTTTTTTTTTTAAATATTATTGGGTTTCTAAAGTCTCCCTGAAAAAACAAAAAATACATAAAAAAACAGTGGGAGAGTAATATTGCCCTTTCAGCTTGTGTGCCAGTCTTGACTCCTGGGTGTGCCACCTCTCTCCCTTTCATTCAGTGGGCCATAGAAAGCCTATTTATTTTTTCCGTGATTTGTGTTCTAAATTCTACCTCAACACAAAAACACTACATCAATCAGTGGGAGAAAAATATTGGCCTCAGTCAGGGCTTGTGTGCCACTGCTGTGTGTGCTATCTCTCATTCAGTGGGCTATAGCAAGCCTATTTTTTTTTTTTTTTTTTTAATATTATTTGGTTTCTAAAGTCTCCCTGAAAAAAAAAAAAAAACTAAAAAAACAGTGGGAGAGTAATATTGCCCTTTCAGCTTGTGTGCCAGTCTTGACTCCTGGGTGTGCCACCTCTCTCCCTCTCATTCAGTGGGCCATAGAAAGCCTATTTATTTATTTTTTTAAATATTATTGGGTTTCTAAAGTCTCCCTTAAAAAAAAAAAAAACCTAAAAAAACAGTGGGAGAGTAATATTGCCCTTTCAGCTTGTGTGCCAGTCTTGACTCCTGGGTGTGCCACCTCTCTCCCTCTCATTCAGTGGGCCATAGAAAGCCTATTTATTTTTTTTTTAAATATTATTGGGTTTCTAAAGTCTCCCTTAAAAAACAAAAAATACATAAAAAAACAGTGGGAGAGTAATATTGCCCTTTCAGCTTGTGTGCCAGTCTTGACTCCTGGGTGTGCCACCTCTCTCTCTCTAATTGTGGGCCATAGAAAGCCTTTTTTTTTTTTTTTTTTTTTTTAATATTATTTGGTTTCTAAAGTCTCCCTGAAAAAAAAAAAACATAAATTAGGTGGGAGATTAATATTGACATTAGTGCTTGAGTGACAGTCCTGCGTGTGTGTCATCTCTGTGATTTTGTGCCACAGAAAACAGAGTGTGTAACATTGTGCCTGATTTTCCTTGTGGTCTCACCAACCTGTTAAGGGATATTGAAATCATACTGAAGTTATAGCTCACCGTGTAAGTTGTTTGACAGCAACAAATAAAGTTACTTTGGTTAAGATTTTAAAACAATGAGGAAGTCTGGTGCAAGAGGTCGTCGTGGGCGTTCATTGTCAGCTGGTAATGATGGTAGTGGTAGTGGAGCATCAGGTGGTCGTGGGGATAAAAATATTCCACCTAAGTCTGGAGCTGTGGAGCCAGTTTCGTCGTCAGGCTACACAAGGCCTCGAACGCTCTCTTTTCTGGGAGTAGGAAAACCGCTTTTAAAGGCGGAGCAGCAACAGCAAGTTTTGGCTTACATTGCAGACTCAGCCTCTAGCTCTTTTGCCTCCTCTTCCAAAACTGGTAAATGTAAAAGCAGCGCGTCGCTTGTGGATGTTCACGGTCAGGGACAAGTCGCTTCCTTGTCCTCCTCAGCAAAAACTACAACAAGAGAGAAGGATGCAGCAGGCGACACAACGGGTCACTCCATGGAGCTCTTTACACATACCGTCCCTGGCTTAGAAAGTGAAACATTTAACAGGCCATGCCCATTACAAGTATATTCTGACATGGAGTGCACTGATGCACAGCCACAGCCAGAGTACTATGCTGCTCCTTTGACTCAGACCACCACATTGCCCTCTCAGGGTACAGATCCACAATCAGACCCTGATGAGACTATGTTGCCCCGCCACGAACGCTATACCACCGACCGACACAGTGACACAGACGAAGTTGCACACGAGCTCGAAGAGGAGGTAATAGATGACCCAGTTATTGACCCCGATTGGCAGCCATTGGGGGAACAGGGTGCAGGCGGCAGTAGTTCAGAAGCGGAGGTGGAGGAGGGGCCGCAGCAGGCATCAGCATCGCAACAGGTTCCATCTGCCGGGCCCGTATCTGGCCCAAAACGCGTGTCAAAGCCAAAACCTGTTGGAGCACAGCGTTGCCATCCGGTTAAAGCTCAGTCTGCAATCCCTGAAAAGGGATCCGAGTCTAGGAAGAGTGCAGTCTGGCATTTTTTTAAACAACATCCAACTGATCAGCGCAAAGTCATCTGTCAAAAATGTTCAACTAGCTTAAGCAGAGGTCAGAATCTGAAAAGTCTAAATACTAGTTGCATGCATAGACACTTAACCACCATGCATTTTCAAGCCTGGACTAACTACCAAACGTCCCTCAAGGTTGTAGCACCCTCGGCCAATGAAGCTAGTCAGCAACGCAACATCCCTTCCGTCACTGTAAGGCCACCATTTTCCGCACCACCGGCAGTATCTGTGCAGGTTTCTTTGCCAGCCAAAAGCAGTCAGGGTCAGGGAATCACCAGTTTTGTAGGAGGAAATATTGCATCTAGGGCACCGGCGGAAACAATACCGTCTCCAACCGTCTCTCAGTCTGCCATGTACACCGGCACACCCGAAAGTTCCACGATCTCCAGCTCTCCAGTCCAGCTCACCCTACATGAGACTCTGGTTAGAAAAAGGAAGTACTTATCCTCGCATCCGCGTACACAGGGTTTTAACGCCCACATAGCTAGACTAATCTCGTTAGAGATGATGCCCTACCGGTTAGTTGAAAGCGAAGCTTTCAAAGCCCTGATGGAGTACGCTGAACCACGATACGAGCTACCCAGTTGACACTTTTTTTCCAGAAAAGCCATCCCAGCCCTGCACCAGCATGTTAAACAGCGCATCGTCCATGCACTCAGGCAATCTGTGAGTACAAAGGTGCACCTGACTACAGATGCATGGACCAGTAGGCATGGCCAGGGACGTTATGTGTCCATCACGGCACACTGGGTGAATGTGGTGGATGCAGGGTCCACAGGCGACATCAATTTAGGGACAGTTGTGCCTAGCCCACGGTCTAGGAAACAGTTGGCTGTAGGCGTTCGCACCCCCTCCTCCTCCTCCTCCTCGTCCTCCTGCAGAAGCTACAGCTCTTCCACAGAACGCAGTCTGCCAACCACTCCATCGGCAGATGACACTGTTGCACACCAGTTGTCCCATTATGGGCCAGCTACTGCCAAGCGTCAGCAGGCTGTATTGGCTATGAAGTGCTTGGGCGACAACAGACACACCGCGGAAGTTCTGTCCGAGTTCTTGCAACAAGAAACGCAGTCGTGGCTGGGCACAGTAGATCTTGAGGCAGGCAAGGTAGTGAGTGATAACGGAAGGAATTTCATGGCTGCCATCTCCCTTTCCCAACTGAAACACATTCCTTGCCTGGCTCACACCTTAAACCTGGTGGTGCAGTGCTTATTGAAAACTTATCCTGGGTTCTCCGACCTGCTCCTCAAAGTGCGTGCACTTTGCTCACATATCCGACGTTCGCCTGTACACGCCAGCCGTATGCAGACCTATCAGCGGTCTTTGAACCTTCCCCAGCATCGCCTAATCATAGACGTTGCAACAAGGTGGAACTCAACACTGCACATGCTTCAGAGACTGTGCGAACAGAGGCGTGCTGTTATTTATTTGTGGGAGGATACACGGGCAGGCAGTAGGATGGCAGACATGGAATTGTCAGGTGTGCAGTGGTCTAAGATACAAGACATGTGTCAAGTCCTTCAGTGTTTTGAGGAATGCACATGGCTGGTTAGTGCAGACAACGCCGTAATAAGCATGAGCATCCCCCTAATGCGTCTGCTGATGCAAAGTTTGACGCACATAAAGGAGCAGGCGTCTGCACCAGAGGAAGAGGAAAGCCTTGATGACAGTCAGCCATTGTCTGGTCAGGGCAGTGTACAGGACGAGGTAGCGGGCGAAGAGGAGGTGGAGGACGAGGAGGATGATGGGGATGAGTATATTTTTAATGCCGAACCTTTCCCGGGGGCACAGGAATTTGGTTGCGTGTCACGGCCGGGTTCTGGTTTTTTGAGGGACACAAGTGACGTAGATTTGCCTGCAACTGCCCCTCAACCAATCACAACCGGAGATTTGACAACTGGAACTTTGGCCCACATGGCGGATTATGCCTTACGTATCCTAAAAAGGGACACACGCATTACGAAAATGATGAACGATGACGATTACTGGTTGGCCTGCCTCCTTGATCCACGCTATAAAGGCAAATTGCAAAATATTATGCCACATGAGAACTTGGAACTAATATTAGCAACCAAACAATCAACTCTTGTTGACCGTTTGCTTCAGGCATTCCCAGCACACAGCGCATGTGATCGTTCTCACACGAGCTCCAGGGGGCAGCAGACTAGGAGTGTTAGGGGTGCACACATCAGAAGTGGCGTTGGACAGAGGGGTTTTCTGACCAGGTTGTGGAGTGATTTTGCTATGACCGCAGACAGGACAGGTACTGCTGCATCAATTGAAAGTGACAGGAGACAACATTTGTCCAGTATGGTTACTAACTATTTTTCATCCCTTATCGATGTTCTCCCTCAACCGTCATTCCCATTTGATTACTGGGCCTCCAAATTAGACACCTGGCCAGAATTGGCAGAATATGCATTGCAGAAGCTTGCTTGCCCGGCAGCAAGTGTCCTATCAGAAAGAGTATTCAGTGCTGCAGGTTCAATATTAACCGAAAAAAGGACTCGTCTGGCTACCCAAAATGTTGACGATCTAACATTCATTAAAATGAACCACAACTGGATTTCGAAATCTTTTTCCCCACCTTGCCCGGCCGACACCTAGCTTTCCTATGAAAAGCTCTTGCCTGTGAATTACTTTTCTAATGTCTAATTTGCTGCAGCTGATTGTACAGCATACGACATGTTTACACCTCCCTAAATGGCAAAACTCCCCACACGGGGCCGTGGTATCGCGACTTGGCGCAAGCACCCGTGAGACTGCTGTTTGTCTGAAGAGGTGGGTGTGCTCGCTTTTGGTTGACGGCATTGCTACTGGGTCCCTCATAGTACAATGTAGTGTCTCTGGCGGTGGTGGTGCGCACCCAACGTCAGACACACCGTTGTAACATGAGGGGCCCTGGGGCGGTCCCGCCGGCCTCAAGAGAGTTCCCCCCTACCCCAGCTCAAAATGTGCTCTACCACGTGCAAAATTATGTCGCACAGCTCCACCAATCTTTAGTCTATTCGCTGACATCATTCAATGTCTGGCACTGACAATACAAATTTGTAGACATCTATGATGCAACTTAAAGTAGTCTGTGTCTGTGTCCTATATTGGCACCATTAAATAGTTACTGCCAAATTACTATGTCAGAAACTCAGTAGATGAGCCCACCCCTGTACCTAAGTATGCCACCTTTTTTTTTGTTTTGGTTGTTTTGCGAGACATTAACATCTATTTATATTTTGGGAGTACTGGGACAGACACTCCTTGCACTACTCCTCCACTCACCACCAAGCTGCCTGTGTATCCATGTAACCGCTGTAAAGCTGCCTGGCCCATGAGCCTATTGTTTGTTATTTTAGGCCTTTGATAGCCTGTCTGCGGTCCCTACTTTAAATACTCCTCCACTCACCACCAAGCTGCCTGTGTATCCATGTAACCGCTGTAAAGCTGCCATGAGCCTATTGTTTGTTATTTTAGGCCTTTGATAGCCTGTCTGCGGTCCCTACTTTAAATACTCCTCCACTCACCACCAAGCTGCCTGTGTATCCATGTAACCGCTGTAAAGCTGCCATGAGCCTATTGTTTGTTATTTTAGGCCTTTGATAGCCTGTCTGCGGTCCCTACTTTAAATACTCCTCCACTCACCACCAAGCTGCCTGTGTATCCATGTAACCGCTGTAAAGCTGCCATGAGCCTATTGTTTGTTATTTTAGGCCTTTGATAGCCTGTCTGCGGTCCCTACTTTAAATACTCCTCCACTGACCAGACCACTGCTGCCCGTGTACCCCTGGAACCAATTATAAAGTGCCTACAGCCAGCCCATTTTCTTATGTTAGGCCTTTGAAGCCTGTCTGCGGTCCCTACTTTAAATACTCCTCCACTCACCACCACCAAGCTGCCTGCCCGTGTATCCATGTAACCGCTGTAAAACTGCCATAAGCCTATTGTTTGTTATTTTAGGCCTTTGATAGCCTGTCTGCGGTCCCTACTTTAAATACTCCTCCACTCACCACCACCAAGCTGCCTGCCCGTGTATCCATGTAACCGCTGTAAAACTGCCATAAGCCTATTGTTTGTTATTTTAGGCCTTTGATAGCCTGTCTGCGGTCCCTACTTTAAATACTCCTCCACTGACCAGACCACTGCTGCCCGTGTACCCCTGGAACCAATTATAAAGTGCCTACAGCCAGCCCATTTTCTTATGTTAGGCCTTTGAAGCCTGTCTGCGGTCCCTACTTTAAATACTCCTCCACTGACCACCAAGCTGCCTGCCCGTGTATCCATGTAACCGCTGTAAAGCTGCCATGAGCCTATTGTTTGTTATTTTAGGCCTTTGATAGCCTGTCTGCGGTCCCTACTTTAAATACTCCTCCACTCACCACCAAGCTGCCTGTGTATCCATGTAACCGCTGTAAAGCTGCCATGAGCCTATTGTTTGTTATTTTAGGCCTTTGATAGCCTGTCTGCGGTCCCTACTTTAAATACTCCTCCACTGACCAGACCACTGCTGCCCGTGTACCCCTGGAACCAATTATAAAGTGCCTACAGCCAGCCCATTTTCTTATGTTAGGCCTTTGATAGCCTGTCTGCGGTCCCTACTTTAAATACTCCTCCACTCACCACCACCAAGCTGCCTGCCCGTGTATCCATGTAACCGCTGTAAAACTGCCATAAGCCTATTGTTTGTTATTTTAGGCCTTTGATAGCCTGTCTGCGGTCCCTACTTTAAATACTCCTCCACTGACCAGACCACTGCTGCCCGTGTACCCCTGGAACCAATTATAAAGTGCCTACAGCCAGCCCATTTTCTTATGTTAGGCCTTTGAAGCCTGTCTGCGGTCCCTACTTTAAATACTCCTCCACTGACCACCAAGCTGCCTGCCCGTGTATCCATGTAACCGCTGTAAAGCTGCCATGAGCCTATTGTTTGTTATTTTAGGCCTTTGATAGCCTGTCTGCGGTCCCTACTTTAAATACTCCTCCACTCACCACCAAGCTGCCTGTGTATCCATGTAACCGCTGTAAAGCTGCCATGAGCCTATTGTTTGTTATTTTAGGCCTTTGATAGCCTGTCTGCGGTCCCTACTTTAAATACTCCTCCACTGACCAGACCACTGCTGCCCGTGTACCCCTGGAACCAATTATAAAGTGCCTACAGCCAGCCCATTTTCTTATGTTAGGCCTTTGAAGCCTGTCTGCGGTCCCTACTTTAAATACTCCTCCACTCACCACCACCAAGCTGCCTGCCCGTGTATCCATGTAACCGCTGTGAAACTGCCATGAGCCTATTGTTTGTTATGTTAGGCGTTTGATAGCCTGTCTGCGGTCCCTACTTTAAATACTCCTCCACTGACCAGACCACTGCTGCCCGTGTACCCCTGGAACCAATTATAAAGTGCCTACAGCCAGCCCATTTTCTTATGTTAGGCCTTTGAAGCCTGTCTGCGGTCCCTACTTTAAATACTCCTCCACTGACCACCAAGCTGCCTGCCCGTGTATCCATGTAACCGCTGTAAAACTGCCATGAGCCTATTGTTTGTTATTTTAGGCCTTTGATAGCCTGTCTGCGGTCCCTACTTTAAATACTCCTCCACTCACCACCACCAAGCTGCCTGCCCGTGTATCCATGTAACCGCTGTGAAACTGCCATGAGCCTATTGTTTGTTATGTTAGGCCTTTGATAGCCTGTCTGCGGTCCCTACTTTAAATACTCCTCCACTGACCACCAAGCTGCCTGCCCGTGTATCCATGTAACCGCTGTAAAACTGCCATAAGCCTATTGTTTGTTATTTTAGGCCTTTGATAGCCTGTCTGCGGTCCCTACTTTAAATACTCCTCCACTCACCACCACCAAGTTGCCTGCCCGTGTATCCATGTAACCGCTGTAAAACTGCCATGAGCCTATTGTTTGTTATTTTAGGCCTTTGATAGCCTGTCTGCGGCCCCTACTTGCAATACTCCTCCACTGACCACAATGCTGCCTGGAGTGCCTGCCTGTGTATCCATGTAACCGATGTAAAACTGCCATGACTGCCTACTGTTTGTTATTTTAGGCCTTTGATAGCCTGTCTGCAGCCCCTACTTGCAATACTCCTCCACTGACCACACCAATGCTGCCCGTGTACCCCTGGAACCTATTTAAAAGTTCATAGAGCCTAGTTATATATTTTATTTACTATTAATAAGGCCATGATGGACTACGCTGTACCACGCTACAAGCTAACCAGTCGACACTTCTTTTGCGAGAAAAGCCATCCCAACCCTCCACCAGCATGTAGAAGACCGCATTGTCCATGCACTCTGGCAATCTGTGAGTACAAAGGTGCACCTGACAACAGACGCATGGACCTGTAGGCATGGCCACGGAAGATTACGTGTCCATTACGGCGCAATGGGTTAATGTGGTGGATGCATGGTCCACAGGGGACAGCCTACTAAGTCTGTCTGCAGTCCCTAATTCAAATTGTCCTCCACAGTCTAAATCGGAACTTCCACCTTCTGGCTTTCGGCCTATAGTATCAGAAATTAAACTGCATTTGGCCTTCAACTTTGGTTAGGGCCTACTAACGGCTTCTGCCCCTCCCTGGTGTTGCCCTCAACTAAATAAAGCTGAGCTTCAACCTTCTGCTCCAAATTACCATTTTGAAAAATGCAATAGGCTTTTCCGGCCTACTAAAGGTGTCTGTCTGTGTGCCCCTGCCTGGTGTTGTCCTCAACTAAATAAAGCTGAGCTTCAACCTTCCGGCTCTCATTAAGTGGTTTTAAAAAAAAAAAATGGTGGTTAGGGCCTACTAACGGCTTCTGCCCCTCCCTGGTGTTGCCCTCAACTAAATAAAGCTGAGCTTCAACCTTCTGCTCCAAATTACCATTTTGAAAAATGCAATAGGCTTTTCGGGCCTACTAAAGGTGTCTGTCTGTGTGCCCCTCCCTGGTGTTGTCCTCAACTAAATAAAGCTGAGCTTCAACCTTCCGGCTCTCATTATGTGGTTTTAAAAAAAAAAATGGTGGTTAGGGCCTACTAACGGCTTCTGCCCCTCCCTGGTGTTGTCCTCAACTAAATAAAGCTGAGCTTCAACCTTCCGGCTCTCATTAAGTGGTTTTAAAAAAAAAAAATGGTGGTTAGGGCCTACTAACGGCTTCTGCCCCTCCCTGGTGTTGCCCTCAACTAAATAAAGCTGAGCTTCAACCTTCTGCTCCAAATTACCATTTTGAAAAATGCAATAGGCTTTTCCGGCCTACTAAAGGTGTCTGTCTGTGTGCCCCTCCCTGGTGTTGTCCTCAACTAAATAAAGCTGAGCTTCAACCTTCCGGCTCTCATTATGTGGTTTTAAAAAAAAAAATGGTGGTTAGGGCCTACTAACGGCTTCTGCCCCTCCCTGGTGTTGTCCTCAACTAAATAAAGCTGAGCTTCAACCTTCCGGCTCTCATTAAGTGGTTTTAAAAAAAAAAAAATGGTGGTTAGGGCTTACTAACGGCTTCTGCCCCTCCCTGGTGTTGTCCTCAACTAAATAAAGCTGAGCTTCAACCTTCCGGCTCTCATTATGTGGTTTTAAAAAAAAAAATGGTGGTTAGGGCCTACTAACGGCTTCTGCCCCTCCCTGGTGTTGTCCTCAACTAAATAAAGCTGAGCTTCAACCTTCCGGCTCTCATTAAGTGGTTTTAAAAAAAAAAATGGTGGTTAGGGCCTACTAACGGCTTCTGCCCCTCCCTGGTGTTGCCCTCAACTAAATAAAGCTGAGCTTCAACCTTCTGCTCCAAATTACCATTTTGAAAAATGCAATAGGCTTTTCAGGCCTACTAAAGGTGTCTGTCTGTGTGCCCCTGCCTGGTGTTGTCCTCAACTAAATAAAGCTGAGCTTCAACCTTCCGGCTCTCATTAAGTGGTTTTAAAAAAAAAAAATGGTGGTTAGGGCCTACTAACGGCTTCTGCCCCTCCCTGGTGTTGCCCTCAACTAAATAAAGCTGAGCTTCAACCTTCTGCTCCAAATTACCATTTTGAAAAATGCAATAGGCTTTTCCGGCCTACTAAAGGTGTCTGTCTGTGTGCCCCTCCCTGGTGTTGTCCTCAACTAAATAAAGCTGAGCTTCAACCTTCCGGCTCTCATTATGTGGTTTTAAAAAAAAAAATGGTGGTTAGGGCCTACTAACGGCTTCTGCCCCTCCCTGGTGTTGTCCTCAACTAAATAAAGCTGAGCTTCAACCTTCCGGCTCTCATTAAGTGGTTTTAAAAAAAAAAAATGGTGGTTAGGGCCTACTAACGGCTTCTGCCCCTCCCTGGTGTTGTCCTCAACTAAATAAAGCTGAGCTTCAACCTTCCGGCTCTCATTATGTGGTTTTAAAAAAAAAAATGGTGGTTAGGGCCTACTAACGGCTTCTGCCCCTCCCTGGTGTTGCCCTCAACTAAATAAAGCTGAGCTTCAACCTTCTGCTCCAAATTACCATTTTGAAAAATGCAATAGGCTTTTCAGGCCTACTAAAGGTGTCTGTCTGTGTGCCCCTGCCTGGTGTTGTCCTCAACTAAATAAAGCTGAGCTTCAACCTTCCGGCTCTCATTAAGTGGTTTTAAAAAAAAAAAAATGGTGGTTAGGGCCTACTAACGGCTTCTGCCCCTCCCTGGTGTTGCCCTCAACTAAATAAAGCTGAGCTTCAACCTTCTGCTCCAAATTACCATTTTGAAAAATGCAATAGGCTTTTCCGGCCTACTAAAGGTGTCTGTCTGTGTGCCCCTCCCTGGTGTTGTCCTCAACTAAATAAAGCTGAGCTTCAACCTTCCGGCTCTCATTAAGTGGTTTTAAAAAAAAAAATGGTGGTTAGGGCCTACTAACGGCTTCTGCCCCTCCCTGGTGTTGTCCTCAACTAAATAAAGCTGAGCTTCAACCTTCCGGCTCTCATTAAGTGGTTTTAAAAAAAAAAATGGTGGTTAGGGCCTACTAACGGCTTCTGCCCCTCCCTGGTGTTGTCCTCAACTAAATAAAGCTGAGCTTCAACCTTCCGGCTCTCATTAAGTGGTTTTAAAAAAAAAAAGGGTGGTTAGGGCCTACTAACGGCTTCTGCCCCTCCCTGGTGTTGCCCTCAACTAAATAAAGCTGAGCTTCAACCTTCTGCTCCAAATTACCATTTTGAAAAATGCAATAGGCTTTTCAGGCCTACTAAAGGTGTCTGTCTGTGTGCCCCTCCCTGGTGTTGTCCTCAACTAAATAAAGCTGAGCTTCAACCTTCCGGCTCTCATTAAGTGGTTTTTAAAAAAAAAAAATGGTGGTTAGGGCCTACTAACGGCTTCTGCCCCTCCCTGGTGTTGCCCTCAACTAAATAAAGCTGAGCTTCAACCTTCTGCTCCAAATTACCATTTTGAAAAATGCAATAGGCTTTTCCGGCCTACTAAAGGTGTCTGTCTGTGTGCCCCTCCCTGGTGTTGTCCTCAACTAAATAAAGCTGAGCTTCAACCTTCCGGCTCTCATTAAGTGGTTTTAAAAAAAAAAAATGGTGGTTAGGGCCTACTAACGGCTTCTGCCCCTCCCTGGTGTTGCCCTCAACTAAATAAAGCTGAGCTTCAACCTTCTGCTCCAAATTACCATTTTGAAAAATGCAATAGGCTTTTCCGGCCTACTAAAGGTGTCTGTCTGTGTGCCCCTCCCTGGTGTTGTCCTCAACTAAATAAAGCTGAGCTTCAACCTTCCGGCTCTCATTATGTGGTTTTAAAAAAAAAAATGGTGGTTAGGGCCTACTAACGGCTTCTGCCCCTCCCTGGTGTTGTCCTCAACTAAATAAAGCTGAGCTTCAACCTTCCGGCTCTCATTAAGTGGTTTTAAAAAAAAAAAATGGTGGTTAGGGCCTACTAATGGCTTCTGCCCCTCCCTGGTGTTGCCCTCAACTAAATAAAGCTGAGCTTCAACCTTCTGCTCCAAATTACCATTTTGAAAAATGCAATAGGCTTTTCCGGCCTACTAAAGGTGTCTGTCTGTGTGCCCCTCCCTGGTGTTGTCCTCAACTAAATAAAGCTGAGCTTCAACCTTCCGGCTCTCATTATGTGGTTTTAAAAAAAAAAATGGTGGTTAGGGCCTACTAACGGCTTCTGCCCCTCCCTGGTGTTGTCCTCAACTAAATAAAGCTGAGCTTCAACCTTCCGGCTCTCATTAAGTGGTTTTAAAAAAAAAAAAATGGTGGTTAGGGCCTACTAACGGCTTCTGCCCCTCCCTGGTGTTGTCCTCAACTAAATAAAGCTGAGCTTCAACCTTCCGGCTCTCATTATGTGGTTTTAAAAAAAAAAATGGTGGTTAGGGCCTACTAACGGCTTCTGCCCCTCCCTGGTGTTGTCCTCAACTAAATAAAGCTGAGCTTCAACCTTCCGGCTCTCATTAAGTGGTTTTAAAAAAAAAAATGGTGGTTAGGGCCTACTAACGGCTTCTGCCCCTCCCTGGTGTTGCCCTCAACTAAATAAAGCTGAGCTTCAACCTTCTGCTCCAAATTACCATTTTGAAAAATGCAATAGGCTTTTCAGGCCTACTAAAGGTGTCTGTCTGTGTGCCCCTGCCTGGTGTTGTCCTCAACTAAATAAAGCTGAGCTTCAACCTTCCGGCTCTCATTAAGTGGTTTTAAAAAAAAAAAATGGTGGTTAGGGCCTACTAACGGCTTCTGCCCCTCCCTGGTGTTGCCCTCAACTAAATAAAGCTGAGCTTCAACCTTCTGCTCCAAATTACCATTTTGAAAAATGCAATAGGCTTTTCCGGCCTACTAAAGGTGTCTGTCTGTGTGCCCCTCCCTGGTGTTGTCCTCAACTAAATAAAGCTGAGCTTCAACCTTCCGGCTCTCATTATGTGGTTTTAAAAAAAAAAATGGTGGTTAGGGCCTACTAACGGCTTCTGCCCCTCCCTGGTGTTGTCCTCAACTAAATAAAGCTGAGCTTCAACCTTCCGGCTCTCATTAAGTGGTTTTAAAAAAAAAAAATGGTGGTTAGGGCCTACTAACGGCTTCTGCCCCTCCCTGGTGTTGTCCTCAACTAAATAAAGCTGAGCTTCAACCTTCCGGCTCTCATTATGTGGTTTTAAAAAAAAAAATGGTGGTTAGGGCCTACTAACGGCTTCTGCCCCTCCCTGGTGTTGCCCTCAACTAAATAAAGCTGAGCTTCAACCTTCTGCTCCAAATTACCATTTTGAAAAATGCAATAGGCTTTTCAGGCCTACTAAAGGTGTCTGTCTGTGTGCCCCTGCCTGGTGTTGTCCTCAACTAAATAAAGCTGAGCTTCAACCTTCCGGCTCTCATTAAGTGGTTTTAAAAAAAAAAAATGGTGGTTAGGGCCTACTAACGGCTTCTGCCCCTCCCTGGTGTTGCCCTCAACTAAATAAAGCTGAGCTTCAACCTTCTGCTCCAAATTACCATTTTGAAAAATGCAATAGGCTTTTCCGGCCTACTAAAGGTGTCTGTCTGTGTGCCCCTCCCTGGTGTTGTCCTCAACTAAATAAAGCTGAGCTTCAACCTTCCGGCTCTCATTAAGTGGTTTTAAAAAAAAAAATGGTGGTTAGGGCCTACTAACGGCTTCTGCCCCTCCCTGGTGTTGTCCTCAACTAAATAAAGCTGAGCTTCAACCTTCCGGCTCTCATTAAGTGGTTTTAAAAAAAAAAATGGTGGTTAGGGCCTACTAACGGCTTCTGCCCCTCCCTGGTGTTGTCCTCAACTAAATAAAGCTGAGCTTCAACCTTCCGGCTCTCATTAAGTGGTTTTAAAAAAAAAAAGGGTGGTTAGGGCCTACTAACGGCTTCTGCCCCTCCCTGGTGTTGCCCTCAACTAAATAAAGCTGAGCTTCAACCTTCTGCTCCAAATTACCATTTTGAAAAATGCAATAGACTTTTCAGGCCTACTAAAGGTGTCTGTCTGTGTGCCCCTGCCTGGTGTTGTCCTCAACTAAATAAAGCTGAGCTTCAACCTTCCGGCTCTCATTAAGTGGTTTTAAAAAAAAAAAATGGTGGTTAGGGCCTACTAACGGCTTCTGCCCCTCCCTGGTGTTGCCCTCAACTAAATAAAGCTGAGCTTCAACCTTCTGCTCCAAATTACCATTTTGAAAAATGCAATAGGCTTTTCCGGCCTACTAAAGGTGTCTGTCTGTGTGCCCCTCCCTGGTGTTGTCCTCAACTAAATAAAGCTGAGCTTCAACCTTCCGGCTCTCATTATGTGGTTTTAAAAAAAAAAATGGTGGTTAGGGCCTACTAACGGCTTCTGCCCCTCCCTGGTGTTGTCCTCAACTAAATAAAGCTGAGCTTCAACCTTCCGGCTCTCATTAAGTGGTTTTAAAAAAAAAAAAATGGTGGTTAGGGCCTACTAACGGCTTCTGCCCCTCCCTGGTGTTGTCCTCAACTAAATAAAGCTGAGCTTCAACCTTCCGGCTCTCATTATGTGGTTTTAAAAAAAAAAATGGTGGTTAGGGCCTACTAACGGCTTCTGCCCCTCCCTGGTGTTGTCCTCAACTAAATAAAGCTGAGCTTCAACCTTCCGGCTCTCATTAAGTGGTTTTAAAAAAAAAAATGGTGGTTAGGGCCTACTAACGGCTTCTGCCCCTCCCTGGTGTTGCCCTCAACTAAATAAAGCTGAGCTTCAACCTTCTGCTCCAAATTACCATTTTGAAAAATGCAATAGGCTTTTCCGGCCTACTAAAGGTGTCTGTCTGTGTGCCCCTCCCTGGTGTTGTCCTCAACTAAATAAAGCTGAGCTTCAACCTTCCGGCTCTCATTATGTGGTTTTAAAAAAAAAAATGGTGGTTAGGGCCTACTAACGGCTTCTGCCCCTCCCTGGTGTTGTCCTCAACTAAATAAAGCTGAGCTTCAACCTTCCGGCTCTCATTAAGTGGTTTTAAAAAAAAAAAAATGGTGGTTAGGGCCTACTAACGGCTTCTGCCCCTCCCTGGTGTTGTCCTCAACTAAATAAAGCTGAGCTTCAACCTTCCGGCTCTCATTATGTGGTTTTAAAAAAAAAAATGGTGGTTAGGGCCTACTAACGGCTTCTGCCCCTCCCTGGTGTTGTCCTCAACTAAATAAAGCTGAGCTTCAACCTTCCGGCTCTCATTAAGTGGTTTTAAAAAAAAAAATGGTGGTTAGGGCCTACTAACGGCTTCTGCCCCTCCCTGGTGTTGCCCTCAACTAAATAAAGCTGAGCTTCAACCTTCTGCTCCAAATTACCATTTTGAAAAATGCAATAGGCTTTTCAGGCCTACTAAAGGTGTCTGTCTGTGTGCCCCTGCCTGGTGTTGTCCTCAACTAAATAAAGCTGAGCTTCAACCTTCCGGCTCTCATTAAGTGGTTTTAAAAAAAAAAAATGGTGGTTAGGGCCTACTAACGGCTTCTGCCCCTCCCTGGTGTTGCCCTCAACTAAATAAAGCTGAGCTTCAACCTTCTGCTCCAAATTACCATTTTGAAAAATGCAATAGGCTTTTCCGGCCTACTAAAGGTGTCTGTCTGTGTGCCCCTCCCTGGTGTTGTCCTCAACTAAATAAAGCTGAGCTTCAACCTTCCGGCTCTCATTAAGTGGTTTTAAAAAAAAAAATGGTGGTTAGGGCCTACTAACGGCTTCTGCCCCTCCCTGGTGTTGTCCTCAACTAAATAAAGCTGAGCTTCAACCTTCCGGCTCTCATTAAGTGGTTTTAAAAAAAAAAATGGTGGTTAGGGCCTACTAACGGCTTCTGCCCCTCCCTGGTGTTGTCCTCAACTAAATAAAGCTGAGCTTCAACCTTCCGGCTCTCATTAAGTGGTTTTAAAAAAAAAAAGGGTGGTTAGGGCCTACTAACGGCTTCTGCCCCTCCCTGGTGTTGCCCTCAACTAAATAAAGCTGAGCTTCAACCTTCTGCTCCAAATTACCATTTTGAAAAATGCAATAGGCTTTTCCGGCCTACTAAAGGTGTCTGTCTGTGTGCCCCTGCCTGGTGTTGCCCTCAACTAAATAAAGCTGAGCTTCAACCTTCTGCTCCAAATTACCATTTTAAAAAATGCAATAGGCTTTTCCGGCCTACTAAAGGTGTCTGCCCCTCCCTGGTGTTGTCCTCAACTGAACAAAGCTGAGCTTCCACATTCTGGCTTTCGCCCTATACTATCAGATATTAAACTGCATTTGGCCTACTAGTGTGGTTAGGCCCTTGAAACAGTGTCTGCTGCTCTTGGGTTTGCTACTCCACTGAACAAAGCAATGCCGCCTGTTTAGTCCTGTTACCAATTTTGAACTGCATGTAGCCTACTTTATTCTTTGGCCCTATATCTGTTTCCTCCTCATCCTGCCCATTGCCCAGCCACTGCTAAATGAGTCTGCTGGTACATTGACCTAGACCACTACATTCCCCTTGTACTCTACACAGCCAGAATCTGTCCCTGCTGAAAGTAAGGTTCCCCTTCCCGCATGTTATACCACCTTACACAGGGACAAAGAGGAAGGTGCAGATGAAAGTGCAGGTTCCTTCATCAGGTGGGGGGGCATACTCGTTGGCGACGTCACTGGCACAGGGCCCCTCAGAGTACGCAAAAGTGTCGCTGCTGGTGGGAGGCGCCCCCGCCATGCAAACACACCGCCGTACTTTGAGGGGCCCTGTGCCAGTGGCAATGCGAACGAGTGGGCCCCCCCCCTGCTTGCTCAGGATCACAGCACTTGCAACTTTTAAATACTTACCTTTCCCTGCAACACCGCCGTGACGTAGTCCGCATTTCCTGGGCCCACGAAAAACTTGAGCCAGCCCTACTCCCCCCACAACTTTCCCCCAATTCCCTATGCCCAACTATTATTATACAGTTAATTAAGATTGGCAAGCTTCAGAAACAAGAATGGATGTTTTTGGCATTAAAATGGGCACTGTAGGTGTTTTCCTGGCCTCCTCTCACTGCCGACTATGCTTCCCCATTGACTTGCATTGGGTTTCGTGTTTCGGTCGATCCCCGACTTTTAGCGATAATCGGCCGACTGCACTCGACTCGACTCTGGACAAAATCGGGTTTCCCAAAACCCTACTCGATCTTAAAAAAATGAAAGTCGCTCAACCCTATCCGGGAGTTTCTGAGCCGGCTGGTATCCTCAGAGAGGGGGTGATTTTGTCTGCCATCTCCCCTGATTTGCGGCGGGTACTGCAGGAATTTCAGGCCGATAGACCTGACCGTTGTCCACCGGAGAGACTGTTTGTCCTGGATAGATGGACCAGTAGAGTTATTTCCGAGGTTCATTCTTCTGTGTTGGCGGGTCATCCTGGGATTTTTGGTACCAGGGATCTGGTGGCCAGGTCCTTTTGGTGGCCTTCCTTGTCGCAGGATATGCGTTCCTTTGTGCAGTCCTGTGGGATTTGTGCTCGGGCCAAGCCTTGCTGTTCTCGTGCCAGTGGATTGCTTTTGCCTTTGCCTGTCCCGAAGAGGCCTTGGACGCATATTTCCATGGATTTCATTTCGGATCTTCCAGTCTCTCAGAGGATGTCTGTCATCTGGGTGGTTTGTGATCGTTTTTCTAAAATGGTCCATTTGGTGCCCTTGCCTAAGTTGCCCGCCTCCTCTGATTTGGTTCCGCTGTTTTTTCAGAATGTGGTTCGTTTGCATGGTATTCCGGAGAACATTGTGTCTGACAGAGGATCCCAAGTTGTGTCCAGATTTTGGCGGTCCTTTTGTGCTAAGATGGGCATTGATTTGTCTTTTTCTTCGGCCTTCCATCCTCAGACAAATGGCCAAACCGAACGAACTAATCAGACCTTGGAAGCTTATCTGAGATGTTTTGTTTCTGCTGATCAGGATGATTGGGTGACTTTTTTGCCATTGGCTGTGTTCGCCCTCAATAAAATAATCGGGCAAGTTCTGCTACTTTGGTTTTGCCTTTTTTTGTGTAATTCTGGTTTTCATCCCCGTTTTTCCTCAGGTCAGGTTGAGCCTTCTGACTGTCCTGGGGTGGTTTCTGTGGTGGATAGGTTGCAGCAGATTTGGAACCAAAGAAGTGGACAATTTGACGTTGTCACAGGAGAAGGCTCAGCGCTTTGCTAATCGCCGTCGCTGTGTGAGGGATTTGGTATGGTTGTCTGTTGTGAATTAGACTATTTTGGCTCCCTCTAGTGGTTACTAGTGATATGACTCTGGGATTTCCTTCCATCTGTTTGCACCCAGCTGGGTCGTTACTTCAGGGGTGTTGCTATATAAACCTCCTGGAACCTTAGTCCAGTGCTTGGCATCGGTGTTATCAGACACATTCTGTTTGCTCCTGTTTGCTGGTCCTGGTTCGTGCTAAATTAAGCTAAGTCTTGCTTCTTTGTTTTTTGGGTTATTTGTTTGCTATCATTTTTGTCCAGCTTGTACTAAATGTGATTCCTGACCTTGCTGGAAGCTCTAGGGGGCTGGTGTTCTCCCCTCAGGCCGTTAGTCGGTTCGGGGGTTCTTGAATTTCCAGTGTGGATATTTTTGATAGGATTTTTTGCTGACCATATAAGTTATCTTTCTATATTCTGCTATTAGCTAGTGGGCCTCTCTTTGCTAAATTCCTAGCTCATTCTTATGTTTGTCTTTTCCTCTTACCTCACCGTTATTATTTGTGGGGGGCTTCTATCCAACTTTTTGGGGTATTTCCTCTGGAGGCAAGAAAGGTCTTTCTTTTCCCTTCTAGGGGTAGTTAGCTCTCCGGCTGGCGCGAGACGTCTAGGATCAACGTAGGAACGTTCCCCGGCTGCTGGTATTTGTGGTGCTAGGATTAGTTATATGGTCAGCCCAGTTACCACTGCCCTATGAGCTGGTTTTCTGTATTTACTGACTTAGCATTATTCCTGAGACCCTCTGCCATTGGGGTCATAACAGTATGCCAGGCCCATATTGAATGTTTAAAGCATTGCAGAAGTGGGATAATAAGAAAGGAAATTCTGAGGTTTTTTTTTTTTTCCTTCCTTCTCTTCCTCCCCTTTACCTTTGAGTGGCGTGTGCTTGCTGCAGACATGAATGTGCAGACCTTGATTACAAGTGTTGACCAGCTGGCAGCTCGTGTGTAGGGTATACAAGATTTTGTTACCAGTAGTCCTATGTCTGAACCTAAAATACCTATTCCGGAATTGTTTGCTGGAGACCGATTTAGGTTTAGGAATTTCAAGAATAATTGTAAATTGTTTCTTTCTCTGAGACCCCGTTCATCTGGAGATTCAGCTCAGCAAGTTAAAATTGTTATTTCTTTTTTGCGGGGCGACCCTCAGGATTGGGCTTTCTCGCTAGCGCCAGGAGATCCGGCATTGGCGAATATTGATGCGTTTTTTCTGGCGCGCGGATTGCTTTACGAGGAACCCAATCTTGAAATTCAGGCAGAAAAAGCCTTGCTGGCTATTTCTCAGGGTCAGGATGAAGCTGAAGTGTATTGCCAAAAATTTCGGAAATGGTCCGTGCTTACTCAGTGGAATGAGTGTGCTCTGGCCACAAATTTCAGAAATGGCCTTTCTGAAGCCATTAAGAATGTGATGGTGGGTTTCCCCATTCCTACAAGTCTGAATGATTCTATGGCGCTTGCTATTCAAATTGACCGGCGTTTGACGCTAATCCTCTGGTGGTGTTGTCTGAACAAACACCTGATTTAATGCAATGTGATATAATTCAGACTAGAAATGAACGGAAAAATCATAGACGTCAGAATGGGTTGTGTTTTTACTGTGGTGATTCTACACATGTTATATCAGCATGCTCTAAACGCCTAACAAGGGTTGTTAGTCCTGTCGCCATTGGTAATTTGCAACCTAAATTTATTTTGTCTGTGACTTTAATTTGCTCTTTGTCTTCTTACCCTGTTATGGCGTTTGTGGATTCAGGTGCCGCCCTGAGTCTTATGGATCTGTCATTTGCCAAGCGCTGTGGTTTTGTTCTTGAACCGTTAGTAAATCCTATTCCTCTTAGAGGTATTGATGCTACGCCATTGGCGGAAAATAAACCGCAGTTTTGGACGCAGGTGACCATGTGCATGACTCCTGAACATCGGGAGGTGATTCGTTTTCTTGTTCTGCATAAAATGCATGATTTGGTCGTTTTGGGTCTGCCATGGTTACAGACCCACAATCCAGTCCTGGATTGGAAGGCAATGTCTGTGTCAAGTTGGGGCTGTCAGGGAATTCATGCTGATTCCCCGCCGGTGTCTATTGCTTCCTCTACTCCTTCGGAAGTTCCTGAGTATTTGTCTGATTATCAGGATGTATTCAGTGAGTCCAGATCCAGTGCTCTGCCTCCTCATAGGGACTGTGACTGCGCCATAGATTTGATTCCAGGTAGTAAATTTCCTAAGGGAAGATTATTTAATCTGTCAGTACCTGAGCATGCCGCAATGCGTTCATATATCAAGGAGTCTCTGGAGAAGGGGCATATCCGTCCATCCTCTTCCCCTCTTGGTGCGGGATTCTTTTTTGTGGCTAAGAAGGACGGATCTTTGAGACCTTGTATTGACTATCGTCTACTGAATAAAATCACTGTAAAATTTCAGTATCCTTTGCCTCTCTTGTCGGACTTGTTTGCCCGGATTAAGGGTGCCAAGTGGTTCACCAAGATAGATCTTCGTGGTGCATACAACCTTGTGCGCATTAAGCAAGGTGATGAATTGAAGACTGCATTTAATACGCCCGAAGGTCATTTTGAGTACTTGGTGATGCCTTTTGGGCTTTCTAATGCTCCCTCAGTATTTCAGTCCTTTATGCATGATATTTTCCGGAAGTATCTGGATAAATTTATGATTGTTTATCTGGACGATATTCTGGTTTTCTCTGAAGATTGGGACTCACATGTGGAGCAGGTCAGGATGGTGTTTCAGGTTTTGCGTGAGAATGCCTTGTTTGTTAAAGGCTCAAAGTGTCTCTTTGGAGTACAGAAAGTTCCCTTTTTGGGGTTTATTTTTTCCCCTTCTGCTGTGGAGATGGACCCAGTCAAGGTCCGAGCTATTCATGAGTGGACTCAACCCACGTCAGTTAAGAGTCTTCAGAAGTTCTTGGGTTTTGCTAACTTCTACCGTCATTTTATCGCTAATTTTTCTAGCGTTGTTAAACCTTTGACGGATATGACCAAGAAAGGTTCTGATGTTGCTAACTGGGCTCCTGCAGCCGTGGAGGCGTTCCAGGAGTTGAAGCGCCGGTTTACTTTGGTGCCTGTTTTGTGCCAGCCTGATGTCTCACTTCCCTTTCAGGTCGAGGTGGATGCTTCTGAGATTGGGGCAGGGGCCGTTTTGTCACAGAGAGGCCCTGGTTGCTCGGTAATTAGACCATGTGCTTTCTTCTCTAGGAAGTTTTCACCTGCTGAGCGGAATTATGATGTGGGCAATCGGGAATTACTGGCCATGAAGTGGGCATTTGAGGAGTGGCGTCATTGGCTCGAGGATGCTAAGCATCGTGTGGTGGTCTTGACTGATCACAAAAATTTGATGTATCTCGAGTCTGCTAAACGCTTGAATCCTAGACAGGCCCACTGGTCATTGTTTTTCTCCCGTTTTGACTTTGTGGTCTCGTATTTACCAGGTTCAAAGAATGTGAAAGCTGATGCTCTTTCAAGGAGCTTTGTGCCTGACTCTCCTGGAGTCACAGAACCTGTTGGTATTCTTAAAGAAGGAGTTATTTTGTCAGCCATTTCTCCTGATTTGCGACGTGTGTTGCAGAGATTTCAAGCTGGTAGACCTGACTCTTGTCCACCTGACAGACTTTTTGTTCCTGATAAATGGACCAGCAGAGTCATTTCCGCGGTTCATTCCTCGGTGTTGGCAGGTCATCCGGGAATTTTTGGCACCAGAGATCTGGTGGCTAGGTCATTTTGGTGGCCTTCCTTGTCACGGGATGTACGGTCATTTGTGCAGTCCTGTGGGACTTGTGCTCGAGCTAAGCCTTGCTGTTCGCGTGCCAGTGGGTTGCTCTTGCCCTTGCCTGTCCCGAAGAGGCCTTGGACACATATTTCCATGGATTTCATTTCTGATCTCCCGGTGTCTCGGGGTATGTCTGTCATCTGGGTGGTATGTGATCGCTTTTCAAAAATGGTCCATTTGGTGCCTTTGCCTAAGCTGCCTTCCTCTTCCGATCTGGTTCCTGTGTTCCTTCAGAATGTGGTTCGTTTACACGGCATTCCTGAGAATATTGTGTCTGACAGAGGATCCCAGTTTGTTTCCAGGTTCTGGCGATCCTTTTGTGCTAGGATGGGCATTGATTTATCGTTCTCGTCTGCCGTTCATCCTAAGACTAATGGACAAACTGAGCGAACTAATCAGACTCTGGAAGCTTACTTGAGGTGTTTTGTTTCGGCAGATCAGGATGATTGGGTGACCTTCTTGCCATTGGCTGAGTTTGCCCTAAATAATCGGGCTAGTTCCGCTACTTTGGTTTCGCCATTTTTCTGCAACTCTGGTTTCCATCCTCGTTTTTCCTCGGGACATGTGGAGCCTTCTGACTGTCCTGGAGTAGATTCTATGGTGGATAGGTTGCAGCAGATCTGGAATCATGTGGTGGACAACTTGAAGTTGTCACAGGAGAAGGCTCAGCGTTTTGCCAACCGCCGCCGCGGTGTGGGTCCCCGACTTCGTGTTGGAGATTTGGTGTGGCTGTCTTCTCGATTTGTTCCTATGAAGGTCTCCTCTCCTAAATTTTAGCCTCGCTTCATCGGTCCTTACAAGATATTGGAAATCCTTAATCCTGTGTCCTTTCGCTTGGATCTTCCGGTTTCGTTTGCCATTCACAACGTGTTCCATAGGTCTTTGTTACGACGCTACGTTGTGCCTGTGGTTCCTTCTGCTGAGCCTCCTGCTCCGGTGTTGGTTGAAGGCGAGTTGGAGTACGTGGTGGAGAAGATCTTGGATTCTCGTCTCTCCAGGCGGAGGCTTCAGTATTTGGTCAAGTGGAAGGGTTATGGTCAGGAGGATAATTCCTGGGTGGTTGCCTCTGATGTGCATGCGGCCGATTTAGTTCGTGCCTTTCATGCTGCTCATCCTGATCGCCCTGGTGGTCTTGGTGAGGGTTCGGTGACCCCTCCTTAAGGGGGGGTACTGTTGTGAATTAGACTTTTTTGGCTCCATCTAGTGGTTACTAGTGATATGACTCTGGGATTTCCTTCCCTCTGTTTGCACCCAGCTGGGTCGTTACTTCAGGGGTGTTGCTATATAAACCTCCTGGAACCTTAGTCCAGTGCTTGGCATCGGTGTTATCAGACACATTCTGTTTACTCCTGTTTGCTGGTCCTGGTTCGTGCTAAATTAAGCTAAGTCTTGCTTCTTTGTTTTTTGGGTTATTTGTTTGCTATCATTTTTGTCCAGCTTGTACTAAATGTGATTCCTGACCTTGCTGGAAGCTCTAAGGGGCTGGTGTTCTCCCCCCGGGCCGTTAGTCGGTTCCGGGGTTCTTGAATTTCCAGTGTGGATATTTTTGATAGGATTTTTTGCTGACCATATAAGTTATCTTTCTATATTCTGCTATTAGCTAGTGGGCCTCTCTTTGCTAAATTCCTAGCTCATTCTTATGTTTGTCTTTTCCTCTTACCTCACCGTTATTATTTGTGGGGGGCTTCTATCCAACTTTTTGGGGTATTTCCTCTGGAGGCAAGAAAGGTCTTTCTTTTCCCTTCTAGGGGTAGTTAGCTCTCCGGCTGGCGCGAGACGTCTAGGATCAACGTAGGAACGTTCCCCGGCTGCTGGTATTTGTGGTGCTAGGATTAGTTATATGGTCAGCCCAGTTACCACTGCCCTATGAGCTGGTTTTCTGTATTTACTGACTTAGCATTATTCCTGAGACCCTCTGCCATTGGGGTCATAACAGTTGTCATCTCGTTACGTTCCTATGAAGGTTTCCTCTCCTACGTTTAAACCTCATTTCATCAGTCCTTATAAGATTTCAGAAATCCTCAATCCTGTGTCATTTCCTTTGGACCTCCCAGCATCTTTTGCCATTCATAATGTGTTCCATAGGTCATTATTGCGGAGGTATGTGGTGCCTGTGGTTCCTTCTGTTGATCCTCCTGCTCCGGTGTTGGTTGAGGGAGAATTGGAGTATGTGGTGGAGAAGATCTTGGATTCTCGTATTTCGAGACGGAAGCTTCAGTACTTGGTTAAATGGAAGGGCTATGGTCAGGAGGATAATTCCTGGGTTGTTGCCTCTGATGTCCATGCTGCCGATTTGGTTTGTGCCTTTCATTTGGCTCGTCCTGATCGGCCTGGGTTCTCTGGTGAGGGTTCGGTGACCCCTCCTCAAGGGGGGGTACTGTTGTGAATTCCGTTCTCGGGCTCCCTCCTGTGGTCATGAGTGGTACTTTGTGAGTTCTGTTCTTTGGCTCCCTCTGGTGGCTTTGAGTGTTACGGCTGGTCCTTAGCTGGGCTCCAGCTGCCTCATTTCCTGCTAGGCTTGCTGCCTATTTAACTCCACTTGGACCTTTACTTGTTGCCTGCTGACGTTGTATTCAGTACTGGTTCAGATCTCTCTGGGACTTCCCTTGTGACCTGTCTCCTCGTGGAGAAGCTAAGTTCATGATAGTCTATTTTTGCTCATTGCTATTTGAAAATGTTTCTCAGTATATGATGAGTTCAGTCCAGCTTGCTTATATGCTATTTGATTGCAAGCTGGAAGCTCTGGGGTGCGGAGTTGCGCCCCTCACATCGTGAGTCGGTGTGGGGGTCTTTTTGTATTCTCTGCGTGGATAATTTTTGTAGTATTTTATACTGACCGCACAGATTCCTTGCTATCTTCTGACTATTTAGTTATTAGCGGGCCTCATTTGCTAAAACCTGTTTTCATTTCTATGTTTGTGTTTTCCTCTTAACTCACCGTTATTATTTGTGGGGGCTGCTCTCACTTTGGGGAAAAGTTCTCTGAGGCAAGTGAGGCTTTGTTTCTCTCTAGGGGTAGCTAGTTTCTCAGGCTGTGCAGAGGCGTCTAGGCCGAGTTAGGAACGCTCCACGGCTTCCTATAGTGTGTGTTGATAGGATCAGGATTGCGGTCAGTAAAGTTCCCACATCTCCAGAGCTTGTCCTATGTTTTGGTTTACCTATCAGGTCAGTTCATGTGTTCCTACCACCAGGACCATAACAGAGGACCGCCCCAGGAAAGGAAGACCAAGAGTCACCTCTGCTTCTGAGGATAAATTTATCCGAGTCACCAGCATCAGAAATCGCAGGTTAACAGCAGCTCAGATTAGAGACAAGGTCAATGCCACACAGAGTTCTAGCAGCAGACACATCTCTACAACAACTGTTAAGAGGAGACTTTGTGCAGCAGGCTTTCATGGTAAAATATCTGCTAGGAAACCACTGCTGAAGACAGGCAACAAGCAGAAGAGACTTGTTTTGGACTAAAGAACACAAGGAATGGACATTAGACCAGTGGAAATCTGTGCTTTGGTCTGATGAGTCCAAATTTAAGATCTTTGGTTCCAACCACCGTGTCTTTGTGTGACGCAGGAAAGGTTAACAGATGGACTCTATATGCCTGGTTCCCACAGTGAAGCATGGTGGAGGAGGTGTGATGGTGTGGGGTTGCTTTGCTGGTGACACTGTTGGGGATTTATTCAAAATTGAAGGCATACTGAACCTGCATGGCTACCTCAGCATCTTGAAGAGGCATGCTATTCCATCCGGTTTGCGTTTAGTTGGACCATCATTTATTTTTCAACAGGACAATGACCTCTAACACACCTCCAGGCTGTGTAAGGGCTATTTTACCAAGAAGGAGAGTAATGGGGTGCTATGCCAGATGACCTGGCCTTCACAGTCACCAGACCGGAACCCAATCGAGATGGTTTGGGGTGAGCTGAACCGCAGAGTGAAGGTGAAAGGGCCAACAAGTGCTAAGCATCTCTGGGAACTCCTTCAAGATTGTTGGAAGGCCATTCCCGGTGACTAGCTCTTGAAGCTCATCAAGAGAATGCCAAGAGTGTGCAAAGCAGTCATGAGAGCAAAAGGTGCCTACTTTGAAGAACCTAGAATATAAGACATAATTTCAGTTGTTTCACACTTTTTTGTTAAGTATATAATTCCACATGTGTTAATTCATAGTTTTGATGCCTTCAGTGTGAATGTACAATTTTCATAGTCATGAAAATACAGAAAAATCTTTAAATGAGAAGGTGTGTCCAAACTTTTGGTCTGTACTGTATATCGTAAATAAAGATGTGTGTCATCACATTGCATCAGTCAATACACACATATTATTAAGATTATGTTTAACAAAATAATAGAGATGTATTTCTCTCTATTGGCATAAAAACAATACAATTTAGTCAATAACTTCACAAAGCAAATGGACATGTGACTGTTCTGCCAAGCAATTGGCACCAATATAGGCACTGGCAAGCAAACTGGTATATATGAAGCCTTGCTGTAATAATCTCCCTCATGACATGCAGTCATTGTGTAAATGGTTATGTTTTTACTAGGCAGTTGCATCAGAATGGGCATTGCAATTAGACAACTGGCAGGTATTTGAAATCATTTAAAAAAAAGTAAAATAAAACCTTGCAAAGTACAAATGTTCAATATTCTTGCGGAAAAATTATAATTTGCTCATATACCACTGAAATGAAAGATTGCTTGAAACAATGGACACAAAATCTATCTATCTATCTATCTATCTATCTATCTATCTGTCCCATATCTATCTATCTATCTATCTATCTATCTATCTATCTATCTATCTATCTATCTATCTATCTATCTCTTTCTATAATCAGTTTGACTCACCTAAACTATGAATGTACTAGTTAATGTGGCTGGTCTTAATAGAGAGCTACACTTTTTAGTAGATGACTTAAATTGCATGGTATCTAGGCTCCTGTATACTATTAATATCACATATCTTATAGGAATATCAGCAGCAGAAAGAACAGTGAGGTGATCAGACTGCTTTTACGTAAGAGAAAAGCTTCTCTGAGTTGTTGGCATGTGTTTTTCTTTCCCCTATATAATGCTGTATGCTTATGATTGGTCAACATTAAACAGCAGGAGAAGTACACACCCCCAGTGAAATATCTCTGGCTGCACCCAGTTGGGAATATCATAAACTATAACTAAATGTTACAAGCTGCAGTGGAAAGGAAACATGAGAAACATGAAAAAAACAAAATGTACCTTTTCTTTAGGTTAGCAGCCATTGTCTCATGAAGTTGCCAATTTATCATGCTCAAACTGATGAAAGGTGCAATATAATACAATTGAAAAATGACAAATGTCCATCAAATTTAACCAAGGCATACAAAAGGACAAATGAAAAGGGCACATGTACACCCACAATGCAAGTTCCAGTCTCATCTAAAAGAGTTATTTTTTTTCTCCTGATCCCAATTTTAGATCCACTAGACCAACCATTCAGCAAAGAACTTAACACTTTTACATAAGCATTTCTTGTTTTTTTCCTAAAAAGCATCCAAAAAAGGAAATAATCCATAAAACTTACCTATGATTGTTGAATTAAATGACGCATTAACACATACAACTACTAAACGTGCACTAAGTGTTTAAGTCCTGAATCTACCTCCAGGATCTAGCTAAAATACACACACACAAAAACATATGGTCTCAATAGTGTAATGCCTTGCGTCTCTACGCATTTCATCACCATCACTAGATTCAGGTCATCAGGAGGCTCTCACATACTGACCTATTATTATTTCAAATTAGAGACACATCAAGAATTATTAAAAAATAAAATATAAAGCGGTGTACTCCTATGTGGGGGATGTACTTGAAGAGGTACTCAGTACAGTGGTAGTAATAACAAATACAATATCTCCACACGAATTTACCCTGAAATAGGCACCAAATGAACAGAATATTCCTTCATATTGAACATGATATCCCTCAGAGTCCAAAATTAATTATCACTACTGTGAAATATGGATGCACTCAAAGTGCTATTGCATTGATATCAATATTAAGATGATATCCATTTTTCCATCATATCAATATGGACAATCAATATTGATGCCCTATAGGGAGAAGCCTCTCATCCCCATTAATAGCGCAAATCCACTATTGTGAATGTATTAAATAATAATCCTATCTGGATGCATGAACAATATAGATTAATTAATAAGGCTAACAGTGGCACGTCTTATTCATCACATCCCTCCATACTGCATTTTGTGTGTAGGTTCTCTCAATCCCTTCCTAGATCACAGTGCCCCGGGTGCTAATATACATCACAGATGTCTGATCGCTGTTATCCATACTATGCAGCCCAGCTCACCCTAATCCATCAAACATGCTCCAGCCCTACAGAACACAGCACTAGCAAATGCAGGACGCCAATGGTTTGGGGTGTAACCTAAGAAGAATCCAGCCATGTCTCAGCAACATCGACTACATCAAAGAATTCCTGTAGTACCAAGGTCTCAAGCTACCCCATTTTGCTTGCTAGACTCCTGGCATTTGTGAACAAACACATTATCTTTCCATCCAAATTTCCACATTCACTTTCAGAAATGCTAATTCCTGAGAATCTGTAGGCACATTTGTTTTTACTGCTTGTAAAACATTAATCTCTGTATCAACTAACCTATTCCTCTTCCCACAGTTTACTTTTCCACCCACCAATATATCTACTCCTTTGCTTTCTGCCTTGTCCTACCAATTTTTCCCCTCTTTAAGTACTTTATCACACCTGCTGGAATTCTCTCCCCCAGGACAGCACAACTGCTTTCATTCAGAAGCAATTTATCTGCAGAATACAGATTAAACCCCAATGAAAAGTCATCCTAATTCTATTTGAATTCAAATCCTCCTGCTAGTCACCAAAACTTTGGACATGCATTTAACTGCTTAATCTCCCACTGCCCCTCATTTGATGTGTATGGCCCAGGCACTAATCCATAGCATACTACGTTGGAGGTCTTTCTTTGCAAGCCCAATTGTTTAATATAGTTCTTAATGGTCCTCAAGCTACCATTTATTCTCCAATTTTTCAATCCATTCAGCTGTAGGAAGATGGATCAGAATAGTGGTCTCTCTTGCGTGTTCGGTCTGGAACTGTGGGGACTGTCACCAGTGTTGCCGAGGGAAGTACTGTCTGACTGGAGTAGACCTATGCACCTGACTGTTGGGGGCGGGTGTGATATAAAAGGGACTGCGAGCGTGGGAACGGGGCTTTTGGAGGGTACCAAACGTGTGCTACAGGAGAAGGCTGACTCCCTCTCCGCAGACCGACCCCAACTGACAGGCCCGCTTTGCAGCATTCCATCCCCCATGCATACAGACTGTGCATCTCCAGAAACTAACTCTCCATTAATCCCCGACCCTAACAGCACTAACCGGTCGGTGCATAGGACATTTGCCGTCTTTCTTTGCAACACTAATCCGGCATCACACGCGGTTTGCAGCGGTGACACTGCAGCCTCCACTCCGGGACTTTGTACATCCTTAGCTGTGCAGTAGACCTTTCTCCGTTCTGCACCTCGTTCCAGGATCATAAGACCACGTGTAAGAAGACCAGGATACCTCGCCGCCATACAGAGACAGTGCTTCACTTTTCTCCAGGACCGGTTCAGAGATGTCATTCGCCACCTACGGCACCATTATGGGATTTTCCAGCCACCATCATCAAGGAGCCAGAGACTGATAAGTTAACCCGTTATTTCACCTGTTGCAGTTACTTTATTGCTATATACACATTGTGGGCCTGTATGTTTTCACCCCCTTTCTCCCTGCATGGAGTATTTACTGTTGAGACATTTATATATAAAACCCGCTAACTCTTGCTCTGCCTCCTGCTCGTCACTGCATCCCGCATTCCTGCTAGTACCTTAAACAGCCACATCTTGAAATCTCACACATTGGAAACACCAAACCATTTGGTCAACACAGTCTCAGCAACAAATTATTTTATCCATCTTCGTGATTATTAAATTACGTATAAGAAACAACTGTCATGCCTTTCTTACATTATTTCCCTCTCCTTACTATAAGGTGAACTGTTTTCTCAGCTGTTTGGAAGTGTGCTATCTATTATGATTGACATTCTGAAACTAAAACTATTCCATTACACCCAATCTGGCATTGTTGCTTAGAAGTGCAGAAACATGAGCAGCTTTTTTTTCTTAAACCCCTTTCAACGCCCACTTTGTGCATTAATCCAGTAACTTGACTGCTCGATGTGACCCATTTTTCCAAAGTCCATGTCTTCCCATAATGATTGCCAAGTCTTCATTATATTATATTATATTGCATGGCAGCATGGTGGCGCAGTGGATAGCACAGCAGCCTTGCGGTGCTGGGGACCTGGGTTCAAGCCCCACATCTGCAAAGAGTTTGTATGTTCTCTCTGTGTTTGAATGGGTTTCCTCCGGGTACTCCAGTTTCCTCCCACATTCCAAAAGACATACCTGATAGGGAATTTAGATTGTGAGCCCCAACGGGGACAGCAACGATAATGTGTGCAAACTGTAAAGCGCTGCGTAATATGTTAGCACTATATAAAAATAAAGATTATTATTGCTAAAATGTGCTACGTTCAGCATCCACAGCACTTCCATAACTTTTTTATATATAGATGAATAAAAACAAAGCATGTACACATTGTATAAAATGTCTTTAACCCCTTCATGACCTTGGGATTTTTCGTTTTTCCGTTTTCGTTTTTCACTCCCCTCCTTCCCAGAGCCATAACTTTTTTATTTTTCCGTCAATTTGGCCATGTGAGGGCTTATTTTTTGCGGGACGAGATGTACTTTTGAACGACATCATTGGTTTTACCATGTCATGTACTAGAAAACAGGAAAACAATTCCAAGTGCGGTGAAATTGCAAAAAAAGTGCAATCCCACACTTGTTTTTTGCTTGGCTATTTTGCTAGGTTCACTAAATGCTAAAACTGACCTGCTATTATGATTCTCTATGTCAGTACGAGTTCATTGACTAGGTTTTTTTTTACCTATGTGGTGAAAAAAAAATCCAAACTTTGCTAAAAAAAAAAAAAAAAATTGCGCCATTTTCCGATACTCGTAGCGTCTCCATTTTTCATGATCTGGGGTCGGTTGAGGGCTTATTTTTTGCGTGCCGAGCTGGCATTTTTAATGATACCATTTCAGTGCAGATACATTCTTTTGATCACCCGTTATTGCATTTTAATGCAATGTCGCGGCGACCAAAAAAACGTAATTCTGGCGTTTCGATTTTTTTCTCTTTACGCCATTTAGCGATCAGGTTAATGCTTTCTTTTTTTGATAGATCGGGCGATTCTGAACGCGGCGATACCAAATATGTGTAGGTTTGTTTTTTTTTAATTGATTTATTTTGATTGGGGCGAAAGGGGGGTGATTTAAACTTTTATGTTTTTTTTATTTTTTTCACATTTTTTTTACTTTTTTTTTCACTTTTGCCATGCTTCTATAGCCTCCATGGGAGGCTAGAAGCAGGCACAACGCGATCGGCTCTGCTATGCAGCAGCGATCATAAGATCGCTGCTACACAGCAGAATTGCAGGTGTGCTGTGAGCGCTGACCACAGGGTGGCGCTCACAGCCACCGGCGATCAGTAACCATAAAGGTCTCAAGGACCTCTATGGTTACCTTCCTGATGCATCGCCGACCCCCGATCATGTGACGGGAGTCGACGATGACGTCATATCCGGCCGGGCGGCCGGATGCGGTAGTTAAATGCCGCTGTCTGCGTTTGACAGCGGCATTTAACTAGTTAATAGGCGCGGGCAGATCGCGATTCTGCCCGCGCCTATTGCGGGCACATGTCAGCTGTTCAAAACAGCTGACATGTCCTGGCTTTGATGCGGGCTCACCGCGGAGCCCTGCATCAAAGCAGGGGAGCTGACCTCGGACGGTATAGTACGTCCGAGGTCAGTAAGGGGTTAACCTTATCTCTGACTGTTGACACTTTGTTTATATCTCCATTAAGAGTATGTGCACACGTTGCAGATTTCCTGCGGATCCGCAGAGTTTTTTTTTTGCACAGAAACGCTGCAGATCCGCAAGTGATTTACAGTACGATGTAAATCAATGGGAAAAAAAATGCGGCACTAATGGTGTGGTAAAATCTAGCGCGGGAAACACAGCAGATTTAAAAAAGGACCATGTCAATTCTTTTTGCGGATCTGCAGCGGTTCTGCACCCATTGACTTCCATTGTATCAGGCACATCTGCAGCAACCGCCCACCGCCATCAGTTTAACTGAGTACTTATGACTTAACATGGTAGGAGGCGGGTGAGATCGTTCCATATTTTTTTCCTTATATACCAGCCACATCTATTCTATTCTCTATTATGCTGAATTAGATGTATGCACAGTCTCAGGTGGACTGAAAAAAGTACAATATCGGCATTTGTAGAAGAGAAGGATTTACTCCAGGGTGCATCATATATGGATATACGATTGAATTGCACCTAGATATAAAATCCGGTAATGGTGTTGCAGGTGTCTGTACCTTAGTGGTGAAGATAAGTGTCTTTCTGCACTGAATATATTAAGGACGGGTTCCTGCAGTAGGGTTTGCGCCGATATATCCTAATATAGTGCTTGAAAATATGCTAGTAAACTGACAGTTTATACTTAGCGGTAATGTATACTATATGAGTGGTTTCTATAGCGCAGCCCACACAGCTATGTGTATGTTTGTTTATTGTTTTGCACTTTGCACTTTGTGTTAGTCTGCTTTTAAATATCAAGTAAAAGTTATATTTTATCCCACACGTGTTCTTCTCTGCACATCTGCAGCAAACCCACAGATGTAAAAAAGATCTGCAGTTTTGCTGCAGATGAAACGCTGCAGATCTGGAGGGGGAAGAGTGTGGGTGGAGTGTGGGCAGAGCTATGTGTGCATATGTGTGTGTCCCGGTGTCTGCGTGAATCTGTGTCTGTGAGCAAGTGTGCAAGGGTCTGTGTGTGTCTGTGTGTTTGTGTGTCCCTGTGTGTGTGTCTGTGTAGGCAGCCATTGTCTGATGAGATTACTGCTCCCATCCGGCAATGAATGCTCACAGTGACAGCATTGCTGATGATGGGAAAGTAGTCCGATCAGACAAAGGCTGTGTTCAGTAGTAAAAAAAAAATCGAACATACAACATATAACATACAGTACATACACATAACATAGTTTATAAAGGAAAGATATATGCATAAGAAATGGGATCACCACACAAATATTCCAAAAAGTGACAATTTTTATTGCAAACACCACACAAAAGTGTTAAAAACAATTAAAAATCCCAACAACATGGGTAGAGGTTTTAGTGTCCACATAAATATCAGGTAAATACCCAAAGCACACTTTACAGCGTATTATCATAAATCACATCTCCATAGACTCAAATCGTGATAGTCAGATAGTATATATGTATGCTGTTACTGCCAAGTAGTAGTAGTGGTTGAAGAGGGAACAACACCTGTATCTTGGTCACACAGGGATCAAATATCCCCCAATAAGACAGTGAATAACAGGGTTTGCACCCAAAATCCTCTTTTCTTTACCAAGACCCTAATAGACAAGTAACCCTTCAAGTGTAGGCATAGTAGACAGCATAGACACAATCGGCTGTACCAGTGTTAAGACCCACACGTATCGATGACCGCAGCGACTTCCTCAAGGTCGCTAATACAATAGTGGTGTATTGCCTGTATTTAAATAGACAGATACTCTGTTATTTACCTACTAGGTGTGCAGAACAATGGCCACACAGACACATAGGCAAAGAGGTCCGGCGTATTGTGCATGCTACTGCGCAGGTGCCAGTATTCTCAGCTCCCGGAAATGGACGGGTGCCACACAACGCATGCGCAGTCGGCGCCTAATTTATTTAGATCATTTAATGCGATCAGATGACCAAGTTAGGGATCTAAGGCCCCGATGCATAAATATATTTAATAAAAAGTAGTAAACACAGCCGCAATTCAGGGAAATCGCCCCTAAAAAGTCCGGCATGTTGTGCATGCTACTGTGCAGGCACCAGTATTCTCAGTTCCCGGAAATAGACGGGTGCCACACAGTGTATGCGCATTCGGCGCCTAATTTATTTAGATAATTTAGTGCGGTCAGATCACCAAATTAGGGATCTGAGGCCTCGACGCATAAATGTGCTTCATAAAGAGTAATAAACACAGCCACAATTCAGGGAAATTGCCCCTACAGGGGACTACACCCCCCTAGAGTCGGATTAGCAGCAATGAACATGGGTTGTCATGACAAAAACCATACAGTAGATCCAGCGCATGCGTAATCCAAAGCTATTAGCTATGGCAGTAGCGATTTACCTGCCGGGTGTGCAAGACAATGTTGGCGTAAGTACACAGGCATAAAGATCCAGCGTGTTGTACAAGTTAATATGCAAGCACCAACATACCCGGCCCCCGGAGATGGGCAGATGTCACAGCGCATGCGCAATGGGCACCCAGTTTGTTATAACAATTTGGTGCAATAAGAGCACCAAACTAGAGATCTAGGGCACCGATGCGTAAGTGTCCTTTACAGAAAGTAATAGGTATACCAGCAGTTCGAATAAAGTCGAATAAGCAGCAATAGATGCAGGTTGTAACGACCACCCCCATACAGTAGATCCAGCGTCTGCACAGAGTAGAGATGTTCACTGTGGCAATCACATCTAGCAAAATCAGAAGTTTAAAGGCACAAATATATAAATAAGTTAATTTCCGCGGTAACTGATAGAAACATAATACAGGATGGCCATATCTACAGAGGGAGCTTCATACCCCAAGATGAAATACACAGTCCCGAGAACGGGTTGTTATGACAACCCCCAATACCCCAACTCGTGCATGCACAAGTACCCAAACCGGCTGGTCATACTAGCTGGGTCCAGCCTGACATAACAAAATAAAGGGTAACAGATCACATAGGACCCAGATGGAAATAAAACACCATTGGGGAATTTTCTAGATGAAAGGGATTAAACAATCACCATAATAATTGATCCACATAGCAAATAATGTCAGCGTTTTGACTAAAAGGTAATGTATATCACCATAATATTCCCCTACTGGTAGATAGTTTCATCAAGGGTTACTAAGCCCCAGAGGAGCTATGATATTATGACTAGCTGAAGTACATCCAAACGACATAAAGAGGTTATCATTTATCCAAACAGAAACCCAAAACGGATAGATGAGGGGCGCAGATTACCAATACAGTCAAGGAGGAGATTGATACACACAGACCATTTAACAGTACATTGGTTTAGAGTATAATTCAGTACATACATTAATTAACATAAAACACAGCATATAGACCAATCTCATAAACCCTCCTAGTAAGAGCTATATTTGGCCCATAAATGGCAACCTGAGCATCAGGCTCAACAGAGATAACAGCATACTGTGATAGAAATATATATATCATGTAGATCTCACTTGCATGTATACTGCTCTTTAATCATATATACTCATATATTCACAGCTAATATGTACATTATAATCAATGGCTTAAAATGGCTGACATAAACTGATATAAGCCAGACCAAGTGTATGGGGTTTTCCAAGCAAAAACAGGAAGTTGGGCCAGATGTCCTGAAATAATGTCTAGAATGTTGCTGAATCTTGCTGAAATGGCAGACCAACAGTGTCAGATGTATTAAGTGCTGATCAGATGTCTCAACTCTGTCCTAGATGCAGAGAGCTCAATTTTAGTTGCTTAATCAGCAGTCATATGTGCATTAATCACAATATTCCATATATGTTTAGATAACTAATGACAGAGGAGCTAGACAATATGGTAATTAACTAACCACCCCTAACCACTCCTTTCTATATGCTATCATAAAACTATGTATGTATAATAAAGTATCAGTATTGGTGGAATGTTGTTCTGTCACAATGGTGTACAGTCCATTCTTGATGAGCGCTCAAAATACTCAGTCTTATTGGGAGATGCCGCAGCACACACAAGGATAGATTTATCCAACCCAAATTTCCATATCAAATGGCCCCCAACAGCGAGGCAAGGGACGAAACGCACACGGAGACCCTGCTGACCGGAGAGACGGAGGTGTTGGCCACGGCCTTGGTTCACGGGACGGAGACTGCGCAGCTCCATAAGTAAGGTAAGAAAATGTTATCATCTTACCTGAAAGTCCCCTGTGCCCAGTCCGGGTCTATGCCTCTTGCCGGTGAGGTGTGGTCACCACCGCATTCCCAGGTAGTGTAAAAAATCCAAGCCTGTATCCAAAACCCTGGGATTTTAGTCAAGGTGTCTGCTGTGTGCCGTGTATGTGTTCTGTGTTTGTGTAAAATCCGGGAGAAGGAAGGACGTGACTGTTTTGTTTGTGGTGGCTGGGTAACAGACAGCAGGAGGTCAAATCGCTGAATAAGTTATCACAGATTCCCGTGCAATAGGAGAGACAGGAGGTCTCGGGACAGGCAGTTCCATGTTCCAGGCTCAGATGGTGATAGCTTTGAGGGCTGCCACAGATTCCCGTAGCCGGCAGCCAGTCAGGACGACCGGAGCGGAGGGTGGTAGAATCCGGCATATGCGTGCCCAGTGCGATTGATAGTTGTCTGTTCCCAGCGCAACCTGCACATGTCACAGAATTAAAGGAGCATCTCGCGGACGTCTATCTGTATCTGCTTCTGTTTGTCAAGTATTGCTGCTTTAAGAGCATACAATTGTAAAATAAAGTTTTTTTTCTCTTTTCTTTTTTACTTCCCCTTTTCCAAGCAGAGATATATGCATTGTAAATCACACTGTCACATCTGTTTTTTGTTTTGTTTTTTTTCCCCCCTGGCTGTTTCTGCAATGCTAGCTATGTAAATTGCCAACAAACAACCATACCACATATTTGGGGGAATTAATTAAATATTCTATATATATATATATATATATATATATATATATATATATATATATATATATATATATATATATATATATATATAATACTTATAGTCAAAACACCCCATGTGGAGACATTATAACACGGACACATCCATATACTTAGAACCTAATTCCCATAGGGAAAAAAATGATGTACCAGTCCATTTATAAAATATATAACTTCTTTATTAGAAACATTAAAATACAAACAAAAAGAAAGACATAACCAGGTGTGTGGAAGTTACAAAACTGAAACAATGTCCACCAAGGGCCCCACCCCCCACCAGTTACCCCACCATATATATGAACTGAGCAGCTATATATTATAACCTAAAGGCTGCCTAGATAACGGTGCATATGCACCTTCCCCTGTCATCTATGATACAGGATAAACTATATCAATCTATCTAATCATGTATAGGGCTTTTTTAATTAATTATCTTAATTCTATTTGCACTAATAGCAAAATATATAGAATATATAGCCACAATCTAGTACCGTGGAAATATCCACTTCATTAATATTATCAATACCATGACTACAATACTACATTCCTAACAAGCCCAAACAGCAGAATGTCAATTTGAAAAGCCATGTGGATTAACAAACCATGTGAGGACATCTAGGATTATCCAAAACAACACAGCCTCATCTTACAGGAGTAACTTTTTTACTACCGGTCACAGCTAGTGTTGAGCGATACCGTCCGATACTTGAAAGTATCAGTATCGGAAAGTATCGGCCGATACCGGCAAAGTATCGGATCTAATCCGATACCGATACCCGATACCAATACAAGTCAATGGGACTCAAGTATCGGACGGTATCCCTGATGGTTCCCAGGGTCTGAAGGAGAGGAAACTCTCCTTCAGGCCCTGGGAACCATATTAATGTGTAAAATAAAGAATTAAAATAAAAAATATTGCTATACTCACCTCACCGAGGGAACCGGCAGCGTTTTTTGCTTAAAATGCGCGCTTTTCCTTCCTTCCGTGACGTCACGGCTTCTGATTGGTCGCGTGCCGCCCATGTGGCCGCGACGCGACCAATCACAGCAAGCCGTGACGTAATTTTCAGGTCCTTCTAGGCATTCAGTATTTTAAAATTACGTTCCGGCTTTGTGATTGGTCGCGTCGCGGTCACATGGGCGACGCGACCAATCACAAGCCGTGACGTCACGGGAGGCAGGAGACGCGCGCATTTTAAAATGCGCGCGTGTCCAGCCTCCCGTGACGTCATGGCTTGTGATTGGTCGCGTCGCCCATGTGGCCGCGACGCAACCAATCACAGCAAGCCGTGACGTAATTTCAGGTCCTTCAGGATTTTAAAATTACGTTCTGGCTTGTGATTGGTCGCGTCGCGGTCACATGGGCGACGCGACCAATCACAAGCTTACATTAGCAAGGTGACATTAACCCTTTATTACCCCATATCCCACCGATACAGGGGAGTTGGAAGAGGGAGGCTAAGTACCAGAATAGGCACATCTTTCAGATGTGCCTTTTCTGGGGTGGCTGGGGGCAGATGTTTTAAGCCAGGGGGGCAATATCCATGGTCCCTCTCTAGGCTATTAATATCTGCCCTCAGTCACTGGCTTTCCCACTCTGGTGGAAAAAATTGCGCTGGAGCCCAAGCCATTCTTTTCCGTGATTTAACCCTTTATTTTAACAGATAGAGCCCCCAAATTTTGCACACACACTCTGCTAACATTATTAATGAGGAATATGTAAAAAAAATAAGGGATATGAAATGATTTACTGTATGTAAACCATGTCTCATATCTTGTCAGGTTTGATAAGGAGATAGCAAAAGCTGGCAATTGAATTAGCGGCTTTTATGCTATCTAGCTCTGTATTAAATATGAATATATATATATGTGTCTCACTGACATACTGTATATATATATATATATATATATATATATATATATACATACCTATATTATGTGTAGACATTTATTTGATCTATTCTATTCTAATCTCTCAGTGTGATTTTGCTGTACACCGCGCAGGATTGTTGGCTTTTCTATAGAACACTGGTGTGTATTTCCTGCAAGTCACACTGATGGTCCATGTGTAATCCGTATTTTTCTCACCCCCATAGACTTTCATTGGCGGATTTTTTTGCTCACTACGCTGACAAATGCAGCATGCTGCGATTTTCTACACATGTAAAATACAGCTGCGAAATATACGGCAGATAGGAGCTGCCCCATAGAGAATCATTAGTCCCTGTGCAATGCATAGTTTTTGTGCCTCTTAGGGTACCGTCACACATTGAAATTTTCATCGCTGCGACGGCACGATCCGTGACGTCGCAGCGATCGTATGAATATCGCTCCAGCGTCGTAGACTGCGGTCACACGTTGCAATCACGGCGCTGGAGCGATGCCGAAGTCCCCGGGTAACCAGGGTAAACATCGGGTAACTAAGCGCAGGGCCGCGCTTAGTAACCCGATGTTTACCCTGGTTACCAGCGTAAACGTAAAAAAACAAACAGTACATACTCACCCGTCGGTGTCCTTCAGGTCCCTTGCCGTCTGCTTCCTGCTCTGAGTGCAGCCGTACAGTGAGAGCAGATCGCAGCACCGCTGTGATCTGCTCTCACTTTCCGGCCGGCACTCAGAGCAGGAAGCAGACGGCAAGGGACCTGAAGGACACCGACGGGTGAGCATGTACGGTTTGTTTTTTTACGTTTACGCTTGTAACCAGGGTAAACATCGGGTTACTAAGCGCGGCCCTGCGCTTAGTTACCCGATGTTTACCCTGGTTACAAGCGAAGACATCGCTGGATCGCTGTCACACACAACGATCCAGCGATGTCAGCGGGTGATCAAGCGACGAAAGAAAGTTCCATACGATCTGCTACGACGTACGATTCTCAGCAGGATCCCTGATCGCTGCTGCGTGTCAGACACTGCGATATCGTAACGTCGTAGCGATGGAAATTTCAATGTGTGACGGTACCCTTAGATTTCCGTAAGACTCTCTAGTGTGACACCGGCCTATCAGAAAAATCTGTGATGCTAACATAAGGATAGAACAAGTTTACTTGTCAATGCGTTTAGAAGCTCAAAACTTCTTCATAAGAACAGGATGTCCTGATGAAGTAGTTTTCAACTTCAAAACACATTGGCAAACAAACCACATTTCTGGATACCTCTCAGCCTTGAACCACTGGGGGCACAGAATTAGCTCTTTCTTTCCATTTATTTGTATATCAATTATCTGTGGGTTTGCAGCAGTCTAAGCCTATTAATGGCTCTGGTCACACAACCATACCAGGTGAGTAATATTGCCATTGGTCTCCCAAAAGTTACTCAGATAAAACTCAATTGTTATTTCAGTTTCAGTCACCTCATATTGCTAAAAGAATAGGAGAGCTGATAAAAAGGTTTGACATGTGACACAGCTAAACTCAGATGTACTGTCCTCCCCAGCAGAGACATTATCATAAAGGTGTTAGACTATTGTGCTTTATAATCATTCAGGAGGTTAGACCAGAAGTTCTTAGCTGTTTGATTACATCTCACAACCTTAGAAATCTGTTCTAAGTACTATGAAGTGTATTCTTCCATGTAAGTATCGGTGCCCACTTGTAATTTGTCAGAATCATATAGGGAGAAGAAATACATGCCCCCAGTGAAAATTCTGATAACACCCATCCATTTGCACTTAAAATGTTAAGGAGGGGCCAAATACTTTAATTGCTAATATCTCCACAATGCAAAGGCAAAATAAAAAAAAAGTTGTATTCAGCTCTGCAACCACTTTTGCAAATTGTGTCAAGTTCAACATGAAACATTTGGTGAAGGGTCCTCTTTATGAATTAATTAGCACAGAATTTTGATCATAAGTTGTGTAAGGCCTTAAATTCGATTTACACCTTGAACACAGCTAAGTGCTTAAATTGAAAATACCCAGCTGCTGCAATACAAACAATTGTCGTTCTTTTCTCAGGTACATAAAAGGAAACTATTTTATGTAAAAGGATCAAAGAAGTCATTGATATTCTTTGTATCTTAGAAAAGAAAGGCCATTCTAAGTTATTTTATTTTCATTCTCCTAAGCCACAGATTCTGTTAATGCTGAAACTTAAAAGAAAATAGATTTGTGTTCTTATTTTTAGTACCTTAAAATTTCCATTGCTTACTTTCAGCTTGCAAAGGGTCAGATAGCTCCATGGGTGCATCGGAAAGAAGATATACCTTTTACTAACCCATGCAGAGTCCTATTGTTTTGTTATTTTATGGCTTCTAGAAGGTTATGATATTCTTTTATTGTACTTACATTTTTCTGATTGGATCATATGTTGTATAATTTTATGTAAACTAGGAGAATTATGTAAAAAGCAGAAATGGCTTGAAGTTAGAACTTTTTTTCCTAATTACAAAATTCATCTTTGCAAGAAGGATTTCATGAAAAAAAATATTTTATGTTATAAGAGCCAATTTATGACTAGAATTAAATTGCTTACGGATACAATTTAAATATTGTAGGAATACAGAGTGTATTATATTTATATATTATATTTATATGCTTGAGAAACTATTGAACACATTTTTTATTGATAATTTAAATGTAGAGGGAGTGCAATTGTTTTTATAAATTATTACATAACTTTTAATAAGTTTAACTTTTCCTGCAGAATTATATTTTCCTTTAAGTGTTTTTTTGTGCAGTATTTGTTTTGTGTTAATATTGTTATATATTATTTCTCCTAAATTAAGTACTAATGTAAGGATTAAAACATTACTATCAATATAATTAAATCAAAAATAGAAATGTTAATAATTTATTAGTTATTTTTTATCAAGTGACAAAATGCTTATTGAATGAACAAAATAGAAATTCAAATCAGTATTGGTTGTCCTGAGATATCTGATAGTTTGTGTTTTAAGATACCTCAATAATGATTTTATTGACAAATCTGAAAATATTTTGATTAAAAAAACAACATACTTTTACAACATAACTGTATAAAGTCTTGGTTTTCTTGTTCAATCAATAGTTTTTTTAATAGTTAGGCTCTGTTCACATGTCCATTTATCTTTTGTTTGATTTTTTTCTGTTCTTAAAAATTATCACCAAGCAGAAACCAAAGGCGCCCCTTATCAATATACAATTGATGCATCCAGGGGTAGATTAAGAGTAGCCAGGGCCCCCAGCAGTTTAGAAGGCATACCCCCCCAAGGTACCCAATGTATCACATGACATTTTACATGATCCCCTTTGATAGATCATGTGATAGGTCATATGAGTAACACTCAGGTGCTTTGCTGCACATTTGTACATGGAGTACTACAGAGATAATGCCACACAAATATTAATATTAACATAACATAAAAAATAATTAATAATAGTTGTATGACTTGATACTGAGCAGAAATAAAAATGCCAACATCACCCTATACACAGTATGAGCCCCCACATAGACCCCTATAACAACATGAGTCCCTATATAGCCCTCTCAATCAACAACAAAAAGCAATCAATCTTTAGGACCCTTATACATGTAAACCATAATACACAACCATAACCATAACTGGCCAGTGTGAACATGCTGGCACGATGATGTCATTGTGCCATTGGCAGATTATTGCGTCATTGTGCTGGTACATCACAGCAGGAGCGGTGGGAGCTACAGGTCTCGGAAAATGGCACCATTTTTTTTTTAACAAATTTTGCATTTTGTTTTCATCACTTAAATAAAAAAGAACTTAGACATGTTTGGTGTCTATGAACTCATAATGACCTGGAGAATGATAATGACAGGTCAGTTTTAGCATTTAGTGAACATAGAAGAAAATAAAAACAACTATAAAATTGCACTTTTTTATGATAACACCACATTTGTAGTTTTTTTCCTCTTTTCCAGTAGACAATATGTTAAAACCAATGGTGTCCTTCAAAAACACAACTTGAAGCCCAAAAAACAAGCCCTCACATGACCATATTGACAGAGATAAAAAACCAATGAATTGCAAAAAAAACCTAAAAAATATTATTTAATGACAATAATTAAAATTAGGACTAGAAACCACACATAACAAACAACCAATGGCAGGGAACCCAAAAATAGGATCAGATAATCGTTAAATACAGATAATCACTAAAAAGGAAAAGGGCTAGGGAAGATAGACGTGCCTCACCCTACTGAATTCCCTTCCTTGCAGCGGAGGTTGGCACCCTGGGATACGATATGGTGCCCCCGCTCAACGTTAACTGAACCTAAAGACCCTAAAAGGTATCCATACCAAAGCCACCACCCAAAACACACCACAAAAAACACAAAATGAATAAATACATTAAAGTGCTGTAGCTGCTAATGACTGTCAATGAGCCTTGCTCAATTCCATCTAAAAAAATATATGAACTATGAGTGGCATCAAATCTGGAAGGATGAGTGATTTAGAAGGATGTAGAAAATAATACCCCCTTTTTAAAGATTGTTATTATTTATAAATACAGCAGTGAATAGTCATAGAGAAAGATTGGTGTCTCCGTCAATAGCAAATTGTTAAGGATGATAGAAAAAATATTGTCACTTAAACAGGAGACACATCTAATATGATACTGTACACCTTCTTTACCAGTAAATAAAGGCTATGGTCACCTATTCAGGGATCAAACCTTACATTAGTAGCATAGGAAATATACACTCATCCTGGTAAACTTACCAAACCTAAGATGCTTGATCATCAGAACAAGTATCAGCATCACCCCCAGAATCATATGGGCATCATTGCCAGAAAAGAACCATTATTATGATGTTCCAATAGTTGCATGCACATGATGGCATAAATCTTGATAGTGGTGAAAATACCAAAAACTCAGATGCTTTGGCACCATAAAATATTGGCATCACCGCCAGAATAGCGCCATTATCCCCAAATTCAGAAATCATATGTAAGTGATGGCATCACCATCAGAGATATATGGGCATCATCGCCAGAAATAAAATAATCTGTCAATATAGATAAATGAAGACATCACAGCCAGAAAAGTAATTCATTCATATACTGTATATGAGGGCATAATCACCAAGCAATAACATATGAATCAACTTAATAAGGGAGCCATGTAAAGATATTCATGGCTAAAATGGTGTAACACAAGCATCATGGGAGGCAGCCAATTCAGCAGCACAGGTGTGTAGTTACAATACACTTATCTTAGGGAAGCAGTGTCCCATCCCGATGCATTTCTCCCCAAAGGAAATCCCAAGGGTTTCATCAGGGGAATGCCAGTAATAGGCGATGGGCAGCGGAGTATGGAGACGCTGCACGCGGTCCATATTGACAGAGATAAAAAAGTTATGGCTCTAGGAAGAAAGGGAGCAAACAACGAAAACACAAAAACAAATACCTATACCTATATGTAATCTATGGTCCTCCCAAGACCTCCTTCTGTCCTCCACACTTATTCGCTCCTCATCCAATCGTCTCCAAGACTTCTCCCGAATATCCCCCATCCTCTGGAATTCTTTGCCCCAACACGTCCGACTATCAACCACACTCGGATCCTTCAGATGGAACCTGAAAACCCATCTATTCAGGAAAGCCTACAGACTGCACTGACCCCGCTGCCTCCTCATCACTACTGAAGCTACCGCCTCACCAATGCTGGAGCTGCAGCAACCCTCAACCTACTGTCTCCTTCCCCATAATCCTGTAGAATGTAAGCCCACAAGGGCAGGGTCCTCTCCCCTCTGTGTCAGTCTGTAATTGTTAGTTTCCTTACTATAAGTGATATCTGTAACTTATATGTAACCCCTTCTCATGTACAGCACCGTGGAATCAATGGTGCTATATGAATAAATAATAATAATAATAATAATAATACCTCTGGTCGTGAAGGGGTTAAAAATCATTGTAATTATTTTTTGCATTATGGTTACATATTGCATTTTGTTTTTTAAGTTATAGTAGTGTTTTTTTACTTTTAATCTTTTTTTTACTACCAACAAATGTAGCCTTTTTTAATCTGACCCACAGTAGTCCACTCCAGCACCACCCCAGCACTTTTTTTATTTCAATGCTGGGAGGTATCACTAAATCCATGTTTCCTGTTCCTAGTAATATAATTATCAACAGCTGTTTCCAGCTTTTCCTAGCACTGATTTGTTTCTGATCTGCTATCTTGTCATGACAACTTCTAACTGACCAAGTCAGAGGTAATGGTCACAAGTAGAGAATAGGGAATTTAGATTGTGAGCCCCATTGAGGACAGTGATGATCATGTCTTTAGAGTGCTGAGGAATAACATTGCGCTATATATAAGGAAAGTATAATAACTGTGTCTATGAGAGCCTTGTTCTGGCTCTCATAAACTTAAATTGAGAAGTGACCTCTGGCTCGCCCAGCAAACATTGGAAGGATCCGGTAGGTCATAAAAAGAAGAGCGACTGGCGTAGTGCTGAGAACAGAAGAAGACGACAGCAAGTAAGTATAAGACTAAGGGCAGGAAACATACATTAGGGATACCATTCCAGCAGTAAAATGAAAACAAAATACTTTAGCTAAAGATAGAAAAATGAAAATCCATAAATATGTTTTTTGTTCTTGAAAAACTCACTTTAGCTGGAGAATTTGGGTTTCAAAATCTTAGTAATCTCAACTAGACAAGGAATATGTTGCAGCACACATGAGAAAGAAAAGTAAAAAGCAAGTTGATAAACTTTTGCCAATTACATTTTTCTTTGAAATATATGGCACATGTATCATGCTGATAGCATTTTTATATATTTTGAGGGTATTACAATTGTTATTATATGTTTATATTCCCTTACAAATTGACAATACAGAGATTGTAACATAACATATCTCATATTTTGCTTTATTTTTTTGTTTTTTTTTTCATTTCAACAAAATTAAACATCCATTCTGACCTTGCAAAACAAAACACAGTGCAGTTACACACCTAGAACTTTCATGAGTTAAACTGATGAAAATTACATTTTTCCAATTAGAACACTGTCTGATAGAAAGTTGAGTTTGATATGAAAAAAGATCCTTCAAACAACTGAGGATTTATTGCAGGTCCTTAGCTATTTTGCACCGCACTTCGATCTTCAGATGTAAGTCAGAGTCATGGACACTAGATTATTTATTGGTTGTTGTGTGTAATAAAGAGGTTTATGTCTCATTTACCACTCATCGTGGCAGTTCAAATTACTTTCTTCCATTTGGCTCTACAGGGAATAGTAATCTAGATATTTTATCTCTTTCATAAAGACTAGTTGTTAAGTTGATATATAGATTGAACAATATAGCATCTGTTATTTTTTCTCTATAGATAATGTCTGATCATTGTTTAATTTTATAAACCAGTATATTATTTAATCATAATACTTTACTTTAGTCCTTCCTTTTAGATGTATTATGACATTGAAATATTTTCTCTACTGAACAGCAGTTACATAAATAGTCAAAAAATATAGCATATGAACTGATTATTAAAGGATCTCTTCAATCTAAAAATATTAGAAAAAAACATTATTATCTTAATTAGGGGATTTTGTCTGGGAACCACATCAAGTGGATATGTCCAGAAATGTAACCTTTACCTATATCTAATAATCTCATTGAAGGTCATTGGCCATTTTTTTTTAACAAGACCCTTTTCTAATTTTTATGCTTTTTCTTGTACTTCCTTTCCTGCCTCTACCTCTTACACCTTTCTGTCTCCCTTTCTGATTCCTATTAGTGCCAGATAAGTGATAGGATGCCTATGAGATGCGAGTGTACCAGTTAGTACTAGAAATAAGATGAGTTCTGGTGCTGCTACTATCATTTTCCTTTCCTCACTCTACATGTCTTCTATAACTTTCCTCATTCCCCTCTGGTTTTGGATTATATAGTAAAATAAGTTCTCACACAGTTTAAGGTCTGTTTCTAGCTTTGAAAAAAATTCTAGAAAAACAAAGGTATAGCTGGCTAATATTATCATAGATTGCTTCCTTCCAAATTGTTATTCTTACCAGACTACCTTTCTATCAATCTGTACCATCTGTACAATAATATTTCACTATTTCATTAGCATGCAATGATTGAAATCCAAAACGCGTTTGCTAGATTTGCACATTTTTCTTACCCGTGCACACTGTTGCATCTTTTAAGGATTTCTAATAAAAACTTCTAATTTTATACTTACCACGCTGGATTTTTCCTTGCATGGAGTCTTCTGTGAACAAATACTAATAATGTAACAAATACTAGTTAAAAGACAACAGGAAAATAGTCTGCCTGTTCTCAATAGTAGAAATGATCAGGTCAATAAGTGGAAAATTACATTTGAGTCAAATTTCCTGATATTTGTGGGTACCCATGACTTCAAATAGGTTGTTCAGTCCAATATAGAATTCCCATGCACCATTAATGAATATGTGCTACTCGGCAGGGCCTCCCACTCCAAAAACAGTAGCATCTTCAAAGATACCTGAGGCACCGTAGATACTCCTATAAATATCCAATTTTTATTTCAAAATATTTAAGACATCACAGCAGTGAGGAGATAAAAATAGTAAAAATAGAGCAACGATTCAGCCATTGAATCAAAAAGGTTGTGATACAATTTGTATGAAATGGCAAAAAAAAGATGCCCAGTGCTATTTAACACACTACTGAAGATTCAAAGAATGGGCAGTGGCATCAGACACGTCCAGGTGGGCTTCCCCATAATTGTTTCCATAGCAAATTGCACAGCACAGCGCAGCCAATGAATTTGGAAAATATCAACCTGTAATAAAGATGAGGGCTGGCCAAGCACCATTTTTATACCTTAACAGTGTAGAAATAGAGGTCAGAGTGCACAGCTAATTCCACAGAAGGACAAAAGAAGAAAAAAATTGGATTTTGTTGTGTTACAATATTAGTATTAAAGAACATTAAAAATTCAAGTAGTTGTCAGTCTTGGAATAAAAATCCAATAATTCAAGTAAGTTAAGGAAGTGCAGTAGTTGCATAGTTTGTGACCACAAATAAAGTGATTTTCTGCAGTAGAGGAATATGTGTCACATTTTCACCTCAGTTTCAGCAGGATGATGTAATATCATTAGCTTGACACCATTAGCTTGAATCAGTGTTTTGCCCAGTCCACCACCTTTGCCACCATAACACTCAATGTTGTACAATGTCAATGTCACCTGTTTCTGTTCTGCCTTTTAGTCCCTTAACCAACAGAACCTCGGGAAATAAGGAAGAACAATACTATAATAAGTTCTTACTGTTGAATTATTGGAAGAGATGAACAGTCACCCTTTTGTACTCTGAAGACACGGAGCCAAAGGAGATGGAGAACTCAAATCTAAATTTAAGCTGAAGATTTGGCTTTGAAAGCCATGGTGATAGGGGAAATGTCTGTGGTAGAAACACTCGGAGCTAAAGGAAATCTAACTTAGGTGGGAATCATGTGGAAAGCAGAGGGAGCAGGGGGGGTCTCATGCCATTTCCTACACATAATGAATTGTCAGTTAAATCTGGTGTGAAGACAATGATGATGTTGAGTTTATGTTAAGCATGATCTGGGTAAAAGAAAGGGGTGACAAGGAGACACGTTCCCACCTGCAGCCACACGTGCATCGCAGCATTCAGATGTGATGAACGCTGCGTGCGTACGCATTACCCACCCCGTTGATAATAAACAACCAGGGCAGGCACCTGCAGTGTGCACTGAGCTGCCGCAGAGCAGAGCACACTGTCAGTGTTTAGTGCTGGTCTGCAGCAGCGCCGCAGACCGGTAAAATAACCCCAAAGGCCCTGTCCTGGGCCACGGACCGGTGGTTGGGGACCCCTGGTCTACATGATGTCATCTATGCTGCAATATTGCTACTGACGGGGCTGCTGTTAAATACCCTATCCTGCTAGACATCTCCTTGCAAGCCCCTTCCTAATTATCTATCTTGCAGCTTTGGCCCCTGTCATCGCCATTGCACAGCCACATCAGTCACACATTTTCTAGCTTCCACTAAGCTTTATAGTTGTAAACTGTACTGCTGCTGTCATTGATGCCATTACTGACCTTACACTACCTGACATCACCTTCCTATTTTTCTACAGTGAGGCATCTGCCACTACCACAGCATAGCCACTCCAGCCACATATCAGCATTCCCTCTGTATTTCTGTGTGCTAGGCTGTACTGTTGCTCTAGGTGCTGTCATTGCTCCCCTTACACTGTAAGACATTTTCTTGCCTGCCTTATCCTTAATCTCTACCGTGCAGCTTCTGAAGTTGTCACTGCCACAACACAGCCTCACCATCTACATATCTCCTGGCTACCCACTATGAAATATAGTTATAGACTGTACTGAGCTGTAAAATGTGCATATTTGAGGCTACACAACTATTAAACAGGTCACAAAATAGGGCAAGTGTTTTTAACAGTTCTTCACAACAAGGCATTACTTTTTCATTTTTAATGAATTTGTCATGGTTCGAATCTGATGCTCGATCCGGTGACCTCTGACTGTTTTGTCTGTTTTTGACTCCAGATAATGCTCTTGTATTTCTTTTGCTGTGCTTTGCTGTTTTGCTCCTTTTCTACTGTTTTCACCAGCTAATTTAGTTTGTCCTATCATATCATGGGAGGGGCAATTTAAACTTTCCTTGCACATGCAGTCTTTGATGTTTTTTTCCAAGTTATATGGATGTTTGGAATACTAGCTGACAAGTCAAGAATTCTCTTGATGACGATTTCTAAATTGATTCTCCTGTGGTTTGTTTGCATGATTCCCTTCCCAGCACTCTTCCCATTTTGTTACATTTAGGGTCTGGGGGCTTCCACGCATATTGAAGGTCTTTTTGGGTTCATTTCTTTTTCTCCCATCTTTCTTGTATGATTGTTTGAACATGTCCTTAGCCCTGTGTCTCACCGTATGTCCATGTGCATGATGACATGTTGTTTTTCTGGGTTACACTGCATTTAGTTGAGAGGACACTCAGTGTCAGCCATCCTTGAGTGAGAGCACCATTGCATAATTTTAGGGTGCCAAACTTAGGGTACCGTCACACAGTGCAATTTTGATCGCTACGACGGCACGATTCGTGACGTTCCAGCGATGCATTTACGATATCGCTGTGTCTGACACGCTACTGCGATCCGGATCCCCGCTGAGAATCGTACGTCGTAGCAGATCGTTTGAAACTTTCTTTCGTCGTCTAGTGTCCCGCTGTGGCGGCATGATTGCATTGTTTGACACAGGTTGTATACGATGTGCGCACATTAACCAACGACTTCTACATCGCAAATACGTCATGAAATTATCGCTCCAGCGCTGTGTATTGCAACGTGTGACCTCAGTATACGACGCTGGAGCGATACTTATACGACGCTGCAACGTCACGAATCGTGCCGTCGTAGCGATGAAAATGGCACTGTGTGACGGTACCAGAGACAAATCATGGTCAAGGTAGAGATTTGTTTGCTTAGTCTAATTAGAAACCTGTTGTGTGCAGGTTTAATATCTCCCCTTGTTTGTTCATCCCTGTATGAGTGTTAGGGCTCAGTCATGACAACAGCTAACCTGTACCTGCTCTCTTAACAATGCTTTTGAGACACATTGCTGAATGTGCGGCTACCGGAAATAAACTTTTTCTCTTCTGGGAGCACCCAGCTTGTGATAATGGAGGCTTGCACAGAATTGTTTCAGTCACCATTCAAATCACCACTTAATAAACTGTGAATGACCTCTGTTAGCATGCCCCAACTCTTTCACTGAAAGCTGGCTTTTCAGTGCATCTGCACTTTATTCCATGCACTCTTCCTGAGGCTCCTAGGTGTAGAAAAGCACATTTTCTCTTGGAATTACCAAATGTGAAAAAGTCACATCTTCTACTATTTCCACCACCTGTATATAAATATTAGTAGAGGGCAGGCATCTTCCCACAAAAGGGATAATTTTTGGACTGTTGCTAAAGTTTTTACAATTTAAGTAGCCTAACAAGTTTGATAGTGCAATGTGTCGTTGAAAAACCTTTTAAGCACCTTCAGTTACCATCCATTTTTCACTATCCTGATAGCTTAAGGTTACTTAGAAATTAAAAATGTAGTATTTTCATTATAGAGCTATAAGGGAATTCAATACAGACCTAGAAGACATTTGATTGTTATACACCTATTTTGATGGCAAAAAGAGGCTTTGCAATATTATGATTCATAGTAAATTTATTTGATACAAAACAACTTATGTGGGAAAATTTGGTGTGGCTGGTTTTAGGTGTCAAGTTCCCGCTGCTGCACAGGGAAAATCTCAAACCATGTCCAATGCGGTCTCCCATTCTTCCTCAGCCGCAGAGGAGCCTGCTCATCAGAGATGCCTGTACCAGCATCTTGCTCAGGCTGATGCTGTGCATGTAGTTACAGCTGCCATCCTAGGTCCAGCTATTGTAACCAGAATTAGTCAGTGGCGAGCAGATGCTCCTGGGACTAAGTCCTGCTTTCTGCCTCCTGGGCATGCCCGGGAAACAACCACTCATTGGTGGGCAGAGGTCACATGCCCAAGTCCTCAAGCAGCTCTGATTGGTCCTCTGGCAAGGTTCTGGAAGGCTGCGACTATAAAAGGTTCACATGGTCGCTCGGCCATGCTCTAGTATAACCAGAAATCATGGTGTGTGTGGATGCATGTATGTCACTGGTGAAAGCTCCTAATGATCCCCTTCTCTAGCGTTGTTGTCTGAATGTTGGTGATTGGCGCTGACATAGTGCCAGTAAGTGCAATTCAGCACTGTGCATGATATATCAGCATCAAATAGTGGCGTTTGCCAGCGTGACGCCGTGCGCAGTTAGTGCGCTTTCCTTTCCTTGTTAGGGTGGTTAGTGGCATTCGCCAGCGCGACGCTGCATGCACTCTGTGCGCTAAATTTATTTGATAGTTTCTCCAGGCATCGCAGGAGCGATGCCGTGTGCTTAATGGGTCTAGAGGGACTCTCACCCCATGTCCTAGGGGCTGAGTCCTGTGCCTGTAAACTAGCACTCACTCTGCCAAGCTCTGTGAGGCTTAACAGGCTACAGCATTTACGTTCCAAGGTATTGCGGCTTTGTGAAGCAACAGAGTCCATCTCTGTACATATCGGGTGATGTTAACCCACGTGTGTTTGTCTATTATACCGCCATATAGTGTCCGCCATTATGAGCAGCAGGTAACATCTCTGCACGGTGGACCCTGGGCTGCGAACGCACCTTATTACTACCTTTATATTATTTGGTGAGCTCCGCCAGCTCTAACAGCTGGTAAATTTGAAAATCAAATGGTTTGACCATCTCTAGTCATTAGAGAGAAATACAGATTGTTGTATGCAGAATAACACATTATGTAGCAAATTTATGCTTTGACTGCACAAATAGTTTTCTTGTTGCTGCTACACTGTTATTTAATTCAGTATATATATACAGCTCTGGCAAAAATTAAGAGACCATCACATCAAAACCCTATCATGGGCAGCCCAATCTCCAGACCTGAACCACATTGAAAACCTTTGGAATGTAATCAAGAGGATGATGGATAGTCACAAGCCATCAAAAAAAGAAGGACTGCTTAATTTTTGCACCAGAAGCAGTGTGAAAGACTGGTGGAAAGCACGCATGAAAGCTGTGATTAAAAATCATGGTTAATCCACAAAATATTGATTTCTGAACTCTTCCCGAGTTAAAACTTTAGTATTGTTGTTTCTAAGTGATTATTAACTTGTTTTCTTTGCATTATTTGAGGTCTGAAAGCACTGTTTTTTTTTATTTTGATTTTTTTTTTGTCTAAAAAAAAACATAATTTATTGCTTGGAAATTCTGAGACATTTTGTCAGAGGTTTATAGAATAAATAATAATAATAATAATAATAATAATAATAATAATAATAATAATAATTTTTATTTATATAGCGCCAACATATTCCGCAGCGTTTTACAACTTATAGTGGGGACTTGTACAGACAATAGACATTATATCATAACAGAAATCACAGTTCAAAACAGATACCAGTAGGAATGAGGGCCATGCTTGCAAGCTTACAAACTATGAGGAAAAGGGGAGAGACGAGAGGTGGATGGTAACAATTGCTTTATTTATTTGGACCAGCCATAGTGTAAGGCTCGGGTGTTCATGTAAAGCTGCATTGAACCAGTTAACTGCCTAAGTATGTAGCACTACAGACACAGAGTGCTATTAACTGCATAAAGTGTATGAGAACATGAAGCGAGGAACCTGATTATGTTTTTTTTTTTTTTTTTAATGGGCCACACAGGGATAGTTAGGTTAATGCATTGAGGCGGTAGGCCAGTCTGAACAAATTAGTTTTTAGGGCACACTTAAAACTGTGGGGATTGGGGATTAATCGTATTAACCTAGGTAGTGCATTCCAAAGAATCGGCGCAGCACGTGTAAAGTCTTGGAGACGGGAGTGGGAGGTTCTGATTATTGAGGATGCTAACCTGAGGTCATTAGTGGAGCGGAGGGCACGGGTAGGGTGGTAGACTGAGACCAGAGAGGAGATGTAGGGTGGTGCTGAGCCATAGAGTGCTTTGTGGATGAGGGTAGTAGTTTTGTACTGGATTCTGGAGTGGATGGGTAGCCAGTGTAATGACTGGCACAAGGTAGAGGCATCGGTGTAATGGTTGGTGAGGAATATGATTCTGCCAGCAGCATTCAGGACAGATTGGAGCGGGGAGAGTTTGGTAAGAGGGAGGCCGATTAGTAGAGAGTTACAATAGTCCAGACGAGAATGAATGAGTGAAACAGTAAGAGTTTTTGCAGAGTCGAAAGTAAGAAAAGGACAAATTCTAGAAATGTTTTTGAGAATAAAAGAACAATTTGCATATTACTAAAAAATGTACATATAAAGAGAAAAATCAGATAAACTGAACATTTTGCAATGGTCTCTTAATTTTGGCCAGAGCTGTATTTCATATTATATTAGATCTTGTTTTACAAATTGCCAAAAACAACAATGGGCTTTTACTCTTATAATAATCCTCTGATTTGTCATATCGTCACTTTACAGGGTGGTAAAAATAGTAAATATTTATTTTGACAGAATGTTTTAATGCTTATTAAAATTGTTTTTCTCTTTCTTGACATTATGATGTCTTCAATAAGCATAGATTTAGTATGGTTGTTATGGTATGAAAAATATCAATCTGAAGCTATCAGTTAATAGTGTCCCATTCATATACTGAACCATGTTTGTACATGCTATTCAGTTTCCTGATTATGCCTAAAGGGTGATTATAAAATGTATGCTTTACTTATGTTATAAATAATTTGCTTTATTTAGATGTTTTTTGTAGAATGTTTGTAACTGAGTAGATTCACCCTCCAAAGTCACGATCTAAAGTGTATTATATACACTTGGATTTATCTTTTTTTTTCTCCCTGAAGCTTCTAAACTCATGTTCAGTGTATTCTTGTTTCATACATCTTCCTGCATGATAAAGCATCTGCCAGTTATACTGAAACTGCTGGCACATATTTGTGTTTTGCCCAAAGCATATTAGAGCCGGCTGTGTCATCGTTGATAATGGAGTTCTGATATTCTATTACATTTGCAATTGAAGACAGATGCTCTCTTTGTTTTGTTAGAAAGAAATATGTTTCCAGTGGACAATAATTATAAAGATATAGTCATAACAAATAAATATACTATGATATATACAGCAATCTTTTGAACCTCAGGATTATCTTTCATACAGTTGTATAATTAATCAAATGTTTTCATCTATATGTGATGAGAACAATATTACTTTTTGTAAATTAGGCCTATGACCGATTACACAGATACAAACTAAGTTAAAGTTTCCCACAAAAACTTTCTTCCAATAATTACGGGTATATGCATTACTGAATTATCTGCTCCATTCCTTTTCCTTCTGTTGTCCCGCGTTGATGTGTTCTGACTGTCAGAATCCTTCAGTGTCTTCACTTTGGAATGAAAGTCATACTTTCTATGTATTGATATGAGAGTCAGATCCAGCTCTTGTGACTCTTCTTTATTTATTTCTTATCTACAATCGCATCCACAATCAATTTTAAGCAATTTTAAATCATTCTCACCCCAGCAGAATTACAACTTTAACCAGCGAAAAGAATTCTGCATGCGTGTTAGAAAAAATATCAATATTTCTCTGGAAGCTCAGACAATTAATATATTAATAAAATTGCAATAAAATGTAATATACAGTACGTCGGCAAGCATTTAATTACAGGAGGAGTTGTGCCATCTGTAACTAGGGCAGGTGTCTTAGGCACTTGTTGGCGGGGCAGTAATATTAACTGAGCGAAGTGTCAGAGGCTGATTTACTTGATAGACAGAATAATGGAGTTTCCACTGTAGTGTAATAATGCTTTAAATGACAATATTTGAATTTTAACATGCAGTTTTCCACAATGTTTATGCAAATTTGTATGCAAAATGAGAATGTCATTTCAACTGTTGCCTTAGGCAGCAGAATGGCTAGACACACAGCGGCAGCAGTGTTACATTATTATAATAGTGATTTAATGATAGCTGGTTTACTATTGCTGCAGATAAATAGACGAGACATGGATTTCTTATTGCTGAACTTAAATTTACTAGATTCTCACCAAGAAGGAAAGTCATAATCACTGAAGCAGCTTATATGCAAACATGAGGTTTCAGCCTTGAAATTTGGAAAATGAACACTTTGACCCGACTGGTTTCTGCTTGATAATATTTATTTCACTGGCTAAGATATTAACCCCTTTAACAACCGGAGGTATTTCAGTTTTTGCTTTTTTGTTTTTTTCTCTCCATCTTCCCAGAGCCATAACTTTTTTTTATCATTCAATCAATAAGGCCATGTGAGGACTCGTTTCTTGCGGGACAAGTTGCACCTTTGAACAACACCATTGGTTTTAACATATCATGTACTGGAAAACAGGAAAAAAATTCCAATTGTGGTGAAATTGCAAAAAAAGTGCAATTCCAGTGGTGTTGTTTTTTTTTTTTACCATGTTCACCAAATGCTAAAACTGACTTTTCATTATGATTCTCCAGGTCATTACAAGTTCACTAACAACAAATATGTCTAGTTTCTTTTTTCTTTAAGTGGTGAAAAAAAATTCCAAGCTTTGTTTAAAAAAAATAAATTACACTATTTTCCGATACCTGTATTGTCTCCATTTTTTGTGATTAGGGTGGGTGAGGGCTTATTTTTTGCGCTCCAAGCTGACGTTTTCATTGATACCATTTTGATGTAGATACAATCTGATAGCTGCTACCGTGCAGGCACTGGCAGCGCCATCTTGGAAGAAGCAATTTTTTTTACCGAGCAAGGTAGTGATCCAAAATCTGCTGATACGCAGGCATGGCTGATGTCATTTTCAAACTGTTTTTTTTTTTAGGAATTTATTGATACCATCAAAAACAATAATTAACTGCACATTATGGATGCGATCATAGTGCAGCGCAGGTTACGCCGCCGCCCAATGTCAGAAGCCATACTGATAATACCTAATTACAGCACCACATGAAGACTTCTCTCATAGGCCCTCCCCAAAGCACGAGCATATAATTAACTCAAAATGGAAAATAAAGATTAAACAACAACCACAGGACAGGTTTCATCCACCCAGGTATCATTTTAATCAGTATAACGGCACCTACCTGACAATGTGTGTAGGTTACTGTGCACAATTCCTGCTGTCAGGTTCCCTTTAACATCATCTTTTGCATACTATAATACTCTATGTAACTTAAAGCTAGTTAACAAACTATTAAATCAATTGTGCATAAAAATATAGATAGATATATGATGAAAAGATATTAGCTATGTGATAGAAACATAGATATTAGTTATATAATAGATAGATATAATATATAATTTCAAAAGCCCTCTACATATAATAAACTTGCACCCTTTAGTACATTTCATGTGGTACTAAAAGGTGCTTAACCTTGTTTAACTAAATAAATAAATAATTAGAACTACAAGGGATCCTCCTGTTTTGATAACCAGCACAGGTAAAGCAGACTGATGACAGCTGAGATTATTAACTATAACATAATGACCATAAATGAAATATGAAATGGCAAATCTTGAAACTCTAACAAACAGCAAAAACAAATAGGAACTTGTCCAAAAAAGATATATTGCCTAATAAAAACAGTTTTATTTAATCACAGTAAAAAAAATCATTGAACCAGTAAGAACAAGGTAACTGCTAACCAAGAAAGTGACAATAGTTCACATTATTTTGAATAAAGATAATGCCTACTAATCTTTGCCTTTCCAATGGAATATACTGTCCCCTCACTGTTGCATGTTAGGCGTAATGTAGAGAATTTAGCACCTACATGAGTAAGTCACCTGTCAGTGTGAAGTTCTCGCTGCACCTGCGCATGTTTCGCTTCTTCGTCAGGAGGCATGTGTTGGGGAGTGGACCGGATTAAATCATATTGAACACCCAATCAACGGGTTGAAAATGGGAAAGTGTGTTGATCATGTGATATTAAAATGATATGGCCATCGGTGTTTACGTAGGGCAGAAGTGATAAAGATTACTCCTAGATTGCCGCATATGAGTTGCTGATGTCACTCACAGGAAGCAGGCAGTTTAGCTTGCGGCCATGAAACACAAGCTATCACAAGCTGCCATGGAGACGGGACGTGCATGGATGCTCCCAAAATGCTACTTGCCTATATGCCAGTGTGTGCACTTATAAAGAGATAATCAGATAATGATCTTACCACCGATCAGAGGCAGTGTTTGCAGTGCTTTTATGCAGATGACAGCAAGGCAAACAACAGATGTTCAAGCACCCCATTCATGTGAATGGGGTCTGGGTGTGGGTACAGATACTGTTCTGATACCAAAACTGATCTTTTTTTAAATGTTCAGCTGAATCCATCGAATCCAAGCATCCATGGGTTTGACCATCACTACTCGGAAATGAAAGAAAGCTATTTGATTTTTGCAGTGCAAATTTCTCTGGAATAGATTGTGAATGCCATATCACATTTCCAGAGACTTTGACATGCTAAAACAACAGAAACCCCCCCAAAGTGACCCCATTTTTTAAAATAGACCCTTCATGGAATTTATCTAGGGGTGAACTGAGAATTTTTGGAAAAAAAAGGGAAAACCCAGCTCACCTGCAGAAGCATGCGGCATGCATATGCACGGAACTTGCGTAGTCTCACATGCAAACAATGGTAAAAAAGGAAGAAAATTGTTCTACCTTTTGATAAAAGTCCAACATTTTTGAAGTATTTCAAATGTCTTGGTGAGATTCTGTTCACACAGATATGTGTGGCAACGTGTTTCAAACACTCAAAGGTGTTCTTTCTCAAAGCTACATAAAAATAAAATGGTAGTTTTATAAAGAACATGGCCAGTGAAAAGAATCAGTTACAATAACATGACCAAGTATAATCAATTAAAACTGTGTTCAACAATAATGAAAACAATAAACCACACAAGAAAAAAAATATATTTTTAGTTATTTATATATATATATATATATATATATATATTATATATTAAATATTAATATTTAATATAATTGCGGTATATATACATTAATAATGAAACATACTTTCCCTGTGGGCATTGAGACCCACAGGGTGGCAAGTTCCTAGGCAAGAAATCCCTTGGCATCAGCATTCTTTTAATGTCTCCGCCTATCGATGATTTTATCAGTCTTTCGATACCAGCGACTTTCAACGCAGCAATATTTCTCTGATGGTGAGTAACAAAATGTTTGGAGGCAAAAGACATCATACGATTAGTGCTAGAAAGAACGACAATGTCGGTTATATGGTCTGAAATCCTGCTTTTTAAACTGCGTATTGTACACCCCACATAACTCAAATTACATTTAGTACAGCTGATTATATATATTAAATTTTTTAAATTGCAATTAATAAATTGCTGAATTTTGCATTGTTTAACATTATCACTATCTGAAAATGTATGTGCTTTTGTGGAGTGTGCACAAGTTCTATATCTTAAACTGGGGCAATTTTAAAACCAGGATGATTTAACCAAGCATAATGTTTTTTAATCAGAATGAAAAAAACTCAGAGAAATAATATTACCCAAGGTAACAGCTTTTTTAGCTTCAATATGACATCCAGATGATAGAATAGAAGATAGGATGTTGTCTTCATATAAAATTAAATAGACAAAATCGGTTTATTTTTATTTTCCCCCAAAAAAATATTACTTTATTTTGAAGCAATAAAATCACAACATTTTTTGTTTTGCACAATTTTAGAGGCACTGCCAAGAGTCCATTGGGGATAACCTCTCCTTTTTAATTTATTGCAAAACAATCTAGTCTCTTGATCTAAAATTGAAATGTCACTGCAATTTCTAGTGATACGTATAAGTTTACCAAATGGTATCAGTCTAGTCGTATGTTGAGGGTGACTGCTGGGGGCATGGAGGATACTATTACCTGATAAAGGTTTAAAAAAGGAAGATGTGATTATAGATTTACCTACAACACCTTTCAACTGAAAATCTAAAAATGATTAGAATTCAAATACCCTACAAATTCTGGTATGGCAGACACATCTCCACTCCATATGAGGAGTGTATCATCGATGTATTTGTCATACCAGAATATGCAGAGCAGAAAATAATTATCCCCAGAATACAGAAACAACTCCTCCCAACAAGACATGAACAAGTTGGTAACTGATGGCGAATACTTACCACCCACCGGCACTCCTTTGCACTGGCTATAATAATTCTAATCAAAACAAAAATAATTATCATTCATTAAAAACGCATAACTTGGATCATAAATATACAAAGATCAGGTATTTAGTCACTATATTTATTGAGCTGCTGTTATCAAGCCCTGTAGGATCGAGGTGTACAAAGCAGTTCCATCACAATGGATCCAAGAAAAATTGTCCATCCAGATCATGTAAGAAAATTGTTTCAGTACATCTTTGGAATCTATAAGAAATCCAGGAATGTATATACATAAAGGCTGTAAGAGAGAATCCAACCATTGGTTTAGATGTTCTGTGATAGGACAAATGTCAGCTATTATTGGCCGCATAGGGGGTGCAGTTTTATTATGAACCTTCGGCAGAGCATGCATTATAGGGAGTACTGGATGGTTCACGTTAAGAAATTCTGTCTGTATTTTAGTAAGAACCCCTAATGCAAAGCCCTTATCTATCAGACTGAAGGTTTCAGATTGAAAATGGTGTGTAGGATCAAAAGTAAATTTTTTATAAGTGGTATCGTCTTCTAAAAGACAATTGATTAGATCTCTGTATGTTGCAGTATCCAACTAAACCACCTATGTCTTCCATCTTCACAGTTATTTCTGACATATTTTTAATTTAAATTGAGCCACATTCAAATTGGCTTTGTTTCCATGATGCTTAGTCAATAAATAAAGATTTTTCAATTTACTTTCAGTAACTGGAAGCAATCCGATTGGATTGGATAAAACATGGGATTCCTGATTTGTAAACACACAGCTGAATTTGTTGATTTCTCACTAGACAGAGTAATGGCACATAGATCTTGAAGATTCCTCAAAGCTACGGTAATTGTTCAGCAAAAGCAAAATTGCAAAATTCATTTGAAGTTATAGAAGGATCATAATCCGTTGATACAGAGTCCAAAGGAAAAAAATGTCTCTTGATAGTTAAATTGCGAGCAAACTTGTTGATGTCCAACAATGTCTGGGATAAATCAAAATGTTTATCTGGTGCAAGATTTAAACCTAAAGATAAAATTTGCATATGTTCATTCGTTAATGTATAACTGGAAAGGTTCAAAGCATTGAGAAAATCTTCAGAGGTTAAGGATTCTTTCTGTGGCGGGTTGCCATTCCTGTGGATATTGGAAGGTATAGGGCTCTCACGCCTTTTGCGTCTTTTTGATGAATGTGTTTTTTTCCGTCTGCGATAATAAGAATTTTCAGAAGGAAGATTGTCGGTGTGAACATCATTAAAGCTGCCATCATTCGACTCTTGATCAAATGAACTAAAGGATATATGCAATCAAGATGAATCTGAAGTGTTTCTATTACGTTTTAGAATGGGATGTAGAGTTTTAGGTGACTTCTGCCACCTGCCCCACTCATAAACCTGATTCTCCTGATAATCATTGACATCACATTTGAATTTACTCTTTTTACTGGTGATAATGACATTCTTTAATTTTGAAACAGACTGTTGTATATTCAATAAGATTTCATTATAATTATCATCTTTTTTCTGTTCCAAATTATTTTGAAAAAGATGAAATATCTTATTGTATATTCTTTAATTTCACTTCCTCATATTTCATGATAAGTTGAATTAAATTGGTCAAACAGTTTAAGAGAATTTGGTTCCACTCATCCACAAATTCAACTGAATTTGGTGGTGGGAATTTTCTTTATCCTTAATCCCCTTGGCATCATATTTTTTTGGATGTAATTGTCCAAGGTGGTAAAATCCTACCAAACCTTTCTTTCACTAATCATGAGTTTTTCAAATCTCTTTATATCACCTGTCAAATAACCATTATAAAAGTCCACTCATGAGTCTTTCTGCTGCCTATCAGGAACAGTATCCGTCACATTAAAAAAAATCAAAAAAATACAAAAGATATACATCCACCATTTATGCCGCTGTTGGTATAATAGATGGACAAAGAAAAAATAAAGTCCAAATAATATATATAAAGAACATTTTTTTAATCGTTGTGCACGGTTACAAAACTAGAAAAAAAGGGAAAATCCAGTTCACCTGCAGCAGCATGTTGCGTATAGTCTCAAGTGCAAAAAATGGAAAAAAGAGAAGATTGTTTCAGCTTCTGATAAAGCAATACCAGAATTTGTAAGGTATTTGAACTCTAATCAATTTAATATTCATTTTACTTATGCCACTGATCCTTTTTCTATATCATTTTCAGATTTACAGTTGAAAGGTTTTGTAGGTAAATCTATAATCACATCTTCCTTATCTAAACCTTTATCAGGTAATAGTATCCTCCATGCCACCACTAGTCACCCTCAACATACTACTAGATTGATACCAGTTGGTGAACTTACACATATCACTAGAAATTGCAGTGACATTTCAATTTTGGATGAAGCGACTAGATTGTGTTGCAATAAATTAAAAAGGAGAGGTTATCCCCAATGGACTCTTGACAAAGCATCTAAAATTGTGCACAATAAGAAACATTGTGATCTTATTGCTTCAAAACTAAGTAATAATGTTTCTTTGGAAAGTAAACCGATTTTGCCTATTCAATTTAGCCCTCAGGTTAGTCAAATTAAATCAATAATTCAGAGACACATCCCAATTTTATATGAAGACAACATCCTATCTTCTATTTTATCATCTGGATGTTATATTGTAACTAAAAAAGCTGTTACCTTGGGTAATATTAATTCTCCGAGTTATTTCAATCTCATTAAAAAACTTTATGCTTGGTTAAATAATCCTTGTTTTTATAAATGCGACAGTTTAAGATGTAGAACTTGTGCACACTCCACAATAGCACATACATTTTCAGATAGCGATAATGTTAAACAATACAAAATTCAGCAATATATTAATTGCAATTCAAAAAATGTAATATATATAATCAGCTGTACTAAATGTAATTTGAGTTATGTGGGGTGTACAACACACAGTTTAAAAATCAGGATTTCAGACCATATACAGTACAGACCAAAAGATTGGACACACCTTCTCATTTAAAGCTCATCAAGAGAATGCCAAGAGTGTGCAAAGCAGTCATCAAAGCAAAAGGTGGCTACTTTGAAGAACCTAGAATATAAGACATATTTTCAGTTGTTTCACACTTTTTTGTTGAGTATATAATTCCACATGTGCTAATTCATAGTTTTGATGCCTTCAGTGTGAATTTACAATTTTCATAGTCATGAAAATATAGAAAAATCTTTAAATGAAAAGGTGTGTCCAAACTTTTGGTCTGTACTGTATCTGACATTGTTGCTTTTTCTAGCTGTAATCGTACGATGTCTTTTGCCTCCAAACATTTTGTTACTCACCATCAGAGAAATATTGCTTTGTTGAAAGTCACTGGTTTCGAAAGACTGCTAAAATCACCGATAGGAGGAGACATCAAAATAATGCTGATGACAAGTGAGGCGTTTTGGATTTTTTTACTAGGAACTTGCCACCCTTCAGGTCTCAATGCCCACAAGGAAATTATGTTTCATTATTACTGTATATATACTGGAATTATTTTATTTTGTATTGTTTTGTCTTCATTATATTTTGTTTATTTGTTTTCTTTTGCGTTTTTTTATTATTGTTGAAGACAGTTTTAATTGATTATACTCGGTCATGTGATTGTAATTGATCCTGTTCATTGGCCATGCTCTGTATAAAACTACCATGGTATTCTTTGTATGTAAGTTTGAGAAAGAACACCTTAGAATGCTCGAAACGCATTGCCACACATGTCTGTGTGAACAGAATCTCGCTATGACCTTTGCAATACTTCAATAAATTTTGGACTTTTATCAGAAGCTGAAACAATCTTCTTCACTTTTTTCCACTAAGAATTTTTAAACTAGAGGTCATTCATAAAACGTTATAATATTTAGATGTAAAAATAAAAAAATATTTTTTTTCCACTAAAATACTGTTATCACCAAATTTATAATCTTCTGGAGGGGTAAAAGAAGAATATTGACCCCATAGTTTGTTAGGCAATTTTTACTTAACATATACCCAGTACTCCATGTCATTGTACACTACTGTTTGAGCTCACAACAGGGATCAGATGAGAAGGAGGCTTTTAGAACATAGACTCTGTTTGAACAGATTATGAGCTACATTAGCCAAGCCCCTGAGATGATAAAACAGCAGAAACCCCACAAGTAAACCCATTTTGAAAAATAAACCCTCAAGGAAATGTTTAATAGGTTAGAGTAGAGTAGGCTCCTGCCAAAAGAGTCTACCGTGTAATGGTGGCAGGCATAAAAATATTTTGGCCGAAACAAAAGCTGATATCTATGTATGTGATATGTGGTTCGATGGGAACTCTCAATGTGTGATTGGTGAGGACAAGGTGCAAAAGTGGAGCTCTTCCAAGAGTGGGCAGTGAGACTGTGGAAGGTTTGAGGGGTGAAGACGGAGTTACGGTGGAGCATGGGTGGGGTTCGATAATTTTGCAAGTATGGGGCTGTGAAATTCATGGTGGCAGACCTGGTTATGGCTTTTATGCTTTTTTGATCAGAATAGTATTAACTAAGCGCCCTATGTTATTTATATGCACTATTACTATTTGCTTATTTACTATTATAGGGTATATGTTCATTTTATTTTTTTCCTTGTGTTTTGTCAGTTAAAAACGCAGCATACAAAAGAAGAAAATGTCCAGCTTCACCGAATCCGTGAAAAAAAAGGTTTCTTTATTCACAAACTTGTAACATAGAGGACACAAACTTCAGCACAAACCATATGGGTGTGAATCTCAACGCGTTTCTGGAGACTAAGCTCCCTTAAAAATGCACCGCATCCTAAGAGCTGATCTATAGTTCTTTGCTGCGGCTGATGTACATTGAATGGAGCAGTGTTGTGAATTTACTTTTTGCTCCCTCTAGTGGTTACTAGTTTTTTGACTCTGGTTTTTCTGTCATTCCTTTTATCCGCACCTGGGTCGTTAGTTAAGGGTGTTGCTATTTAAGCTCCCTGGACCTTCAGTTCAATGCCTGGCAACGTAGTTATCAGAGCTAGTCTGCTGTGCTCTTGTCTACTGATCCTGGTTCCAGTTATATCAGCTAAGTCCGCTTTTTGCTTTTTGCTATTTTGTTTTGGTTTTGTATTTTTGTCCAGCTTGTTCCAAATATATATCCTGACCTTTGCTGGAAGCTCTAGGGGGCTGGTGTTCTCCCCCCGGACCGTTAGACGGTTCGGGGGTTCTTGAATTTCCAGTGTGGATTTTGATAGGGTTTTTGTTGACCATATAAGTTACCTTTCTTTATTCTGCTATCAGTAAGCGGGCCTCTCTGTGCTAAACCTGGTTCATTTCTGTGTTTGTCATTTCCTCTTACCTCACCGTTATTATTTGTGGGGGGCTTCTATCCAGCTTTGGGGTCCCCTTCTCTGGAGGCAAGAAAGGTCTTTTGTTTTCCTCTACTAGGGGTAGCTAGATTCTCCGGCTGGAGCGTGTCATCTAGAATCAACGTAGGAATGATCCCCGGCTACTTCTAGTGTTGGCGTTAGGAGTAGATATATGGTCAACCCAGCTACCACTGCCCTATGAGCTGGATTTTTGTATTCTGCAGACTTCCACGTTCCTCTGAGACCCTCGCCATTGGGGTCATAACAGTTTGCCAGGCCAGTATTAAATGTTTAATGCATTGCAGAAGAGGGATTATAAGAAAGAAGATTCTGAGTTTTTTTTTTTTTCTTCTTCCCCTTTACCTCAGAGTGGCTATGCTTGCTGCAGACATGAATGTCCAGACCTTGATTACAAGTGTGGACCAGCTGGCTACTCGTGTGCAGGGCATACAAGACTATGTTATCAGTAATCCTAGGTCAGAACCTAAAATACCGATTCCTGAACTGTTTTCCGGAGACAGGTTTAAGTTTAGGAATTTTGTGAATAATTGTAAATTGTTTTTGTCCCTGAGACCCTGTTCATCTGGAGACTCTGCTCAGCAAGTAAAAATTGTTATTTCGTTCTTACGGGGCGACCCTCAGGATTGGGCTTTTTCGCTGGCGCCAGGAGATCCGGCATTGGCTGATATTAATGCGTTTTTTCTGGCGCTCGGTTTACTTTATGAGGAACCCAATCTTGAGATTCAGGCAGAAAAGGCCTTGCTGGCTATGTCTCAGGGGCAGGACGAGGCTGAAGTGTACTGCCAAAAATTTCGGAAATGGTCCGTGCTGACACATTGGAACGAGTGTGCACTGGCCGCTAATTTTAGAAATGGCCTTTCTGAAGCCATTAAGAATGTTATGGTGGGTTTTCCCATTCCCACAGGTCTGAATGATACTATGGCACTGGCTATTCAAATTGACCGGCGGTTGCGGGAGCGCAAAACCGCAAATTCCCTCATGGTGTTGTCTGAACAGACACCTAATTCGGTGCAATGTGATAGAAAAATCGCAAATTCCCTCATGGTGTTGTCTGAACAGACACCTGATTTAATGCAATGTGATAGAATCCTGACTAGAAATGAGCGGAAAATTCATAGACGCCGGAATGGCTTGTGCTACTACTGTGGTGATTCTACACATATTATCTCAGCATGCTCTAAACGTATAGCTAAGGTTGTTAGTCCTGTCACCGTTGGTAATTTGCAACCTAAATTTATTCTGTCTGTAACTTTGATTTGCTCACTGTCGTCTTTTCCTGTCATGGCGTTTGTAGATTCAGGTGCTGCCCTGAGTCTTATGGATCTGTCATTTGCTAAGCACTGTGGTTTTACTCTTGAACCATTAGAAAATCCTATTCCTCTTAGGGGTATTGATGCTACGCCATTGGCAGCAAATAAACCGCAGTATTGGACACAGGTTACCATGTGCATGACTCCTGAACACCGCGAGGTGATACGTTTCCTGGTTTTACATAAAATGCATGACTTGGTTGTTTTAGGGCTGCCATGGTTACAGACCCATAATCCAGTCCTGGACTGGAAGGCTATGTCAGTCTCAAGTTGGGGCTGTCGTGGTATTCATGGGGATTCCCTGCCTGTGTCTATTGCTTCTTCTACGCCTTCGGAAGTTCCGGAGTATTTGTCTGATTATCAGGATGTCTTCAGTGAGTCTGAGTCCAGTGCACTGCCTCCTCATAGGGACTGTGACTGTGCTATAGATTTGATCCCAGGCAGTAAATTTCCTAAGGGAAGACTGTTTAATCTGTCGGTACCTGAACATACTGCTATGCGTTCATATATCAAGGAGTCTCTAGAGAAAGGACATATTCGTCCGTCTTCTTCCCCTCTTGGTGCGGGATTCTTTTTTGTGGCAAAAAAGGACGGATCTTTGAGACCTTGTATTGATTATCGGCTTTTAAATAAGATCACTGTCAAATTTCAGTATCCTTTACCGCTGTTGTCTGACTTGTTTGCCCGGATTAAAGGTGCCAAGTGGTTCACCAAGATAGATCTTCGTGGTGCGTACAACCTTGTGCGCATTAAGCAAGGTGATGAATGGAAAACCGCATTCAATACGCCCGAAGGTCATTTTGAGTACTTGGTGATGCCTTTTGGGCTCTCCAATGCGCCTTCAGTTTTTCAGTCCTTTATGCATGACATTTTCCGGAAGTATCTGGATAAATTTTTGATTGTTTATCTGGATGATATTTTGGTTTTTTCTGATAATTGGGATTCGCATGTGGAGCAGGTCAGGTTGGTCTTTAAAATTTTGCGTGAAAATTCTTTGTTTGTCAAGGGCTCAAAGTGTCTCTTTGGTGTACAGAAGGTTCCCTTTTTGGGGTTCATTTTTTCCCCTTCTGCTGTGGAGATGGACCCAGTCAAGGTCCGAGCTATTCTTGATTGGACTCAGCCCTCGTCAGTTAAGAGTCTACAGAAGTTCTTGGGTTTCGCTAACTTCTACCGTCGTTTTATCGCTAATTTTTCTAGCATTGTGAAACCTTTGACGGATATGACCAAGAAGGGCTCCGATGTAGCTAACTGGGCTCCTGCTGCCGTGGAGGCTTTCCAGGAGTTGAAACGCCGGTTTACTTCGGCGCCTGTTTTGTGCCAGCCCGATGTCTCACTTCCCTTTCAGGTTGAGGTGGATGCTTCAGAGATTGGAGCAGGGGCCGTTTTGTCGCAGAGAGGCCCTGGTTGCTCTGTTATGAAACCTTGTGCCTTTTTCTCTAGGAAGTTTTCGCCTGCCGAGCGAAATTATGATGTGGGCAATCGGGAGTTGTTGGCCATGAAATGGGCATTTGAGGAGTGGCGTCATTGGCTCGAGGGTGCTAAGCATCGTGTGGTGGTCTTGACTGATCACAAAAATCTGATGTATCTCGAGTCTGCTAAACGCCTTAATCCGAGACAGGCCCGCTGGTCATTGTTTTTCTCCCGCTTTGATTTTGTTGTCTCGTATTTACCAGGTTCAAAGAATGTGAAGGCCGATGCTCTTTCTAGGAGCTTTGTGCCTGATGCTCCTGGAGTCGCTGATCCTGTTGGTATTCTTAAAGATGGAGTTATCTTGTCAGCTATTTCTCCGGATCTGCGACGTGTGTTGCAGAGATTTCAGGCTGATAGGCCTGAGTCTTGTCCACCTGACAGACTGTTTGTCCCGGATAAGTGGACCAGCAGAGTCATTTCCGAGGTTCATTCCTCGGTGTTGGCAGGTCACCCGGGAATTTTTGGCACCAGAGATCTGGTGGCCAGGTCCTTTTGGTGGCCTTCCTTGTCAAGGGATGTGCGGTCATTTGTGCAGTCCTGTGGGACTTGTGCTCGAGCTAAGCCTTGCTGTTCTCGTGCCAGCGGTTTGCTCTTGCCCTTGCCTGTCCCGAAGAGACCTTGGACACATATCTCCATGGATTTCATTTCTGATCTTCCGCTATCCCAGGGCATGTCCGTTATCTGGGTGATATGTGATCGCTTCTCAAAGATGGTCCATTTGGTTCCTTTGCCTAAGCTGCCTTCCTCTTCCGATCTGGTTCCTGTGTTTTTCCAGAACGTGGTTCGTTTGCACGGCATCCCTGAGAATATTGTGTCAGACAGAGGATCCCAGTTCGTTTCCAGATTCTGGCGATCCTTTTGTAGTAGGATGGGCATTGATTTGTCGTTTTCGTCTGCTTTCCATCCTCAGACTAATGGACAGACGGAGCGAACCAATCAGACTTTGGAGGCTTATTTGAGGTGTTTTGTCTCTGCTGATCAGGACGATTGGGTGACATTCTTGCCGTTGGCTGAGTTTGCCCTTAATAATCGGGCTAGTTCCGCCACCTTGGTTTCGCCTTTTTTCTGCAACTCTGGTTTCCATCCTCGCTTTTCTTCGGGTCATGTGGAGCCTTCTGACTGTCCTGGGGTGGATTCTGTGGTGGATAGGTTGCAGCGGATCTGGAATCATGTGGTGGACAACTTGAAGTTGTCACAGGAGAGGGCTCAGCGCTTTGCCAACCGCCGCCGCGGTGTGGGTCCCCGACTACGCGTTGGGGATTTGGTATGGCTTTCTTCCCGCTTTGTTCCTATGAAGGTCTCCTCTCCCAAATTTAAACCTCGTTTTATTGGGCTTTACAAGATATTGGAAATCCTTAATCCTGTATCTTTTCGTCTGGATCTTCCTGTGTCGTTTGCTATTCACAATGTATTTCATAGGTCCTTGTTGCGGCGGTACATTGTGCCTATAGTTCCTTCTGCTGAGCCTCCTGCTCCGGTGTTGGTTGAGGGCGAGTTGGAGTACGTGGTGGAGAAGATCTTGGATTCTCGCCTCTCCAGGCGGAGGCTTCAGTACCTGGTCAAGTGGAAGGGCTATGGTCAGGAGGATAATTCCTGGGTGGTCGCCTCTGATGTTCATGCGGCCGATTTAGTTCGTGCCTTTCATGCCGCTCATCCTGATCGCCCTGGTGGTCGTGGTGAGGGTTCGGTGACCCCTCACTAAGGGGGGGGTACTGTTGTGAATTTACTTTTTGCTCCCTCTAGTGGTTACTAGTTTTTTGACTCTGGTTTTTCTGTCATTCCTTTTATCCGCACCTGGGTCGTTAGTTAAGGGTGTTGCTATTTAAGCTCCCTGGACCTTCAGTTCAATGCCTGGCAACGTAGTTATCAGAGCTAGTCTGCTGTGCTCTTGTCTACTGATCCTGGTTCCAGTTATATCAGCTAAGTCCGCTTTTTGCTATTTTGTTTTGGTTTTGTATTTTTGTCCAGCTTGTTCCAAATATATATCCTGACCTTTGCTGGAAGCTCTAGGGGGCTGGTGTTCTCCCCCCGGACCGTTAGACGGTTCGGGGGTTCTTGAATTTCCAGTGTGGATTTTGATAGGGTTTTTGTTGACCATATAAGTTACCTTTCTTTATTCTGCTATCAGTAAGCGGGCCTCTCTGTGCTAAACCTGGTTCATTTCTGTGTTTGTCATTTCCTCTTACCTCACCGTTATTATTTGTGGGGGGCTTCTATCCAGCTTTGGGGTCCCCTTCTCTGGAGGCAAGAAAGGTCTTTTGTTTTCCTCTACTAGGGGTAGCTAGATTCTCCGGCTGGAGCGTGTCATCTAGAATCAACGTAGGAATGATCCCCGGCTACTTCTAGTGTTGGCGTTAGGAGTAGATATATGGTCAACCCAGCTACCACTGCCCTATGAGCTGGATTTTTGTATTCTGCAGACTTCCACGTTCCTCTGAGACCCTCGCCATTGGGGTCATAACAGAGCAGTGGTCTTCAGCTTCGTTTTGGTTGCTATCAGCTGCCACCAGATTTAATAATAATAACCAAAGCCTATCGAGCTTATTTAATTTCATAGTTACAATGGTGTATAAATACTAGTGGACTTACTCAAGAAGATTATACTATATTAACATTTGGTTTACTTGCATAATGGAAAGTAAGGGGATCATACTTTAATCTTATTTCATACACTACTGTACAGTATTACTTTTTTTACCATTTGAAATATGTACAATGAAAAGCTCAGGAGAATATAAAGAGGCATGCAGGTGCACAATACTAATTACATTTATATAAAGTATGTATGATTGCCAAAAGGCATGTGAAAATGAAAATGATCAGGATAGGTTTCTTAGAAAAGTATACAAGTTTACATTTATACCCTTGTGGTTATTCCATATCTGTAGAATGTAAGCCGGCAAGGGCAGGGTCCTCTTCCCTCTGTATCAGTCTGTCATTGTTAGTTTTGTTTACTGTAAGTGATATTTGTATTTTGATGCAACCCCTTCTCATGTACAGCACCATGGAATTAATGGTGCTATATAAATAAATAATAATAATAATTATAACAATCATTTTATGCTCACAACACGTGTTCAAAAAACATGCATTGCATTCACCTATATATAATATGATTTACAGAAAGTAACAATTTATATCACAGCTACTCTCCAAATTTCAGAACTTTTAAATTTTATTTTACAGCATTTGTTTGTAGTAACATCATTACTTTATTACTGTACATATCTATTTCACAAGTTTCTGTAATTCAGTCTCAGATGTATAATTTCCAAAATGACACACATTCCATGATGCAGTAAGAAATATTGATTCAGAAAACTATAAGTTGACACTGTATACTCACACTCCTGCCTTAGTTTCTTCCAACTCCTTTCTCCACATCCGCTGCAGCTTGCCTAGTTCTCTCTGCGGCCTTCTGTTCTTCCGATGCCGAAGCTCCACATGGCCAGGTACAAGGCTCTACACGTCCTGAAGTCATGTGCTTTAATGACAGAAGAACTAAAACCCGCAAAGGATCAGGGAAGCTACAGTGGCAGCAGAGGTATGTTAATTAGATCGTTGTGAGCCTTGAAAAAGTGAGTATATATGTTTTGGGGTTGTTTTAACCCCTCCTCCCTGTTTATTAAGATGTGGGTTTTGGCAAGACCTCAGAATGTCATCAATATCTTTTGAACCACATTTTATACAGACTTTATCTAATCTACCCAAAAAATATTTTAGGAGATTTTCTCATCTCTAGTGATAGGTCCTGTATAAATTAAAAATGTATCATTCACTTGTTGTATAGAGTTAGCATTTTATTCCCTATAGGTACTATCTTTCATGGCACAGTCATCTTTATTAAACATGAAATTGCAAATATAGCTGCAAGAATAAAGAGAGCATTTTAAAATTCTCTGCAGTTTTTTATTTAGACCCCTCCTGCTTAAATTTTTTTTAAAGGGAACCTGTTGTGTGAAAAATGCAGAAAGCCCAGAGCAAATAAACTTTATTACTTCTGGCAGCCTCCGGCTTTCAGTCCTAGAGATGATGTTGTCGCCGTGGTTTCAGTCCCCACTTAATACATAGTGTACGTGGACTGTTACCAAGCCTCAGTGCTCAATGATTGCCGGCTCAACAGTGCATTAGTACAGAGACAGTTGTCAATCAGTGAGGAGGTGTAATTACACCCGCCATTCACTATATACTGAACGGTAACTGAGTAGTAAGACACATTTCTATAACTGAAAGCCAAAGGCTTCTGGGAGGAATAAACATAATTTCCTGAAGGCTACTGCTAGAACAAGACTACTCCTAAACAGGTGCATGGATACAACATGTATACATTACAATTAGAGAATATCGGCAGGTAAGAATTTTCAGAAGCAGGTTGGATGAGTCAGTAGTGGCAGGAAGGAATTGCAGTTAGAAAGGTAAACAGGTCATTACAAGGACAGTTAAACCTCAAGTGATACACAGGCCGGGTAAGGATGGTCAGCCAAAAAGACATTGACAAAAATTACAGCAGTGACAGCAGAATCCATTACCCAAATGGAACTTAAACGGAGTGATGGAGAAGATTCCTTTATAAAACTCTGGATAGGGGTTTGTTTAATTTTTTTAAAATTTTTACAAATAGGGATGTGGCTCCACTTTTGGGCTCTTCATTTGTTTATATGTAGCTTTCCATGGGCAAGAATATTAACAGTTAGGACCCGGTCCTGCTCTGCCCTTACTATTTACTTATTACTTACTATTTACTTATTACAGGGTATTTGCTAATTTTGCTTTTATCTTAGGTTCTGTTTCTTAAATAAGCACAGTGTGAATGCTAAAGTATTGATTTAGTCCCAAATTTGTCATTTTCATAAAGAATTTATTACAATGTTTTACAAGATATGTGGCAATATTTTATGTTTTCAGAAACTCTTCTTTGAGCACATAGAAGGGCTTTGAAACGCTGTTTGATTTTTGGACTTCATATTTGGCTGCAATAGATTGTGAATGCCATTTTGCAATTGCAGAGTCCATGAGGTACTAAAACAATACAGGCTTCAAATAAGTGACAACGCATTAAAATATAGACCTTATAATGTTTTCATTTCATGTTGTGCTATTTTGCGCAATTTGAACTTAAACAGTCTTCAAAATACTTTATACCATTTGGAGATCAAAAAAAAATTTTTATTCCAGTAAAATGTGTCAAGGACCGAGGAGCTGCATCAAATTAAGGACAGGTGAGTGCTGGGCTTCTGCCAGGTAAATACATATTGATAATATGCTTTAAACCTTTCTATCTTCCCTCTCTTCTGTTTATTATGATCTGGGGTCTGGAGAGACATCAGAGAAAAATAAATGTCCCTTTGGAGCACAACTGATTTGAATCTATTTCATTAGTGCTAAAAAGAATCTGTTGGCTTAATTAAGTGAATGTGCCCAAAACAATTTTTCTTAATTTTACCTAACTCTATCTTTATAATACAATGCAGAGAAAAGTGTAACACACAGCTTATTCTATGATGAGAGTTCAGTTACATTTTTCAGTATTAATTTATTATTCTGTCTCATAATGTGTCACATCTCCACCAAGACTGGCTCCTGATAAGCCTACTTCTGTCACCAGATGCCACGGTATTCATCCTGCAGGCAGCGCTGGTGATAGAAGAGAAGTTGGAACCAGAAGCTCTGGACGGTGCATGCTCTGTCCATCTGCTAAGGCTAGTAAGACTGGGACCTGCAGTTCTATCCAGTTTGACAGAACAAGTGTGTGTGCTGTTCAGCTTGAGTTATCAGCTCCTTACTGCAGCCAATTGGAAGGTACCACACCCTACTAAAGCTCCTAGCTTACTGCTAGAATCTTCCAGATATACCTTTATGCTTCTCTGGATAATGTCTGAGTTCTGTCCTCAAGTATGTGTTCTCTGTTTTGACCTTGGCTTGTTTTTTTGACATTTTTCCTGAGAGATGATTTTGTACCTTTGTTGCCCTCTTAATTTTGACAAGACTGTCAGACTATTATCTTGCCCTGGTTCACTTCTTCGGACAGTTGCAAATCTGTAGAAGCAATCCAGTGGACCATGCTATAAAACCAAATCCCTTATAAGGGTTAAGAGGTGACGTCCAGGGTTCCTCTGGTATCTGCCAGATGGAGTAGCCTGTGCCAATCCTGCCCAAAATAGCCTTTTTGGAACTGTGGCCTCTGTTAGATGTAACAATAGGTGACGCATTGTGTGCTCAATTAAAAATTCTTCATCTGTAAGGCATACTGTATTTGGAAAATATGGCAGATTCAAAAATTGCACGAAAAAGCCCTCTGTACAGTGTCCATTTTAGGAAGTGCTCAGATATCAAATAAAACATCAGAATAATGTCAGATTGAGGCTAAATACCCTGTTTGAGAACTGACTTTGATATGTGATATCTGACTTTGGCATCTGACTCCGATATGTAACTTTGACATATGACTTATAAAAAAAAAGTTCTCTGTCTGCTACTGGGACTTGAACCTAAAATGTGATATGTAGAAGCCAGTACGCTTACCATTGAGTTTTCTAATCAATAAAGAAACATGGGCAATCTATTTGGTTATGTGAGTTCCAGTGCAAACATGTGTCTGAAGCTCATTAGGAATTTCACACTCCTCCAAGCCAAATTAAAATGATGTTTGAATTTGATATCTGACATTTTTCACACATCAGAATGAAAATCACAAGGACTTCCAGAGACTCTGGGTATTTGCACGATTAATGTTATACGTTAAGAAAATCTACTACCTAACATCACTTGAGATTATAGCAAATTGGGAAATCCCCTGCCTCATGGAATGTTGCTTCTGAGTTTGAATCTCAGGAGAAAAAAAATTAAACCATGAAAATACTCAGGGTGTCTCAAAATCATTGTGATTCTGATGTGTGAAGAAAGTCAGATATCAAACACAAACATCACTGGAGTTTCTGTGCTAGTCAGCAAAATATTTGGAATTGAGAGTACTCAGTGGTTGATAACTTTTAATGGATAACTGAAAAGATGGAAACAAATTGCAAGCATTCAAGACTACTCAGGTCTCTTCATCAGGCATAGACTAATACAAAATCTGAAGAATCACACATTTATACACAACACAGCACAGTACTGTCATTATGGGAGAGTGATAAACAGTTGTGTCCATAAATATTAGAACAGTTCGTAGATAAGGAGTGAAAGTTTTATTGTCCTCTGATTGGGGTCTTGTTCTGTGTTGCGATTAGTGTTGAGCATTCCGATACCGCAAGTATCGGGTATCGGCCGATACTTGCGGGTATCGGAATTCCGATACCGAGATCCGATACTTTTGTGGTATCGGGTATCAGTATCGAAACAACATTAATGTAAAAATGTGTAAAAGAGAGAATTAAAATAAAAAATATTGCTATACTCATAGTTACATAGTTACATAGTTACATAGTTATTAAGGTTGAAGGAAGACTGTAAGTCCATCTAGTTCAACCCATAGCCTAACCTAACATGCCCTAACATGTTGATCCAGGGGAAGGCAAAAAAACCCCATGTGGCAAAGAGTAACTCCACCATGGGGAAAAAAATTCCTTCAGGACTCCACATACGGCAATCAGACTAGTTCCCTGGATCAACGCCTTATCAAGGAATCTAGTGTATATACCCTGTAACATTATACTTTTCCAGAAAGGTATCCAGTCCCCTCTTAAATTTAATTAATGAATCACTCATTACAACATCATACGGCAGAGAGTTCCATAGTCTCACTGCTCTACTCACCTCTCCGACGCAGCCTGCACCTTACCGAGGGAAGCGGCAGCGTTCTTTGTTTAAAATTCGCGCTTTTCTTTCCTTTACGTGAAGTCCCTGCTTGTGATTGGTTGCGTCGCAGTCACATGGGCGACGCAACCAATCACAGCAAGCCGTGACGTAATTTCAGGTCCTTAAGGATTTTAAAATTACGTCCCGGCTTTGTGATTGGTTGCGTCGCAGTCACATGGGCGACGCAACCAATCACAAGCCGTGACGTCACGGGAGGCTGGACACGCGCGCATTTTAAAATGCGCGCTTGTCCAGCCTCCCGTGACGTCCCGGCTTGTGATTGGTTGCATCGCGGTCAACCAATCACAAGCCGGGAGGCTGGACACGCGCGCATTTTAAAATGCGCGCTTGTCCAGCCTCCCGTGACGTCCCGGCTTGTGATTGGTTGCATCGCGGTCAACCAATCACAAGCCGGGAGGCTGGACACGCGCGCATTTTAAAATGCGCGCTTGTCCAGCCTCCCGGCTTGTGATTGGTTGACCGCGACGCAACCAATCACAAGCCGGGACGTCACGGGAGGCTGGACACGCGCGCATTTTAAAATGCGCGCGTGTCCAGCCTCCCGGCTTGTGATTGGTTGACCGCGATGCAACCAATCACAAGCCGGGACGTCACGGGAGGCTGGACAAGCGCGCATTTTAAAATGCGCGCGTGTCCAGCCTCCCGTGACGTCACGGCTTGTGATTGGTTGCGTCGCCCATGTGACTGCGACGCAACCAATCACAAAGCCGGGACGTAATTTTAAAATCCTTAAGCGCCTGAAATTACGTCACGGCTTGCTGTGATTGGTTGCGTCGCCCATGTGACTGCGACGCAACCAATCACAAAGCCGGGACGTAATTTTAAAATCCTTAAGGACCTGAAACTACATCACGGCTTGCTGTGATTGGTTGCGTCGCCCATGTGACTGCGACGCAACCAATCACAAAGCCGGGACTTCACGTAAGGAAAGAAAAGCGCGAATTTTAAGCAAACAACGCTGCCGGTTCCCTCGGAGAGGTGAGTATAGCAATATTTTTTATTTTAATTCTTTCTTTTACACATTAATATGGTTCCCAGGGCCTGAAGGAGAGTTTCCTCTCCTTCAGACCCTGGGAACCATCAGGAATACCGTCCGATACTTGAGTCCCATTGACTTGTATTGGTATCGGGTATCGGTATCGGATTGGATCCGATACTTTGCCGGTATCGGCCGATACTTTCCGATACCGATACTTTCAAGTATCGGACGGTATCGCTCAACACTAGTTGCGATGCCTTCACATCTTCAAATCTCAGAGAGACAGAAGAGTCTGGGAGTATAAACTTATGACAACCTTTGATACACTTAGTGCAGGAATGAATGTGTCTTGTGGATATATGTCTTTTTACATCAATTAAGGAATTTGCTCTTCAGACCTTGTTGGGGCAACACAACACAGAACCAGGCCCCAATCAGAGGACAATAAAGCTTTAAATCCTTATCTGCAAACTGTTTCAATATTTATGGACACAACTGTTTATCACTCTCCCATAATGACAGTTCTGTGCTGTGTTGTGTATAAATAAGTGATTCTTCAGATTTTGTATTAGTCTATGCCTGATGAAGAGACTTGAGTAGTCTCGAATGCTTCCAATTTGTTACCATCTTTTCAGTTAGCCATTAAAATGTATCAACAACGGAAGACTCTCAATTCTAAATATTTTTCTATCTACTGGCTAACACGGTGCAAAGACATATATCTTTCCTATGCAAGTCAGCATAATTCCAAAAAGCAAAGTTTGATTCTTCTTTTTTGGGATTCAAAAGCAGAAGCTACACTTCATGAGGCAAGGGCTTTACCATTTTTCCATAAGCACAATTGATTCTGGCTAGCAGTTTTTCTTAGCTTATAAAATGAACCATGCAAATACTCAGGGTGTCTGAAAGTGCTTGTGATTTTCATTCTGATGTGTGAAGAATATCAGATATCAAAATTAAACATCATTTGAATTTGGCTTGGATGAGGTCTGTGTGAAAGTCCCAATAAGTTTCAGACACATGTTTGTACAAGAAATCACATAACTAAATAGAATGTCTATGTTTCTTCAACTGAGTGGTAAGCTCAACAATAAGTCTACTGGCTTCTACAAATATAATTTTGGGCTCAAGTCCCAGAAGCAGACAGTGGACTTTTTTTCTTTGTCAGATATCAATGTGAAGTGTCAGAGTCAAAGTCAGATATCAGAGTCAAATGTAATAGTCGGTTTTCAAATAGAGATGGGTGAGCACTGAGCACTAAAACACTTGGGTGCTCGTTGCTTAAACTGAGCAATTCATGATACTCGAATGCTCGTTTCGAGTAATAAGTATAATGGGAGTCAATGGGAAAGCCAAGCTTTTCCCCTGTAGACCCTACAAACAGATGTAGTGAAAATGTTCTAATGAATGAGGAAAGTGCTGAAAGGAAGAAGAACAGCATGGGTAAGACCCCTGGAAGCATCTTTGACATCCATATTGCTGCTGAGAACAATGGGGTCAAACTTTTACTCCACTTTAAGGAGTGACAATAACACATTTCAAACTGGCGAGAAATTGAATTTCACAGGAAAGAAAATCTTAACAAAACCTTCTTCTTTTAATCTAACTTTAATATACGGCAAATTTTTAAAAATAATTTAAGCAAACCTAAATTGAATTTTTATTAAAAATAGGAAATTTCAGTTTAATTTATGAAGCAAGAACTGCCAAAATTTAGGGACTCAGAAATATTATATATATTAGACATAAAGGAGGGCCTCATATACATTCTGTTGAAATTGTCATGTATTGGTACTCCTTGACTCATAAAGGCTATGCACTATTGGGGGTTACGTACCAAGGAAATGTACTCCACACCACAAAATATTCTATGTGTGAGCAATATAATACCGATAAATCTTTGAACAAATTTTTTGAGGGTTATATACCAACAAAATGTACTATAGACCACAAAATAGTGTATGGGTGAAAAATTTAACACAGAAAAAATGTTAATGCTTTTTGGAATATTATACATAATAAAAAAATGTACCTCAGAAAAGGGAATAGTTTTTTGGTGAGAAATGTAACCCATCTGCATTGTTTACACATTTTGGGAGAAATAGAAATGTACCCAAGACTACATAATACTCTATACTCTAATATTCATCAACTACAAAAAAACATCTGACTACTGTGCTTGCCAACAAAGGTTTTGCCACCAAGTATTAAGTCTTGTTTGTCAGAGGGATCAAATACTAATTTCAGACTGCAAAATGCAAATAAATTTATATAATTTTTACAATGTGATTTTCTGGATTTTATTTTTGATATTCTATCTATCAATGTTAAAATTAACCTTAAACTTATAGACTGTTTATGTCTTTGTCCGTGGGCAAACTTATAAAATCAGCAAGGGATCAAAAACTTATTTCCCCTATTAACAGTTTTGCAACTACCAGGCGACTGATGAAGGTCTTGTTTATTTACAGACTTAAAGCACTCTCAGTCTGAGCGGTGCATACCACAGACTCTCACCTGATGAGATCTTGTTTTTGACCAAAATGTCGCTTTATTTTTGTCTTAAATGTTCTGCAATAAAAAATATATAATTTCCTTTGAATACATCAGTCCAAGTGCCAAATGTTTTTACAATATAACCAATGGCTTTGGATCTTACTTGGTCACCTTTGTCTCCAGATGTGCTGTGTCAACTATCACACAAATAATACTCTAAGTCTGCAAATTTTATTAATACTTTCTTTGAGTGCTATATACGACAAAAATAGAAATAGTATATAGGTAAGAAGGTAAGAATTGTAACCCAGAAAAAAATATTTAAATGCTTTTTTGGAGTGATATGTATCCAAGAAATGGAACGTAGACTACAGAATAGTGTATCGGTAGGAAATGTAGCCAAGCCAAATTTCTAAAGGCTTTTTGTACTGTTATAAACAGAAGCTCTGTTATATCTGGGTATGTTTAAGAAACTGCTGAACCACCAAGTTGAGCACATGCATCAAGCATCGTACGGGTGTGAGTTTGCCAAGCTTCACAGCAGCCACCAGGTTAAGCCCAGTATCACACATGACCATACGTGGTTTGATGTACAGTGGCAAAAAACACAGATCTGTCTGGTCTGTTATTCATTTGATTAACTGTGCGTGGTGTGTTGTTTGGCTCCTAAGCAAATTAGCTTCAGCAGAGCCTGTTGACACTTCACAGAGGCAGTGCTACAGAACTTTTACCTTCCTGCTGATGTGGGCGACATCATCTGAGACAGCACATTGGAAATGGAGAATGAGAAGGAGCAGGAGGGGTCTAGGAACTGCTATAGGAGGTGGAAGAAACCCTCATCGAAGGAGGGTCAGTAATTTTCAGCATAGGGAGCACATGTGCCATGCCAGGGTGTGACTCAGCCCTAGCCTTAACAATCTTTACTCAGTGTGCCATCAGGGAAATGTAGCTCCCCTGGCAACAAGTGCTTGTTCAAGTGTCGGTCGTTAAGTGGACAATCCAAGTAAGTGTGTTAGTTAGGGCACAGGTGATGTTCCTGGACTCGTGGTGGTATAAGGTGGGGACATCAAGCTGGGAGAAAAAGTGACGGCTGAGGACCGAGTACTGATGGACGTCTGCCACCAAGAGTTGGCAGAAATCCTCCTTATCTACAAGCTGAAATGGCAATATTTCCATGGAAAGCAGTCTAGAAATGTGTCTGTTTAGCCTTTGGGCCTGTGGGTGGTTGGATGCAATTTTTCTATTCATTCCAAGGCCTGGGGTAGGGACAGCTAAACTCTGTGCTAGGACAAGGAATTGGAAGCCTGATGATGGTAAGTCAGAATGTGCAAGGATACTTGCAGGGCAGGAGGCATCTGTGCCAGTGTTTTAGAGAGGTAATTGGGAATCACATAACACAGAGGAAGGGGCAGTGGTGTCACCTGATTGCACCAGTCGTGGATCCAGGCGTTCGACCCACTGGGTCGGATGCTTAGATGACATGTACATGATCATGCTGGTGGTGCTTAGGTTCTCAGTGGTCAGGCCGCTGTTGATCTTGGCATGGTACAGTTTGAAAATGGCCATTTTATTTCTCTCAGAACTCTTTTTAAAAAAGTCCAAGATTAGGGAACACTTAACTCTTTGATGGAGAAATGCCCGAGTGTCAGTGCTATGTGGAACAGTTTCACGCCTTCTCCTTCTGGCCACTCCACTGCCCCTTCCTTTCTGTTTCAGTGCTGCTGTTCCCTCCCCATCAGTGCTGCTGGCCTCGCTCTGCATGCCAGCTTTCCACGTTGGGTTGATGAGTTTGTCATATACCACCTTGTCTTCCACCCCAGCACCTTGTTGCTCTTGACTTTGTGATTTAACAACAAGACTTAGAGGCAAATCTGTTTCTTCATTATCTTCTTCCTTGGACAAAATTGTCAATTCCCCATCATCATCTTCTTGTGATCGAATCTCCTGGGAGTCAATAGGAACAGGAAGGAGGTTCCGGGTGAAAATTACATAATTCAGACTGTAGTTTGGTGAGACTGGACGGTGTGGTCTCCTGCAGCAGTCAAAGCAGGTTTTGGGAGTTTTATATCACCTTAATGTAACAGAAAGAGCGCAAAAGTGTATGGATGACAATCAAATTCAATCCATAAAAATGTTTCAACTTCTTTTGAGTGTTTTATGCCACAAAAATGTACTACAAAGCACATAATACTGTATTGCTGAGAAATTTAACCCAGAAAAAGGTGTCAGAAAATTGTGCCACTGAACACGTGAAACTGTATGGCTGAGAAATTTAAGACTTCAAAATGTTTTAACTCTTTTTTTTAGAGGAAAAATCCCCAGACCACTTATGAGTGACAATCTTAAGCCTGCAAAATTTGTAAACACTTTTATTGAGTGGTAAGTAAAAAAAAACAATAATCCAGAACACAGAATAGTGTATGGGTAAGGAATTTAACCCAGGGAAATGTTTTAAATGATTTTTTTAATGTTACATAACACAAAAAAGTAACACAAATCCACACGATGGATCAAATTATTTTCAATTTTTTTACCACCCCCCCAAAAAAACTGCAGCTATATATTTGCTAATGGACTGCACAGCCATAATATGTCTACAGACTAGATTCTGTCACTCTCTCTGCTCCTGCAACTCTCTTTCCCTTCCTAGGCTAAATGCAGATTGCTTATTGTGCAAACATCAAAGCAAATGATTAGCCCTTAGAATGGCTGTTATCATGAAGGTTCAGCTCCAGCACCAGTTTCAACACTACATGCCTCTGGTTGCTTTTATTGTGCACACACAGGCCTAGACAAGCACTCTTTCCCTCCAATATGAAGTGTCACAGAGCTGTGCAAAGGCGTCAGTGTGCTGAGCCTGTTCCTTTATAACCCCTGATGATGTCAAATGGCCAGTGAATAACAGTGATGCCACAACCAAGATGGCTACGGCATTACAGTGAAGCACAGGCAATCCATGCATGCTTATTGGCTGTATAACAGGAGCCAAAAATGCGGTGCATGGTTTCAAATTTTACATAGAACACCTCCCATTACTCGCCAAGTAACGAGTACATCCAAGCACCATGATACTCAAGTGATAACCGAATATCACTAAGCATGTTCAGCTATCCCTATTGTCAACCTCAGATGTCAGACTAAGAAGTCAAAGTCACATGTCAAAATCAGATGTCATAATCGGATATCAAAGTCAGATGTCAAAGTCACATATCAGAGTCAGTTGTCAAAGTTCAGTTTTCAGACAGGCATTTAGCCTCAAATTGATATTATTCTGATGTTTCACTTTGATATCTGATCATGTCCTAAAATTGGCACTGTACTCTAGTTGCAAAACAGCTATGTAGTTAGAAAAAATTAAAATTCTGAGTTAAATAAAATGTATAAAGTTTAGGGAAAAGGGTGTCTATTCTAGTTAAAGAACACACATTGTATTCAGGCTATTATTTCAATTAACCCCTTCATGACCCAGCCTATTTTGACCTTAATGACCTGGCCGTTTTTTGCAATTCTGACCAGTGTCCCTTTATGAGGTAATAACTAAGGAACGCTTCAACGGATCCTAGCGGGTCTGAGAATGTTTTTTTGTGACATATTGGGCTTCATGATATTGGTAAATTTAGGTCAATAATTTCTGAGTTTATTTGTGAAAAAAACTGAAATTTGGCAAAAATTTTGAAAATTTCGCAATTTTCACATTTTGAATTTTTATTCTGTTAAACCAGAGAGTTATGTGACACAAAATAGTTAATAAATAACATTTCCCACATGTCTACTTTACATCAGCACAATTTTGGAAACAACATTTTTTTTTTGCTAGGAAGATATAAGGGTTAAAATTTGACCAGTGATTTATCATTTTTACAACAAAATTTACAAAACCATTTTTTTTAGGGACCACCTCACATTTGAAGTCAGTTTGAGGGTTCTATATGGCTGAAAATACCCAAAAGTGACACGATTCTAAAAACTGCACCCCTCAAGGTGCTCAAAACCACATTTAAGATGTTTATTAACCCTTCAGGTGTTTCACAGCAGCAGAAGCAACATGGAAGGAAAAAATGAACATTTAACTTTTAGTCACAAAAATGATCTTTTAGCAACAATTTTTTTATTTTCCAAGGGTAAAAGGAGAAACTGGACCACGAACTTTGTTGCCCAATTTGTCCTGAGTACGCTGGTACCTCATATGTGGGGGTAAACCACTGTTTGGGCGCACGGCAGGGCTCGGAAGGGAAGGAGTGCCATTTGACTTTTTGAATGAAAAATTGGCTCCAATCTTTAGCGGACACCATGTCGCATTTGGAAAGCCCCCGTGTGCCTAAACTTTGGAGCTCCCCCACAAGTGACCCCATTTTGGAAACTAGACCCCCAAAGGAACTTATCTAGAAGAATAGTGAGCACTTTAAACCCCCAGGTGCTTCACAAATTGATCCATAAAAATGAAAAAGTACTTTTTTTCACAAGAAAATTATTTTAGCCTCAATTGTTTCATTTTCACATGGGCAACAGGATAAAATGGATCATAAAATTTGTTGGGCAATTTCTCCTGAGTACACCAATACCTCACATGTGGGGGTAAACCACTGTTTGGGCACATGGTAAGGCTCGGAAGGGAAGGAGCGCCATTTGACTTTTTGAATGAAAAATTATCTCCATCGTTAACGGACACCATGTCTCGTTTGGAAAGCCCCTGTGTGCCTAAACATTGGAGCTCCCCCACAAGTGACCCCATTTTGGAAACTAGACCCCCCAAGGAACTTATCTAAGAGCATAGTGAGCACTTTAAACCCTCAGGTGCTTCACAAATTGATCCGTAAAAATGAAAAAGTACTTTTTTTCACACAAAATTTATTTTAGCCTCAATTTTTTCATTTTCACATGGGCAACAGGATAAAATGGATCCTAAAATTTGTTGGGCAATTTCTCCTGAGTACGCAGATACCTCATATGTGGGGGTAAACCACTGTTTGGGTGCATGGCAAGGCTCGGAAGGGAAGGCGCGCCATTTGACTTTTTGAATGGAAAATTAGCTACAATCGTTAGCGGACACCATGTCGCCTTTGGAGAGCCCCTGTGTGCCTAAACATTGGAGCTCCCCTACAAGTGACCCCATTTTGGAAACTAGACCCCCTAAGGAACTTATCTAGGTGCATAATGAGCACTTTAAACCCCCAGGTGCTTTACAGAAGTTTATAACGCAGAGCCATGAAAATAAAAAATAACTTTTCTTTCCTCAAAAATGATTTTCAGCCCGGAATGTTTTATTTTCCCAAGGGTAACAGGAGAAATTAGACCCCAAATGTTGTTGTACAGTTTGTCCTGAGTACGATGATACCCCATATGTGGGGGTAAACCACTGTTTGGGTGCACGGCAGGGCTCAGAAGGGAAGGCACGCCATTTGGCTTTTTGAATGGAAAATTAGCTCCAATCATTAGCGGACACCATGTCGTGTTTGGAGAGCCCCTGTGTGTCTAAACATTGGAGCTCCCCCACAATTGACCCCATTTTGGAAACTAGACCTCCCAAGGAACTAAACTAGATGTGTGGTGAGCACTTTGAACCCCCAAGTGCTTCACAGAAGTTTATAACGCAGAGCCATGAAAATATTAAATGTGTTTTCTTTCCTAAAAAATATTTTTTTAGCCCAGAATTTTTTAATTTTCCCAAGGGTATCAGGAGAAATTTGACCCCAAGAGTTGTTTTCCAGTTTCTCCTGAGTACACTGATACCCATATGTGGGGGTAAACCACTCTTTGGGCACATGCCGGGGCTCGGAAGGGAAGTAGTGATGTTTTGGAATGCAGACTTTGATGGAATGGTCTGCGGGCATCATGTTACGTTTGCAGAGCCCCTGATGTACCTAAACAGTAGAAACCCCCCAAGTGACCCCATTTTGGAAACTAGACCCCCCAAGGAACTTATCTAGACATGTGGTGAGCACTTTAAACCCCCAAGTGCTTCACAAAAGTTTACAACGCAGAGATGTGAAAATAAAAAATCATTTTTCTTTCCTCAAAAATGATGTTTAGCAAGCATTTTTTTATTTTCACAAGAGTAACAGGAGAAATTGGACCCCAATAGTTGTTTCCCAGTTTGTCCTGAGTACACTGATACCCCATATGTGGGGGTAAACCACTGTTTGGGCACAAGTCGGGGCTCGGAAGGGAAGTAGTGACGTTTTGAAATGCAGACTTTGATGGAGTGGTCTGCGGGTGTCACATCCCATTTGCAGAGCCCCTGATGTGCCTAAACAGTAGAAACCCCCCACAAGTGACACCATTTTTGAAACTAGACCCCCCAAGGAACTTATCTAGATGTGTAGTGAGCACTTTGAACCCCCAAGTGCTTCACAGAAGTTTATAATGCAGAGCTGTGAAAATAAAAAATAATTTTTCATTCCTCTAAAATTATGTTTTAGCAAGCAATTTTTTATTTTTGCAAGGGTAAGAGGAGAAATTGGTCCCCAATAATTGTTGCCCAGTTTGTCCTGAGTATGCTGGTACCCCATATGTGGGGGTAAACCACTGTTTGGACGCACGGCGGGGCTCGGAAGGGAGGGAGCACCATTTGACTTTTTGAACGCAAGATTGGCTGGAATCAATGGTGGCGCCATGTTGCGTTTGGAGACCCCTAATGTGCCTAAACAGCGGAAACCCCTCAATTCTAACTCCAGCACTAACCCCAACACACCCCAAACCCTAATCCCAACTCTAGATATAACCCTAACCCCAACACACCCCTAACCACAACCCTAACCCAACACACACATAACCCTAATCCCAACCCTAACCCTAATCCCAACCCTAACCACAACCCTAACCCCAACACACCCCTAACCCTAACCACAAGCCTAATCTTAACCCTATTTCTAACCCTAGTCCTAATTCCAACCCTAACTCTAATTCCAACCTTAATCCTAAGGCTATGTGCCCACATTGCGGATTCATGTGAGATTTTTCCGCACCATTTTTTAAAAATCCGCAGGTAAAAGGCACTGCATTTTACCAGCGCATTTACTGCGGATTTCCAGTGTTTTTTGTGTGGATTTCACCTGCGGATTCCTATTGAGGAGCAGGTGTAAAACGGAATCCGCACAAAGAAATTACATGCTGCGGAAAAGACAACACAGCATTTCTGCGCAATATTTTCTGCACCATGGGCACAGCGGATTTGGTTTTCAGTAGGTTTACATGGTACTGTAAAGCTGATGGAAAACTGCTACGAATCCGCAGCAGCCAGTCTGCTGCGGATCCACAGCCAAATCCACACAATGTGTGCACATAGTCTAATCTAACCCTAACTCTAGTTCTAACCCTAATTCTAACCCTAACCCTAACCCTAATCCTAACCCTAATCCTAACCCTAACCCTAGCCCTAACCCTAGCCCTAACCCTAGTGGGGGAAGAAAAAAATAATATTTTCTTTATTTTTATTATTGTCCCTACCTATGGGGGTGATAAAGGGGGGGTTCATTTACTATTTTTTTTATTTTGATCACTGTGATAGGTTTTATCACAGTGATCAAAATGTACCTGGATCGAATCTGCCGGCCGGCAGATTCGGCGCGCACACTGCACATGCGCCCGCCATTTTGGAAGATGGCGGCGCCCATGAAGAAGATGGACGGATACCGCGAGGCTCGGTAAGTATGAGGGGGGGAGATCGGAGCACGGGGGATCGGAGCACGGGGGGGTGGATTGAAGCACGGGGGGAGCGGACAGGAGGACGGGGGAGCAGTCAGGAGGACAGAGGGGAGCGGACCACAGTACGGGGCAGAAAGGAGGACTGGGGAGGCGATCGGTGGCGGTGGGGGGGCAGATTAGGTTTTCCAGCCATGGCCGATGATATTGCAGCATCAGCCATGGCTGGATTGTAATATTTCACCATTTTCATAGGTGAAATATTACAAATTGCTCTGATTGGCTGTTTCACTTTCAACAGCTAATCAGAGCGATCGTAGCCACGGGGGGGTGAAGCCACCCCCCGGGCTGAAGTACCACTCCCCCTGTCCCTGCAGATCGGGTGAAATTGGAGTTAACCCTTTCACCCGATCTGCAGGGACGTGATCATTCCATGACGCCACATAGGCGTTACAGGTCGGATTGGCGCCGACTTTCATGACGCCTACGTGGCGTTAAAGGTCGAGAAGGGGTTAAACATCTTCTCAAAGGATAAAATGCATGCAAAGTAAAATTCCTAAGTCACCACTTATGATCATTCAGTTTTTTTGGGATTGTGCCAGTCTCTTAACAACCTGAAGCTTACAGGAGAATTTGGCATGCATTAACCATGTACTTATGTCTGCTGTTTTAATAAACAACGTAGTTTATTCTTTTTTTAAATTTAAGAATGAAGGACACTCAGGAGGTAAAATGGAGATGTTATGAGGTTTCAATAAACCAGTAGAACTTTAAAAGGATATTTTGAAAAGAATTTGTACTTTTTAAGCACCTTTCAAGGTTTAGAAATGTTTCAACTTTCATGAACTGAATCTTGAAGGAATTCACAATAGTTATGGTTATAAGGCACGTATGAATCACTTTTTCACTTTTAACTGATTTTATAAGTCATGTTTTTTTTTTTTGTTTTTTTTAAGCATTAAAAAATGTATGAGTCATATTTGTAATTTACATTCCTTCGTTACTAGAGTTACTAATTTCTCTTATTGAAAAATCAATTCAAAGCAATGTTTTAACAATTTTCTATTTTAAGAAAACAAAAAAATTGTGATAATTGCACATTTATCTGAAATCTCTGGTCCTAAAATTATTCATTTATCACACTTGTACATTTAGGTACCGTAATCTGTTGTATTAATATTAGTATTCAACCTAAAATGTTCTATTTTCCATTTTTTTGTTCATTTTCATTTAGTTGCTATGCTCGTAGACTAAAAAATGTCTGAAGCTGCTGGCTCAAAAGGGTAACCTTGGACAGAATTTGCAAAGCCATTTTGTCTAACAGGCAGTCTTTACTGTTTAATCTCAATGTAGAGATCTGGACATATAAAGGAGTTCTATGGGTTGCATTTACAGCATAACTGCTGGTCGAAGGAGCTAGAATAATTAAACTATTAGCTGGAGGGACAAAATCAGGAAATAAAATCATAGCTGTTGTCAGATACCAGGAGGTCAGTCAAAATCAAAGTCACACAAGCTTGGTCAAGAACAGGGGAAATCTCCAAGACTCTGTCATAGCCAAATGTCAGGTCAGGATCAGGATCACAACAACAGGAATAAAGTATTAGAGATTAATAGCATGTGGCAATGACTAGTGATGAGTGAATTTGCTTGAAAAAAGATCACCAAACATGAATTCGGCACAAATATGGCACATTCGGATTCGAGATCGGAAACATGAGCAAAATTTTATAAAATCAGAAGAAATCGGTAACATTCGTTAAAAAGTGTGGGAAAATATTTGCGTTGCTATTAAAGTATTTTCAGCACTTTGGCTACGATAAAGGTAGTGTATCATGAGCGGGGGGCATGTGTTTGATAAGGCAAGGATTTTGCACAGCTTAGAGGCGTGGCATGCTTGTAAAAGGTTTTCTTTTTCTAACTTTATGTGTGCACATCACAGCAAGCCAATCAGGGCACAGGAAACATCCACAATGTCCTGACACAGCAGCTTGTGTTATTGGCTGCTTAAATCACATCTCTCTACATATAAAGAGTGGACATCTTATTTTAGTGCCTGCTCCTGACACTAGCACTGTTAGCAGCTAGATTTTAGATAGTAAGCTAGTCAGATAGTTTAGCTAGGTAGTGTGCAGTGAGGCTATGAAATTGACCTTCCAGCAATATTTTTTTGCCATTATTGAGGTCCAAAGACAATGACAGCAGGGCACATGTCATACAAGTGTGTTGTGCACTGCTTCTATTGTGCTCCATACATGAGTCAACCGTTCTAAATCTTATTTTTTTTCACTAGCTAAAAGTGAAACAGCATGCCTTATCACACTTTGTCATTTCGTGCTGTGGTGACATGGTTCTGTGAATGAGCTGTTGTGCATGAAGAAATAACTTTTGGAGCAGTTCCAACCATGATTCACAATGCCATATCTCACCTTGTTATTTAGTGGCGGTGGAATTCCATAGTGTGCATAGCTCATTCACATAAAAAAATAAAAATAATTGTTTTGTCTGTTGCAAAGCGTGATGCAGCCCGCAATGTCCCACATTGTGATTTTGTGGCAGTGATATGATGGTGTCTGCTGACCTCACGCATATTAAAAAACCATTTTTTTGTTCTCTTGGTAAATGTGATACAGCTCACCGTATCCCACCTTGGATAAACATTTAGGGAGTTTTACAAACGTGATACAGCAGGGAAAATACGATTTTGAAATTGTTTGGAGCACATCTTCAAGGTTATACAGGCGTCACCCACAGTAGCAAAAACATTGTTCAGCTACTAATGTTGTACATTAGGGGACATCTCATTTCAAATTGTTTGTATCATCTAGTCTATGTTATACAGGGCTCATCCACAGGCCCCCCAAAAGTCTTCTGCTACTGACGTCATACAGTAGGGAACATCTCAATTTCAAATTGTTTGTAGCATCTAGTCTGTTAGAAAGGGGTCATCCACAGGCCCCCCAAAAATTCTTCTGTTACTAACGTCATACAGTAGGGGACATCTCACTTTAAAAAAAAATAGTACATTTGTGAGACTGGCGTAATCTGGGTTGAGATAATCTTACGTTACAAATTAGCAGGGGCAATAATCTTCATTGCTCCGCATATGGAGTGTGTTAGCAAGCCGATTAAAAAAAAACATAATTTTCTATTGTTCTAAAGAACTAAAGTATCTTTATCTAGCAGTTGTGCAACTGGCGCAATCTGGGTACAGATAATCTGATGTGACAATTTAGTAGGGGCAATAATCTTCAATGCTCTGCATTTGGAGTGTGTCAGCAAGGCGATTGAAAAAAAAATTTCTATAGTTTTAAAAAGTAGCACTTCTTTATCTAGCAGTTGTGCGACTGGCACAATCTGGGTACAGATAATCTTACGTGACAATTTAGCAGGGGCAATAATCTTCAATGCTCCGTTTGGAGTGTGTCAGCAAGCTGATTTTAAAAAAATCATGATTTTCTATTGTTATAAAAAATAGCGTATCTTTATCTAGCAGTTGTGCGACAGAAAGAAAAGAAAAAAGAAAAGGGAAATCCACCAGCACGACCAACAGGAGAATAAAAATTACTATTTATTAGAAAAAACTTTTAACATAGTAAAAAATGAAACCTCAAAAACTTGACACGTTTCTGGTGTATACAACACCCTTATTCATAGGACAACTGAGATAACATGTAACAAAACACATTTTATACTCAGCTTGCAGTGAATGAGCAAAAACAATAGGTGGAGCTCAAATCATTGCTGCAGAGGAAGTTGCAAACAATACAGGTGTCAACCATAAGACAATGAATGTAGTACAATAGTTAACCCATAAACATACCAAAAGAAAATTTTTCAAATTTTTTTCAGAAACAATTCACATAATACCACCATATGACTACAACCAAATAGTTGTCAACACAAATGAAATAACAATAATACTTCACAAAATACACATATCAGAATATTCTTTTTAAAACATAATTACTAATAGATGAAAAATAAATCATTTTTAAAATTCATACCTTGGGGATATTTGGTATCCAAGGTCAATATCCAGTGGGCTTCACTTATAGCTAATTGTTTCTGCCAATTACCCCCCGGATGGAATGATCATCTTTTTCAATCCCAAAAAAAGACAAACAAAACAAATCCCCTCTATGCAATGTGCTGAAATGTTTAACTGCCCCAGAGTAACCAGAATTGCCACTGCTGATATTACCAATATGTTCAGCTATTCTTTTTTTTGAGTTTACGTGTAGTATAACCTACATATTGTAAATTGCAGATTTTGCAATAAATGCAGTAAATCACGTGACTGGTCTCACAATTTTTAAATGTTTTAATGGGATATGACATGCCCTCAGAATAACTGAAAATGCATTTCTTATTGTCCACATACTGACATACATTGCATTGCACATTTATAAAAGCCTGTGACTGAAAGCCAGGATGAAGGAGATTCCGTGTAATGTATCAAACTAGGTGATAGCATATCGCCAAGTGATCTACCTCTTTTAGCTACCACCTGGCAACCACCATCTAAAATCGTACAAAGGCGATCATCTTGATTTACCACTGGTAGCTATTTCTGAATAAAGCCCTTGATTAAATGAAACTGATTGCTAAAGGGCCAGTGGAAAAAATAATATTAGAGGGAGAAACTGGCTTTGGTGTTTTCCTTATGCCATACAAAAAATTATCACACGGAGTATTGTGCACCTTCTCAAATGCTCAGTTGACCCTGGATCTATTATATCCTCTGTCTTTCAATCTATTTTTGATAACAATACTTTACCTGACAAAAAAATCCTCATTAGAACAAATCCTTCTAGCTCTGATGAATTCCCCTTTGGGGACAGCATTCGTCATGTGTCTAAGGTGTGAACTAGAGGCTAGAAGTATAGTATTACCAGCTGTATCTTTCCTATATAGGGATGACTCCACCATTTTGGTAATAGGGTTACCATGTAACACAACATCCAAAAAAGGAATATCAGTAGTTAAATTGCTGCATGTGAACCGAACATTTCAATTGTTGGTATTCAAAAACAAAACAATCCGAATATGTGGATGCACTCCCTTTCCATACTAGGAGTACGTCATCCACATATCTACCAAGCCATGCTAAAGATGAAATAAACAGATTATCAGTAGAGAAAATATACATTTCCTCCCACCAAGCCATAAAAAGGATAGCAAGTGAAGGTGAGAATTTCAAACCGATTGGGGCTCAGAACTTCTGGAGGAAAAATTTAGACTGAAACATAAAAAAATTATGTTGAAGTAAATAATCCAATGACAGTAAAATAAATTGCTTAAGAGATGATGAATAAGCACTGTACAGGGTCCAAATGATATTTCACAGCTACCATGGCTGTGGTGTGAGGAATAGAAGAGTACAAATTAATTACATCACATGTTGCAAAAGAATAATATGAATGCCAAGTGAAAGTATCAAAAACCTTCAAAACCGTGGAGGTGTCCCTCAAATAACCTGGGGTTCTAGCTATAACGGGATGAAGGTAACCATCAATCCATTCACTGAGATTCTCATTCAATGAACCTATAAGACCTGCTATTATGGGTCTCAAGGGAGGTGGAAAAACATCTTTATGAATCTTGGGCGAACCATGAAAAATTGGAATAATGGGAAATTCAGGACACAACCACTTATATGCTTAGAATCGAGAACACCGAGCCTGGTGCCCTAGTTTAAACACTCAGACAATGCAGATTTAAATGCAATCGTAGGATCAGACCTCACCCTCAAGTAAGTATTGGTATAATTCAGAATAGAAAAAACCATTGTGAAATACAAATCCGTGTCAAGCACAACAACACATCCTCCTTTGTCAGATTGACGTATATTCAAGTGTGGATTGTGTTGTAGGTCTTTGACAGAATGAGACTGAGATTTATCAAACATACTATAAAACGGGGCTATCATGTGTATCAGCATGTAACCTCCTAAGATCTCTCTCAACCAAAGATTGAAAAAGATCCAAGGAGGGAACCCTCGATTGTACAGGACATTATGATGGATTAGAAGAAGTAACACAAATATCTTCATCTGCTGGTTTATCAGAATACTGCTCAATGTCCTGTAATGAAGACAAGGTTAATAAAGCAACTTGTTCAGCAACTGTAAAAGACGCATCAAGAGTTTGTTCATGAAGAGTATCAGTCTCACTAGACGGTGAAAAATAATGTTGCTCATCAAAAAAATGTCTCTTAACCGTAAGTAAACGTGTGAAACAATTGACATCCCTAATAGTCTGTAGTTGTTAGGGCTAGTGGAACGCACAGAGTAAATATAGAGGTTTTATTATAATTGATGCGTTCGCAGCCCGGGGTCCACCGTGCAGGAGAACCTGCTGCTAGCAAATGGCGGAACTATATGTCGGTATGAGCTAACCCTGTTACTTCACAGAGTAGCTGAAACTCAAAGCACTGCGCCCTGTTAGACTTCACAGTGGCACAGGCTAACTACCCAACTGAGAGCAGTCAGTGGTCATGCATGTGTAGAGACCGCAGATAAAGAAGGATGCAGGGACAAAGAGGAGTCAGAAAGCAAATAACGTTTTTTAACTTTCCTTTAACTTCCAACCCAACAAAGAATAACAACAGTTTTCCACACAGGGAACTTAGGTACACGATCACAATTTCACAGTAAATCCTATCTACTATATAGGCGCCCTGAACTAAACCCGCGAAACACGACAGCGCCTCACTAGTGACCCACTAACAAGAACAAGTCAACCAAGTTCACTTATCAGCGTTGTTTCAACGATGCAGTCCTGATGGTGAAGCTCCGTCAGCGGCGTAGTCCTGATAGTGAAGCTCCATCAGCGACGTAGTCCTGATGGCGGGGGAAGGAGGTGTCCTCCGTTGACGGGCCCAGGTGTAGATTCGAGTCCAGAATGTCTTTTGCGGTGCTGCGCTACCTCCCACAGGCGGACGTTGATCCGGGGTAACAGTTTCCACATCCAGAGAGGGGTCTTTTTGAGAAGAATTAGCAGAATAATCGGTATCAGTCACAGCTAAGAAAAACCCAGGAGGGCCCGGAGTACTCTGTGGCAAGATGCTCCCGGGGAGCACGGTAATATTGTCCCTGAGCTGATCAGCGCTACCCCTCTGCCTGGGGGGTCGCTGACGACGAGTGCGCCTCTTTTTGGGGGCTCTGGTAATTGCCCGCAGTGTCTGTTGCACGTTCTCCCCCTGCTTCCAGCAAGTCTCACTGCGGCCTGCACACACACAACAACTGCGCTGCAGTTTCCTCTACTCAGAGATTTCCCGCGCTTCTCTGTCCCTGCTTTCGCGCGTTTTGCTTTTTATCCTCTCCTCTCCCTGCGTCACTCTGCCTCCTGTCACATGAGCCTGGCTTCCCATGCGCCCCTCAAATCCGTCCCCCGGAACCCCGACTCCCGGCAACAATGGTTCCACCCGTCTGCACAGCTCACCAGGTCCCTGTCCCCTACATTCCCCCACCCTGTATGCTCGCCAGTCCCCGGGCGAGGCCTTCGCACTGACAGGTCGCCCATCTGACGGGTTGTTCCACACTTGGGTCTGTCTAGTGTGTAAGTCAGGACTGTAGCGAGTTGGGGGTCTACCGGCAGTAGAACGTTCAGAACGTCGTGGCTCGGGTCCTTGTGTAGGGGGTGTTGGGGGAATGTCGTCAGCGGAAGGGTGACTGGTCAGGGGTAGTGTAGAAGTCGAGATAGGGGAGTATTTTGACGCCGTTCTTCTTCTTCATCATCTTCATCCCACCAATGGTTGTTGGGGGACTCAGTCGTAGGTGGCTCTTCCCTGATTGCGGATTCCGGGGTGTCCGAGTCAACAGAGCGACACAACCGGAGCATGTTGCGATGAAGAATGCGAGTACCTGTACTTCCGGGGGCCTCAGACTGCACTTCATATACAGGTCCATGCGGGTCTATACGGCGAAGCACCCGATAGGGTGTTTTTTCCCAACGATGGTCTAACTTGTTTTGTGGTCTTTGCTCTCGAACGAGTACTCGATCACCTGGCCGGAACTCTGGGGGTTTTGCTGTAGGGGTGCTCCGATGCTCCACTTCCCGAATTCGAGTGTGTACCAGTCGGTGTAAGGTCTGCAGCCGATGCCGATGATCACGCACCCACGAAGCCATCCCTGTTCGGGGGCCTTCTTCCTCCGAAGACAGTTCCAGATCTGTCATGCCTTTTCCTGGGCGCCCAAAGACCACTTCATACGGGGTGCGTCCTGTGACTTGATGAACTCTATTGTTGTAGACCCACACTAGGTCAGACACATACTCCGGCCAGCGAGCCTTCTGATCTTGTTCTAGCGCACGCAGCATTTGAAGCAAAGTCCGGTTAAACCACTCACAAGCCCCATTTCCCTGGGGGTGATACGGTGTGGTGCGTGACTTATCAATGCCGTAGAGGCGATGCAGCTCTTCCATGACTTTGCCCAAGAAACAGGCGCCTTGATCCGAATGTATTCGCCTCGGACAGCCGTAAACTTGAATAAAGTTCTTACAGATAGCGCTCGCCGCAGACTCAGCTGTCTGATCACGGGTAGGGGTGACTACCGCGAATTTTGAAAAATGATCTACCATAACGAGGCAGTGTTCGTAGCCTTGATGCGCTGCTCCAATGGTAATGTAGTCTATCATTAATACTTCAAAAGGGGCAGACGTCGTGATGCTCTGCACAGGCGCCCTTTCCTCCGGTGACTTGGTTAGCTCACATTGTCAACATTGTCTACAGGCAGTTTGTACTTCCGCAAGCAGCCGAGGATGATAGAACCGAGTTTGCAGCCACTTAAACGTCCTCTTCACTCCGAAGTGTGCCCCGGACTCATGAGCTTCTTTAGCAACTGCGGCCACCACGGGCCCTGGTAAGACCATCTGCCAGGTCAGCTCAGAATCTGCCTGAGCCATGGTTAAGTGGCATAAGAGCCCATCCTGAAGAGTTAGGCGCTCCCACTGCCGCAGAAGAAGGTTCAGGTCTGACGGGAGAGTTTGTCCAGGGGTTCTCACGGGCAATAGACCATTCGTTATCCACTGTCGCAATGGAGCTAGTTCCTGGTCTTCCTGTTGCAGCCGTATCCATTCGTCCCGACTCTGAACCAACAGTCCTGTAGCCGTTCCGTTCCCGGTCTGTTCCCGGCTCACAGCCATCCGAGCAGCGCCCCCGATGGCGTAGGGGATTTCTTCTCCCTCCAGCTCCTCATCTCGGTTAGTTCTTGGGGGGTTCTTCCGCAGATGAGATAACGCGTCAGCATGAACATTCTCCGCTCCTCGCTTGTAGAGGATACGGTATCTGTACTTGGCAATCCGGGCTACCCAGCGCTGTTCCAGGGCACCCAATTTCGCATTTTCCAGATGTGCCAATGGGTTGTTATCCGTGCGTATCAGCACCTCGGAACCGGCCAGGTACTCAGCGAACCGCTCCGTCATAGCCCACACCACGGCCAGCAGCTCCACCTTGAAAGAACTATAATTGTCCGGGTTCAACTAAGAGTCATGAAGAGACCGACTCGCATAGGCGATCACTCTCTCCCGCCCATCCTGAACCTGAGACAACACAGCCCCCAATCCCTGAGAGCTGCCGTCGGTGTGTAGGATGAACGGTTGCGAAAAGTCCGCATAAGCCAACACTGGCGGCTCCATGAGAGCTGTCTTCAAGTCCCGGAACGCTGCTTCTTGTGGCTCCTGCCATTCTATCTTCTTAGCCCTGTTCCTTGGGGGAGCTTCCTTTCAGCAGGACTTGTAGATTGTGAGAACGGCGAGCAAAGTTCTTCACGAAGCGCCGGTAGTACCCAGCGAGGCCCAAGAACGCCCGTACATCCTTGGCGGTCTCCGGTGTGGGCCACTCCTGGATTGCGGCAATCTTCTCCTGCGATGGCCGAACTCCTTCGGCGGACACCACATGCCCCAGGTACTCGACCTGTTCCTGGAACAAGTGACACTTCTGGGGCTTCACCTTAAGCCCGTATTTCAGCAACCGGTCTAGTACCTGCTCCAGTCGGCACAGATGTTCCTCGAATGTTGGAGCATAGGTGATGATGTCATCCAGATAAATGAGAGTGGCCTCGAAGTTCAAATCCCCCAGACACCGCTCCATTAATCGTTGGAAGGTGCCTGGAGCGTTGGCCAGCCCAAACGGCATTCGATTGAACTCGAATAGTCCCATGGGAAGGATAAACGCTGTCTTAGGACGATCTGCTTCTGTCATCGGGACCTGCCAGTATCCGCTGGCTAGGTCTAAGGTGGAAAAATATTTGGCCCGACCCAGCACGGAGAGAGACTCCTCGACACGGGGAAGTGGATAAGAGTCTCGGACGGTGCATGCATTTAGCTTACGATAGTCCACACAGAACCGGAGCGTGCCGTCCTTTTTCCGCACCAGCACGATCGGGGCAGCCCACGGTCTCTGACTCTCGCGGATCACTCCCTTTTGTAGCATCTGGCCTAACAACGTCTTTACTTCCTGGTACATCTGCGGGGGAATCTGTCTGTACCGCTCCCTGATGGGCACTGTATCTCCGGTCGGAATTCCATGTTCGATGGCCGTGGTACAGCCAAAATCATGTTCATGTTGTGCGAACACTTTAGCATAATGTCCAAGGAGTCGCTGCACTTGTGAGATCTGTGATGGATCCAGGCCCGACAATTCCGTCCGCATGTGCTCCAGAATAGTTTGACCCTTTCGAAACGCTATTGGCTCAGGATCCTGCGTAGACCGGACACTGACCATCCAGGGATCAGGGGAATCCACCGTTAACTGCAAAGTATCTGGAGGGGGCATCACTTCTAAAGGTCGTAACACTTTGGCCATCTCACTTCGGACCCGTAGCACGACATCGTGTTCGTCCACATTCACACATCGCACTGGTATGGCCCCATTTTTAACAGTAGCCAGGGATCGGGCCACCAGCAGTCCTGTGGGCAAAGGGGATGTAAAGGTGGGCTCAATCTGTACTTGTACTCCTTCTAGAGGGATGCGAGCTCGTATGGGCAGGGATATAACAGTCTGTCCTGGGGGGAACGTCACCTTTGCTGTCGGGGAAGTAATTACTCTCCCTAGTATGTCTCCCTCCTGACAGGTCTCTTGTACTCGGACTTCCCTCACTAACTGTCTGAACACGGAGCCCTGAGGTGTACTGGTCCCCCACTGATTGAGTGTCTCTTGCGTAGTCTCCCCTAACAGAAAACTGCCAAAATCTTTCAATACGTTCATCCCCAAGGTCACAGTATGTTGTGGGCCGGGATCTCCCCGTGTTAACACAACCCCCCGGCGGCCCAGGTCCTTCCCACATAAAGATATTTGCATCCAGGTGACCCCTTCCACTGGGATGGGCAGCTGATTGGCGGCCTGTAACCGAATTACGGGACCCCATTGGGGTCTGACTGTCAAAGGAAAGTGTTTTCTAAAATAAGCCTCGGGCATAGTCGTGACTTGGGACCCGGTGTCCACCAGACAACGGACAGCCGGCCCTTCAAACTCTGCCCAAACCAGGGGGCAGCTGGCAACCAAATTTCTGGGACTTTCACCACCCATCCGCGGGGACTCTGGCTCCGAGCGTCGTCCCCTTAGCTCGGAGCCCTCTAGTTTAACGCCTGACGGGACGAGGCCCTCCCTCTCCGGGGGCACTCCCGTGCGAAATGTCCTGCCTCCCCGCAACCATAGCAAGCACCGGGGACTGGATAATATCCTGGACGAGCGCCACGAGCTGGACTTCCAGACCCTTGCCCCCGGGGTAGCTCCCTTGGGCTTCGCGCATTCTTTTTAACTTCAGCCAGTTCGTCCCTGATTTGTTTGAGCTCCTGCCGCATCTCCTGAACCCACGACGGCTCACCCCCTCCTGGTGCAGTGGTCTGGATAACCCGAGTCTCTCCTGTCAGGACCGTCACCCCCCTCTCTTGCTCCCGGGTGCGGGCCTCATTGCCTATGTCGGAGAAAGTCAGGCGCGGGTCGACCTGCACTCGTTCACGTAGAGCCTGTTTGGTCAACTCATCTCGCAGTCCCGTCACCAGTTGGTCGCGCAGGGTCACGTCAACATGTCCCATCCCCATACCATCTTTCCGCACGATTGCAATGTTTAGCTCTTGCAGAGCATTCATGTACTGAGTGACAGTCTCGCCTTCTTTTTGTCGCCGTCCAAACAACCGGGCCCGCAGCTCTCCCACGTCGGTGGGATCCCCGTGCGTCCCCTCTAACACATTTAACACCCCGGTAAAAGTATTCCACTCTGTGGGGGGTCTCAACATCACTGAATCTCGGGCCTCTCCGTCTAAGGCCATAATGGCCACCTCTGCTTCCAGGGCCGGGGTCATAGGATGCATCCTCAGCAGCCCCCGCATCCTTTCAGTCCAACTCCACAACAACATGTTGCTCCCATTAAACTTGGGCAGGTTATTCAACATGGCCCCCAATGAGAGAGACGCTCTCGGGCCAGCCCCATCCTCCGTATCTTCTGGCTCCCTCTTTGGATCCTGCATCCTGCCGACTACGCCAAATGTAGAGACCGCAGATAAAGAAGGATGCAGGGACAAAGAGGAGTCAGAAAGCAAATAACGTTTTTTAACTTTCCTTTAACTTCCAACCCAACAAAGAATAACAACAGTTTTCCACACAGGGAACTTAGGTACACGATCACAATTTCACAGTAAATCCTATCTACTATATAGGCGCCCTGAACTAAACCCGCGAAACACGACAGCGCCTCACTAGTGACCCACTAACAAGAACAAGTTAACCAAGTTCACTTATCAGCGTTGTTTCAACGATGCAGTCCTGATGGTGAAGCTCCGTCAGCGGCGTAGTCCTGATGGTGAAGCTCCGTCAGCGACGTAGTCCTGATGGCGGGGGAAGGAGGTGTCCTCCGTTGACGGGCCCAGGTGTAGATTCGAGTCCAGAATGTCTTTTGCGGTGCTGCGCTACCTCCCACAGGCGGACGTTGATCCGGGGTAACAGTTTCCACATCCAGAGAGGGGTCTTTTTGAGAAGAATTAGCAGAATAATCGGTATCAGTCACAGCTAAGAAAAACCCAGGAGGGCCCGGAGTACTCTGTGGCAAGATGCTCCCGGGGAGCACGGTAATATTGTCCCTGAGCTGATCAGCGCTACCCCTCTGCCTGGGGGGTCGCTGACGACGAGTGCGCCTCTTTTTGGGGGCTCTGGTAATTGCCCGCAGTGTCTGTTGCACGTTCTCCCCCTGCTTCCAGCAAGTCTCACTGCGGCCTGCACACACACAACAACTGCGCTGCAGTTTCCTCTCCTCAGAGATTTCCCGCGCTTCTCTGTCCCTGCTTTCGCGCGTTTTGCTTTTTATCCTCTCCTCTCCCTGCGTCACTCTGCCTCCTGTCACATGAGCCTGGCTTCCCATGCACCCCTCAAATCCGTCCCCCGGAACCCCGACTCCCGGCAACAATGGTTCCACCCGTCTGCACAGCTCACCAGGTCCCTGTCCCCTACACATGCACACAAACTCCTCGCCAGAGGTGCCAGCATTCTAGGGGCTTATTTCAGCCAGGTCCCTGAATACATTCACACAAAATCTCCTCGCCGGAGGTGCCAGCATTCTAGGGGCTTATTTCAGCCGGGTCCCTGAACACAAACTCACATGACCACACTGGCGCAAAGCACATAACATAGAACAATACTAGCGCATGGCCGTGCGGCCATGCGAGCCTTAAATAGTTGCAGCACGTACAGGACCTTCCTAGAAGGACCGATGAGAGGCTGCCACAGAGCGTGAGCACCTACAGCACCTTCCTGAAGGACCAATGGCCTTAGCTGCAGTATCTGATAATGTGACCCTCGATCTCCACTGAGAGATCTTACTCTGGGCATGCTCAGAACGAGAAAAGCAGGACTTAGTCCCAGAAGCATCTGCTCGCCGCTGCCCAGCACTGACTTCAATGGTAGAAGCAGGAAAAGCAGCAGTAACTCTTTGTACAGAGTCAGACTGAGCGAGATGCTGGAACCGATGTCTCCGCTGAGCAGGCTCCCTTGCGGCAGAAGAAGAATGGGAGACTGCAGCGGAGATAGCCCGAGATTCCCGCTGTGCAGAGGTGGGAATTTGACCCCTCACAGTAGTAAGTTGAAGTTCTGTGAGGGAACAAAGTTTAATCCTTTGGCTAGAACAACAATTTGTGCAGATGACAAAGCAGCCGGAGTCAAAACAATAACGCTCTAAAGATTTTTATCTAGCGATAATGCCGGCGTTTCCGCTCCCTCATGGGGTATCGTCTCCACTCTTGTGCTCTTAGCTCTCCTACCTCCTCTCCTCCTGCGGCGTTTTTGAAAACTGATGGCCATGCTCCTGTCTAATACTGGTGCCAGGTGCAGAGGTGTCAGAACCACTATCACATGAATTGAAGTCCGATGATGAAAAAGAAACGGACCTCCCATTTGGCTCCTGGTGTGAATTGTGATCAAAACTTTTTTTTCAAAATAGACCTAAATGGCCTCTTGGAGGGATCTTTATTCCATGTATAGACCTTGTCATTGTTATAATCTGATATATCCCTGTTAAACTTGGATTGTTTTATTTTAATAATGTTATCTTCCAAGATGTTAAGATTGTCAGACATCTTTTTCTTTAACTGATGATATTCTGTGGTTTCTGAGACTTTATTGAGTTCAACATTGATAGAGTCTATATCCAGTTTTAAGGGTTTTTTTTTTTCTTTTTTTTTCTTTTGGTATGTTTATGGTTTAACTATTGCACCACATTCATTGTCCTATGGTTGACACCTGCATTGTTTGCAAATTCCTCTGCAGCATTGATTTGAGCACCACCTATTGTTTTTGCTCAATCACTGCAAGCTGAGTATAAAATTCGTTTTGTTACATGTTATCTCAGTTGTCCTATGAATAAGGGTGTTGTACACACCAGAAACGCGTCAGGTTTCTGAGGTTTCATTTTTTATCATGTTTTAAAGTTTTTTCTAATAAATAGTAATTTTTATTTTCCTGTTGGTCGTGCCAGTGGATTTCCCTTTTCTTTTTTCTTTTGCTTGTGATCACCAATGGGTGCGGCACTCTCAGGATGGATCCCGGCTGACACATGGACTTGAAATTGGCAAAGTGGTGAGCTTTCTACACTTCCCCTCCCTCCTTTCCTCCTATGTTATCAGTTGTGCGACAGTTGCAATCTGGGTAGAGATAATCTTATGTGACAATTTAGCAGAGGCAATAATCTTCAGTGTTTTGCCTTTGGAGTGTGTCAGCAAGGCGATTGAAAAAAATCACAATTTTCTATTGTTTTAAAAAGTAGCATTTCTTTATCTAGTTGTGCGAATGGTGCAATCCTGGTACAGATAATCTTACGTGACAATTTAGTAAGGACAATAATCTTCATTACTCTGCATTTGGAGTGTGTCAGCAAACGATCTCCCAAAAAAATAGCCACACAATACTATATACAGTGAATGTATACATAAGTCTTTTGTAATGGTACTTGTGAACAATAAAGCCAGCCTTTTTTGGTTTCATAAGCAGTACACAGTCAAAATGAGAAAGGGTAACGTTAAGGGATGTGAATGTGGTGGTGCCCGCCAAGGCCATCTGACAAATTTGAAGGTGACTGTATCTCGTTCTAGGTTCCTGTCAAAATTTGGTCGGCGCGCTACACCACTAACAAACCCAGATGAGTGTGAGGAGATTGTGGGTTGGATGGCAGGCAAAGGCTCCAGTGTGTTGACAAGCAGCACCACAAAGACTTCCACATGGTCCAATCTCATAGCCAAGAGGCTGGGCCTCAGAATTCTCAACCTGGTCCTTTTTCCTCTCATCATCAAGAGTCCCAGGAGACATATGACCCCAATGCATGCCACTCTGATGAATTGTTTATGTTCCCTTGTAATTTGTCAGGTCTTTCAATGTGCACCATTAAAAAGGGACATGAGGAAGTAGAGTGCAGTGATGCACAAACATTTGAGCACCCATGACCAGGAGAAAGCCATGTTGAGGAAGGTCAATTGAAGAGGTGGAGAATAATCATGAGGCACAGTTTCCATCAGGTCAAGCCGCAGCTCAGAAGGAGGATCAGATTGAGGAATTTGAAGCCGACGTTGTTGAAGATAAGGCCACTGATCCAACCAGGCATGGTTGCACGCCTAGCAAGCACAACAGTGCAGAACAGGATGGATCAGTAGCAAGAAAACAGGCAAGAAGAGGTAATGGTTTGCCCAGAGGTAGAACTCAGTCAACTGTTCCAAAGAGCCCCCCTAATTATTTAGATAACAGTCCAAGGGTGCGTTGTTCCCCTGTATGGCAGTTTTTTTCAGAAAATCCATCAGATAAAACAACTATAATTCGCCGCATCTGCCAAACCAAGCTCAGAAGAGACAAGAAACTGTCAACCTGAGCACTACAAGCAGGCAAAAGCACATGGCAGCCAAGCACCCCAGTAGGTGGGTGGAACACCTGGGAACCAAATCTGTGTCTGAGGGTGAAACTACTGCCCCTTGTCCTGTGTTACGACCTTCCCAATTTGCTGACCATGATTCAGGTGCTGATGCCTCCTACCCACAACCAGCGGTGGCACACACACAACAGTAAGCAGCCATATCCAGTTCGTTGTCCCAGCACAGTGTTAAGTTGTCCCTGTTCCAATCATTTACTAGAAAGCAGAAATATCCAGCCACCTGTTCACAGGCCCAAATGCTAAACACCCACATTTCCAAATTGTTAGCCCTGGAAATGTTACTGTTTTGACTTGTTGGAACTGAGTCTTTCTGCGACCTCTTGGTGGGGCATCCCCAAGGTACTCGATTCCCAATCAACACTATTTTTCCCGCTGTGCCATCCCCGTGTTATATAAGCACCTGTTAAACAATATCAGCTGTGCCCTAGCCAATGCAGTCACAGGGAAAGTCCACCTAACCACAGTGGCTGTGACATCTCATATCTTACCCACACCAAGAATCGCGGTCCCAACTTACATCAGGGTTTCAGTCTCCTCGTATTCCACTTCCTGTCTCTCTTCCTCCTCATTCTCAGCAGAACTAGCCTCCCCATCACTCCCCAGCTGGGAGGTCTGCAGCTCTGACTTGGCAAAGCGGCAGCAAACTCTGCTGAAGCTCATCTGTTTAGGTGATGATGCTCACAACTTAGCCGAGCTGTTGAAAGGGATAAAAGAACAGACCAATCAGTGGCTCTCCTCGCTGAACCTACAACCTGGTCTGGTTGTGTGCGATAATGGGCGTAACTTGGTGGCGGCTTGAGAGCTCGGAAAGCTGTTACACGTTCCATGTATGGCACATGTGCTGAACTTGGTTGTACAGTGGTTTTTAAAAACATACCCTGCCTTGCCTGACTTACTTGCCAAGGTACACCATGTCAGCGCACATTTCGAAAAGTCAACCCAGACATTTGCCGGTCTAGCTTCACTGCAGCAGCACTTTAATTTGCCTCTTCACCGACTGACTTGTGGCCTTCTCACACACTGGAATTCGACTTTCCATATGTTGGCAAGGCTTAGTGAGCAGCAGAGGGCAGTCTTTGAATTCCAGATTTACAATGCCTGTCAGAGTAACACTCAGTCCCCACACAGCAACTGCCAAGTGGATGTGGATTGCTGACCTTTGTGAGGTTCTTCAAAATTTAGAGTACTGCACTATGATGGTAAGTGCTGATGATGCTTTTATGAGTGTAACCATCCCACTGCTCTGTCTAGTAAAACATTCGCTGCAGAATCTGAAAGAGGAAGCTTTGAATGCCAAGCAGGTGGCTATGGAGCAAGATTGTACAGTGGCTGATACCACACAACCCAGCCTCACACAGTATTCTCAGGCCACATTAGGTGATGAGAATGAACAGGGGGGAGAGGATGAGGAGAGACAGAGGGGACTGCCAATCCCAGCTCCATGCCTGTCCAGCATGAATGGTCTAAAGAAGAGGAGGAGGAGGCTATGGGTCACGAGGAATAGAGGATGGTTACTACTTTTCCTGGAGAGGACACTAAACGTCTGACTCTTTGTAGTCTGCCACATATGGCAGAGTTCATGTCCAGATGCTTTTCCCAAGACCCTCGCGTGAAAGACATTTTGTCTACCATGAAATAATTGACTTACCTTTCTTGACTCACGATACAAGGAGAAATTTGCTTCTATAATGTCAGAGGCAGACGTGCAATTTTCAGTTCATGCATTGCATGCCAGAGGGCTGTAGTGGAAGACTAGCTCAAAAGATTACACTAAGACAATGCTGGTGGTAGAATTACTGGCTCTTTTTGGCCACAAGAATCACAGAGGAGGGCCCCAAACACTAGATGCAACTCAGGTGGGGGGAATGTCCACCAACTGGGTCATTTTCAGGAGACCATCCCATCAGCAAGAGCTATCTGGGGGTGTAACAATGACAAGGAGGGAGAAGTTGACCAAGATGGTGAAGGACTACTTAAGTGACAATACCAGCATCCTTCCTATTTCTTCAGCGCCTTTTAACTATTGGTTGTCCAAGCTGAACACTTGGACTGACATCGCCTTGTATGCCTAGGAGGTGCTGCCATGCCCTGCTGTGAGTGTGTTGTCTGAGCGGGTTTTTAGTTCAGCAAGTGCAATCATAACAGATTTGCAAACCTGCCTGTCAAAGGAAAAAGCAGAAAGGCTCTTCTAAAATTGAACAAACGCTGGATTTCCTCCGACACAGTAAGCCCTATGAATGACAGTAACATTATGTAAATGCAGGCCAAATTTTTTCTTTAAGTTTTCTTAAAGTCTATCCCTTACCATCCAAAACCATTTTGTTCAGGAAATCAACTCCTTCTCCTCCTGCTTCTGCAACAAGTACATAGTGTTCATCTATACCCCACGTGGGTATTGTTTTGTACTTTCTGAAACGTTTGCACATTGTGCAATGGTCAAACTTGTGCTCTATATCTCTACCTCTTGTAATAACTGCTAAATGTATTGTGATGTCCCCATCATGGCGTCTTTCAGCGTCTTTGATATAGACCCCTTGGGTAATTTTTGGAAAACTTTGTACATTGTGCAATTGTCAAATTTATGCTCTCAATTTCTATGTATTGTTATTGTGTTGCGCTTCTCACGGACTCATTAAGTATATATCTGGCAGCCTGATGTTGTTTTGGGGTCTGCACTTGGACATTTGGGAACATAAATGCATTGTTATGTTCCACAACATTCTTCATGTTTCAGTCTTACACAGAATAATAATGAGTAATGAAACATGCTCTCTATGTATATGCTGCTAGTTCAAAAATCATACCCACACATCGCTATATAAAGCAAAATTTGACATAATACCTCTTTTAGCATACGCCATATCCTGTTAATATTCGCAGCATCCCAGTACGTGGGCGGACCGCCTGGGTACAAAATCTGTGTCTGATGATAAAACCATTGGCCCTTCCCCTGTGGTACGTCACTCCCATTCTGCTGTACTGGACAGAGGCGCTGAGGCCTCCAGTCCACAACCTGCAGTTGTACAGAAAAACAGTCAGCAACCACGTCCAGCTCATTGTCCCAGAGCAGAATTCAGTTGTCCCTTGTCAGCATTTGTCAGTTCACAAATTTTTGTTAGATAGGGCATACATATTCGTTAGCAAATTACATTGTCCTGTGCTGGACAAAGACCATTGCTGACTTTTCCAGACTCCTAAATTAGACTTTTGTCTCTTTATTATACTGTTGCTTCCCTTACATTTTCTAAATTTGGGTCCTTTGGGCATTGGCCAGTTTCTGTGCATTTTAAGCATGTCTAAGAGGTTGTGTTAATATGCTCCGCAGATCTATCCAGGCTGCAGCCTTACACATACTGGAACATGGTCATTGCCACGGTAAAGCTTTAGCCTGAGCTCTGTAGCACGGCCTGTCACCTGAGTAATACACTCCACAGACCTCGACACTCTCTGGGACATATCCTGTAATAACTCCATTGTTGCTCAAACCATGCAAAAGATACATTCTGCCTGGTTGAGTAGTTTATAAAAGAAGTGTGTAGGATTGTGCAGTTTGGTCAATGACACTCCTAGCTCTTTCCCTTGAGGAGGTTGCTTCCAATAAAATGACGCTCATACATGTTCCTGACATTGGTTTCAGGCCTGACAGACTGACCACAATACAGACCCTCTTTTGCATACACTGTATTCTAAATTTAATTATAATACTTTTTGTGCCTGGTACAATCCAATTTACTGATTTTGATTAAACAGCTTACTCAACTATTATGGTGATTCCATTGGGATCCGGAGACAAAAATGATCTGTGGAACTTACAAAATGCTGGTTTCACATGGTTTCAATGACATGGCGGTGGACATGGTGGTGGTGGCGAGAAAAGCCCAAAATTCAAATGGGCATGTCTGAAATGGCATTGTAAAGGAATGGGAAATATGTATTCCACTATGTGGCTAAATATTTGGCATGAGGGAGGGGCCTCCTGAAAGGAGGAGTTAGAGCTTTCCCAAATATATGATAGAGGCCACATGAGGGCCCCTACCAAACTCAGGTTTCACGACACCTGCTGGAACTCTGCAAATTGTCAGCAATAGCCGCATAATGATATGGTGGTGGTGGCGGGCGATGCCCAAAATTCAAATGGGCATGTTTGAAATTACATTGTAAAGGGATGGGTAATATGTAAAGGGATGGGGATGTATGTATATTTATATGTTATTTGGTATGAATACACAGATATTAGAATTTATTTGTGCCGAATTTCCCAAATCCGAATATTTCACTATTCGATCATCACTATAGGAGACATCACACTTTCAAATTGTTTGTAGCATCTAGGCTATGTTATAGGGGTCTCATCCACAGGCCCCCAAAAAATTATTCTGTTATTAACATCATACATTAGCGGACATCTCATTTTCTTGTTTGTAGCATTTAGTCCAGAGGTCTCAAACTTCATTCCTCGAGGGCTGCAAACAGGTCATGTTTTCAGGATTTCCTTGTATTGCACAGGTGATAATTTAATCACCTGCAGAGAATGATTACAGCACCTTGTGCAATGCTAAGGAAATCTTGAAAATACACGTGGTTTGAGGCCCTTGAAGAATGCAGTTTGAGACCCCTGATCTAGTCTATACTATAGAGGTCTCATCCACAGACACTTAAAAAAAAATTCTGTTACTATTGTCATACAGTAGTGGACATCTCACTTTGAATTTTTTTGAAGTCTCTAGTCTATCTTATACAGGTCTCATCCACAGGCCCCCCAAAATGTTGTCAGTTACTAATGTCATACAGTAGGGGAGAACTCACTGTGAATTTTTTTTAAGTAGATCTTCTTGTCATACAGACCTCATACACTCTGAAACAATTCTGTCTTCTATGAGTAACGTGATTCATCATGCAATATTTTACCTTATAATTTTGTGCCACTGAAATGTAGCTGTATGCAGAGGTGGTGCAGAGTAAAAAATCAAATTTTTAGTTGCTAATAGTGAGCTCCTAGCACACGATCAAAGCAACATGACTGGGAAAATGTGAGGTCATGGTAGAAAGGGGATTAGGCTTGATGTTCAAGGTGTATATGGGGTAACTGTTATTGCTTCTGAAAGCACTAGTGAACCAATAACGTGACATCCTATCCAAAGACAACTGACAACTTCTTTTACTGGATGTTGTAATTTTTAGTGTGCTGCATTGTACTCGCATAATTGCAGTCTGTGATAACTTTAGTGGTGCTTCTGTGCCTGCTGTTGATGCTGCTGCTGGAGATCTTAACACAAATTTTTGGGAAATGTGAACACTCCTGGCTGGGTGTCCATCTGCTGGGTTATGTGTAGTGTGAGATCTGCCGGTCCCTATTATACTGTTTCTACTATGGTTACATTGATGCCACTTTGTTGGTGTCTTCCACACATTTTTGGAAATGTGAACACTCCAGGTTGGGTGTCCATCTCCTGGGTTGGTTGCAGTGGAAGACCTGTCAGTCCCTAATATTTCTACTGTGGTAAAATTGATACCACTTGTTGGTGTCTGCCACTAATTTTTGCAAATGTGAACACTCCTGGTTGGGTGTCCATCTGATGGTTTGGGTGTAGTAGAGAACAGCTACAGGAAAAAAAAAAGCACAATAGGGTCTTATCCGATGGAGAGTTTTAAAAGTACAATAAGATTGCCCTCACCTATTTGATGTAGAAAACCGCATAACAAACTCATCAGAGTTTTGACAGCTGCCGCAAATCCAATAGGTCAGCTCGTGACCAAGTCAGGGTAATCAATCTGGAAGTTACGTGGTAATTATCTGCACTGCTGTAAAAATGAATGTCCAGATATATTGAAGATAAAGATGATGGTTTATTTTCTCAACGAGTTTTGAAGTCACTAAGACTTCTTCCTCAAATCATCTCCTGAGGAAGAAGTCCTAGTGACTTCGAAACGCATTGAGAGAATAAACCATCATCTTTATCTTCAATATGTCCAGACATTCATCTTTACAGCAGTGTGGATACTAACCACATAACTTCCAGATTGATTACCCTGGGTTGGGTGAAGCGGAAGACCTATCGGTCCCTATTAGACTATTTCTATTGTGGAGAATTTGATGTCACTTTGCTGGTGTCTGTCAATAATTTTTTGTAAATATGTAGACTACTGGTTGGGTCTTCTTCATGTGTGATATAGCAATTAGATACAATTTTACTTTTATTATTAATAAAATATCAAAATAAATTGGTTGTGCAACCCAAAGTGCAAGGACAAACAAACATTTAAAAATATGATGAATCAAGTGCTTGTTTCTACATTAACCTCCTGTTGGAGCTAAAAATATATCCTATTAAGAGGGGTAACTATAGTGTTTCCCTTATATATTACACAGTAGTCTATACTGAATACCTTGATGATGTATTTTATTTTGATGGAGATATCTCGGCTGCAGCATATGTAAATGCGCTGAAATTATGATTAGGCAGATATATCCATTAACCTTGTTTGTCTCTAGTAGGGTACACTTGTCCAGTTAATTATGATAAGCATGGGTGTCTACCATATAATTTGTTCCACATTCAAGATTTATTGGTATTCTAAAAATATTGATATATTCAGTATAGAGAACTTTTAACCCCTTCACCCCGAAGCCTGTTTTCACCTAACTGACACGGCCAATTTTTACAATTCTGACCACTGTCACTTTATGAGGTCATAACTCTGAAATGCTTCAACGGATCCTGGTGATTCTGAGAATGTTTTCTCGTGACATATTGTACTTTATGATAGTGGTAAAACTTCTTCGATATGACTTGCATTTATTTGTGAAAAAAACAGAAATTTGTCGAAAATTATGAAAATTTCGCAATTTTCAAATTTTTTGTTTTTATGCCCTTAAATTAGAGAGTTATATCACATAATATAGTTAATAAACAACATTTCCCACATGTCTGCTTTACATCAGCACAATTTTGGAAACATAATTTTTTTTGTTAGGGAGTTATAAGGGTTAAAAGTTGAAAAGCGATTTCTCATTTTTGCAACAAAATTTGCAAAACCATTTTTTTTACGGACCACCTCACACTTGAAGTGACTTTGAGGGGTCTATATGACAGAAAATGCCAAAAAGTGACACCATTCTAAAAACTTCACCCCTCAAGGTACTGAAAACCACATTCAAAAAGTTTATTAACCCTTCAGGTGCTTCACAGGAATTTTTGGAATGTTTAAAAAAAATTGAACATTTAACTTTTTTTCACAAAATTTTTAATTCAGATCCAATTTGTTTTATTTTACCAAGGGTAACAGGAGAAATTGGACCACAAAAGTCATTGTACAATTTGTCCTGAGTACGCCGATACCCCACATGTTGGGGTAAACCATTGATTGGGCACATGGCAGAGCTCGGAAGGGAAGGAGCGCCATTTGACTTTTCAATGCAAAATTGGCTGGAATTGAGATCGGAACCCATGTCGTGTTTGGAGAGCCCCTGACGTGCTTAAACAGTGGAAACCCCCACAAGTGACACCATTTTGGAAAGTAGACCCTCTAAGGAACTAATCTAGATGTGTGGTGAGCACTTTGAACCTCCAAGTGCTTCACAGAAGTTTATAATGTAGAGCCGTTAAAAAAAATTAATATTAATTTTCACAAAAAATGATCTTTTTGCCCCAAATTTTTTATTTTCCCAAGGGTAGCAGGATAAATTGGACCCCAAAAGTTGTTGTGCAATTTGTCCTGAGTACGCTGATACTTCATATATGGGGATAAACCACTGTTTGGGCGCATGGCAGAGCTCGGAAGGGAAGGAGTGCCATTTGACTTTTCAATGCAAAATTGGCTGGAATTGAGATCGGAACCCAAGTCATGTTTGGAGAGCCCCTGACGTGCCTAAACAGTGGAAACCCCCACAAGTGACACCATTTTGGAAAGTAGACCCTCTAAGGAACTAATCTAGATGTGTGGTGAGCACTTTGAACCTCCAAGTGCTTCACAGAAGTTTATAATGTAGAGCTGTAAAAAAAATTAATATTAATTTTCACAAAAAATGATCTTTTTGCCCCAAATTTTTTATTTTCCCAAGGGTAGCAGGATAAATTGGACCCCAAAAGTTGTTGTGCAATTTGTCCTGAGTACGCTGATACTTCATATATGGGGATAAACCACTGTTTGGGCGCATGGCAGAGCTCGGAAGGGAAGGAGCGCCATTTGACTTTTCAATGCAAAATTGGCTGGAATTGAGATCGGAACCCAAGTCATGTTTGGAGAGCCCCTGACATGCCTAAACAGTGGAATCCCCCACAAGTGGCACCATTTTGGAAAGTAGACCCTCTAAGGAACTAATCTAGATGTGTGGTGAGCACTTTGAACCTCCAAGTGCTTCACAGAAGTTTATAATGTAGAGCCGTAAAAAAAATAAATATTAATTTTCACAAAAAATGATCTTTTTGCCCCAAATTTTTTATTTTCCAAGGGTAGCAGGATAAATTGGACCCCAAAAGTTGTTGTGCAATTTGTCCTGAGTACGCTGATACTTCATATATGGGGATAAACCACTGTTTGGGCGCATGGCAGAGCTTGGAAGGGAAGGAGCGCCATTTGACTTTTCAATGCAAAATTGGCTGGAATTGAGATCGGAACCCATGTCGTGTTTGGAGAGCCCCTGACGTGCCTAAACAGTGGAAACCCCCACAAGTGACACCATTTTGGAAAAAAGACCCCCTAAGGAACTTATCTAGATATGTGGTGAGCACTTTTAACCCCCAATTGTTTCACTAAAGTTTAGAATGTAGCGCTATGAATATTAAAAAATCATTTTTTCTTTCCACTAAATGATGTTTTAGCCCGCAATTTTTTCCCCCCAAGGGTAACAGGAGAAATTGGACCACAAAAGTTATTGTCCAATTTGTCCTGAGTACGCTGATACCCCATACATTGGGGGAAACCACTGTTTGGGCGCACGACAGAGCTCGGAAGGGAAGGAGCGCCGTTTGAAATGCAGACTTAGATGGGTTGGTCTGCAGGTGTCATGTTGCATTTGCAGAGCCCCTGATGTACCTAAACAGTAGAAATCCCTCACAAATGACCCCATATTGGAAACTAGACCCCCCACAGAACTTATCTAGATGTGTTATGAGAACTTTGAACCAACAAGTGTTTCACTACAGTTTATCACGCAGAGCCGTGAAAAAAAAAAATATTTTTTTTCCACGAAAATTATATTTTAGCCCCCACGTTTTTATTTTCCCAAGGGTAACAGGAGAAATTGGACAACAAAAGTTGTTGTCCAATTTGTCATGAGTACGCTGATACCCCATATATGGGGGGGAACCACTGTTTGTGCGCACGGCAGAGCTCAGAAGGGAAGGAGCGCCGTTTGAAATGCAGACTTAGATGGATTGGTCTGCAGGTGTCATGTTGCATTTGCAGAGCCCCTGATGTACCTAAACAGTAGAAACCCCCCACAAGTGACCCCATATTGGAAACTAGACCCCCCACGGAACTTATCTAGATGTGTTGTGAGAACTTTGAACCCCCAAGTGTTTCACTACAGTTTATAACGCAGAGCCACGAAAATAAAAAAATATATTTTTTTCCACGAAAATTATATTTTAGCCCCCACGTTTTTATTTTCCCAAGGGTAAGGCTGGTTTCACACTTGCGTTTTTATCTGCATGCGTTTTAAAAAAAAAAACGCATGTGTGAAAAAACGCATGTAAACGCAGTAAAACACATGCGTTTTTTTAGACGCATGCGTTTTTATAGAACAACACAAGAAAACGAGAAAAAAACAAAAAACCCTAACCCTACCCCTAACCCTAACCTGAATTACGTGGCACTGAAATACGTGGCACTGAAATACGTGGCACTGAAATACGTTTATATACGTATATACGTATATACGTATATAAGTGCCACGATATTTCAGTGGCCACGTATATAAGTGCCACGTATATAAGTGCCACGTATATAAGTGCCACGTATTTCATGTAAATGCCACAATATTTCAGTGCCACGTATTTCACTGAAATATCGTGACACTTAAATACGTGGCACTGAAATATCGTGGCACTGAAAGACGTGGCACTGAAATACGTGGCACTGAAATATCGTGGCACTGAAATATCGTGGCACTGAAAGACGTGGCACTGAAATATCGTGGCACTGAAATATCGTGGCACTGAAATACGTGGCACTGAAATACGTGGCACTATGACTGTCAGAAAATGTTCATTAAACGGTTAGGGGTGAGTTTAGGGGTAGGGTTAGGGTTTGGATCCCTTTATCACCTTGATGGTGGTGGGTGACTTTTCAGTGTGTGTTCTGGTTTTTTTCTATAAAAACGCATGCGTTTTTAACGCAAACAAACGCATTGAGATCGGACGCCATGTCGCGTTTGGAGAGCCCCTGATGTGCCTAAACAGTGAAAACTCCCCAATTCTAACTGAAACCCTAACCCCAACCCTAACCCCAGCCCTAACCCTAGCCCTAACCCCAACCCTAACCCTAGTCCTAACCCTAGCGCTACTTTCACACTAGCGTTTTTTTGCATACGTCGCAATGCATCGTTTTGGCGAAAAAATGCATCCTGCAAAGTCATCTGCAGGATGCGTTTTTTCCCCATAGACTAACATTAGCGACATATTGACACACGTCGCAAGCGTCGTGCGACGGTTGCGTCGTGTTGTGGCGGACCACCGGCAGCAAAAAACGTTACATGTAACTTTTTTTGTGCCGATGGTCCACCATTTCCGACCGCGCATGCGCGGCTGGAACTCCGCCCCCACCTCCCCGCACCTCACAATGGGGCACGGATGCGTGGAAAAACAGCATCCGCTGCCCCCGTTGTGCGGCGCTTGCACAGTATGCGTCGGTATGTCGGGCCGACGCAACACGACGGCCCCGTACCGATGCTAGTGTGAAAGTAGCCTAACGGGAAAATGGAAATAAATATATTTTTTTCAATTGTATTATTTTTCCCTAACTAAGGAGGTGATGAAGGGGGATTTGATTTACTTTTATAGCATTTTTTGGGCGGATTTTTATGGTTGGCAGCCATCACACACTAAAAGACGCTTTTTATTGCAAAAAATAGTTTTTGCATCACCACATTTTGAGAGCTATAATTTTTCCATATTTTGGTCCACAGAGTCATGTGAGATCTTGTTTTTTGCGGGACGAGTTGACGTTTTTATTGGTACCATTTTTGGGTACATGACATTTTTTGATCGCTTTTTATTCCGATTTTTGGGAGGCGGAATGAACAAAAATCAGCAATTCCTGAAATTCTTTTAGGGGGGGCGTTTATACCGTTCCGCGTTTGGTAAAAAGGATAAAGCAGTTTTATTCTTCGGGTCAGTATGATTACAGCGATACCTCATTTATGTAATTTTTTTATGTTTTGGCGCTTTTACAAAATAAAAACTATTTTATATAAAAAAATAATTGTTTTTGCATCGCTTTAATCTGAGAGCTATAACTTTTTTATTTTTCTGCTGATGATGCTGTATGGCGGCTTTTTTTTTGCGGGATAAGATGACATTTTCAGCGGTACCATGCTTATTTATATCCGTCTTTTTGATCGCATGTTATTCCACTTTTTGTTTGGCGGTATGAGAATTAAGCGTTGTTTTTTGCCTCATTTTTTTTTTTTTTTTTTTTTTTTACGGTGTTCACTGAAGGGGTTAACTAGTGACATAGTTTTATAGGTGGGGTCGTTACGGATGCGGCAATACTAAATATGTGTACTTTTATTGTGTGATTTTTTTTTATTTAGATAACGAAATGTATTTATGGGAATTTTTTTTTTTTTCTTTATTTGGGAATTTTTTTTTTTTTTTTTTTTTACACATGTGGAAAAATTTTTTTTTTACTTTTTTACTTTGTCCCAGGGGGGGACATCACAGATCGGTGATCTGACAGTGTGCACAGCACTCTGTCAGATCACCGATCTGACAGGCACATTGCAGAGGCTTGCCGGCGCCTGCTATGAGGAATTCTCAGCAGACGCCGGCAAGCAGGGTAATCTCATGACCCGGAAGGAGTCCCACGGCCATCTTGGATCCGGGGACTCCTTCCAGGTCACTGGAGCAGCGCGATCTCATCGCGTTGCTCCGGTGGGAGAGCGCAGGGAGCCCCCGTCCCTGCGCGATCCCCCTCTATGCCGCTGTCACTATTGACAGCGGCATCAGAGGGGTTAAATGCCCGTGATCGGCGATAGCGCCGATCGTGGGCTTTGCTGCGGGGTGTCAGCTGTCATATACAGCTGACACCCGCACCCGATCACCGCGGCGCTCAGCGCGAGAACGCGGTGATCGGGGCGCCGTACTAGTACTGCGGCTGTCAGTAATGCAGTGCCGGCAGCGCAGTACTAGTACGGCGCATGTCGGGAAGGGGTTAAGCATCTCAATTAGAATTAGTATTCTTACTTCGAATGTTCTCTGGCTCATTTATTCACTAGTTGCATGTGCCTCTGATTCAGCACAGCAAGGGGTGAATGTATCAGTCATCATTACACTGTGTTCCAAATTATTATGCAGATTGGATTTAAGTGTCATAAAGATTTAATTGTTTTGTTTTTCAAATAAAATTGTGGATGGTATTGTGTCTCAGGGCTCAATGGATCACTGCAATCAATCTTAAACACATGTGATACTTAATTTTCCAGGTGATTTTAATTAAAGGAAAACTACTTAAAATGATGTTCCACAATATTAAGCAGGCCAAAGGTTTCAAGCAATATGGGAAGTAAAAAGGATCTCTCTGCTGCTGAAAAGCGTTAAATAGTGCAATCCCTTGGACAAGGTATGAAAACATTATATATTTCACAAAAACTTAAGAGTGATTATCATACTGTGAAGAGATTTGTGACTGAAACAGAGCACAGACAGAGTTCATGCAGATAAAGGCATAATGAGGAAGGTTTCTGCCATACAAATTCATTGGATTAAGAGAGCAGCTGCCGAAATACCAGTACGAAGCAACAAACAGTTATTTGAAGCTGCTGGTGCCTCTGGAGTCCCTCGAACCTCAAGGTGTAGGATCCTTCAAAGGCTTGCTGTGGTGCATAAACCTACTATTTGGCCAACCCTAGACAGTGTTCACAAGCAGAAACAGTTGCATTGGGCCCAGACATACATGAAGACTAATTTTCAAACAGTCTTGTTTACAGATGAGTGTCGAGCAACCCTGGATGGTCCAGATGGATAGAGTAGTGGATGGTTGGTGGATGGCCACCATGTCACAACAAGGCTGCAACGTCAGCAGAGAGGTGGAGGAGTCATGTTTTGGGCCAGAATCACGGGGAAACACCTGGGAGGGCCCTTTAAGGTTCCTGAAGGTGTGAAAATGACCTCTGCAAAGTATATAGAGTTTCTGACTGATAACTTTTGTCCATGGTATAAAAACAGAAACGTTCCTTCAAGAGCAAAATCATCTTCATGCATGACAGTGCACTATCTCATGCTGCAAAGAATACCTCTGAGTCATTGGCTGCTATGAGCATAAAAGGAGTTAAAATCATGGTGTGGCCATCATCTTCTCCTGACCTCCACCCTATAGAGAACCTTTGGAGTATCATAAAACAAAAGATCTATGAGGGTGGGAGGCAGTTCACATCAAAACAGCAGCTCTCGGAGGCTATTCTGACTTCATGCAAAAAAATACAAGCAAAAACTCTCCAAAAACTCACAAGTTCAATGGATGCAAGTATTGTGAAGGTGATATCAAAGAACGGTTCCTATGTGTTAGGGCTAGTGGAGCGCACCAAATTATAAGAGAGATGGTATAAGGTGCTTTCGCAGCCCGGGGTACACCGTGCAGAGATGGAACCTGCTGCTCAGTAATGACAGACTATATGGCGGTACAATGTGGATACACACACGGGTTAACTTCACCCTGTGTGAAGGAAGCAAACCCTGTTGCGTCACAGGGCCGCGGTACCGCGCCAAGAGCGAAAGCAAGGAGTCTCGGGACTCTATCCCAAGACACAGGATTAGAGTACGTTCAGACCACTTGCGCTCGACACCGCAACTGGGGTGTCAAAGTAACAGAAAATATATAACTTAAAACACAAGAGTGCGTGCTGTGCCGCTTTGGCGAACGCAACTAACCACCCAGACTTTGGATAGGAAAGTGCTCTATAAGCGCACGGCGCCGCATTGGCGGTTACAGCAATAGACGCTGTATCGTGTGTCTTTATGTTGATAGCTTAGTCGGGTGCTAGAGAGCAAGCATCCACCTTTTGCGAAGTCATACACAAGGGAGGAGATTTTAAAGAACGACTTGCACTCATCATCACACACACGATTCCAAATGTACACTAGCGCATGGCCGTGCGGCCATGCAAACCTTTTATAGCTGCAGCAAGAACAGGACCTTCCCAGAAGGACCAATGCGAGTCAGCCACAGAAGAAGAACACCTTCAGGACCTTCCTAAAGGACCAATGGGATTTGCTGCAGTATCTAAGCATGTGACCCTTGATCTCCAACGAGAGATCTTGCCCTGGGCATGCTCAGAAAGGGAAGAGCAGGACTTAGTCCCAAACACGTCTGCTCGAAGCTGCCCAGTACTGGCTACAATGGCAGAAGCTGGAAAAGCAGTGGTAACCAGTAGTGTTGAGCATTCCGATACTGCAAGTATCGGGTATCGGCCGATACTTGCGGGTATCGGAATTCCGATACCGAGATCCGATACTTTTGTGGTATCGGGTATCGGTATCGAAACAACATTAATGTAATAATGTGTAAAAGAGAGAATTAAAATAAAAAATATTGCTATACTCACCTCTCCGACGTGAAGTCCCGGCTTGTGATTGGTCGCGTGCCGCCCATGTGGCCGCGACGCGACCAATCACAGCAAGCCGTGACGTAATTTCAGGTCCTTCAGGATTTTAAAATTACGTTCTGGCTTGTGATTGGTCACGTCGCGGACCTAAAATTACGTCACGGCTTGCTGTGATTGGTCGCGTCGCAGCCACATGGGCGACGCGACCAATCACAAGCCGGGACGTCACGGGAGGCAGGACACGCGCGCGTGTCCAGCCTCCCGTGACGTCACGGCTTGTGATTGGTCGCGTCGCCCATGTGACCGCGACGCGACCAATCACAAGCCAGAACGTAATTTTAAAATCCTGAAGGACCTGAAATTACGTCACGGCTTGCTGTGATTGGTCGCGTCGCGGCCACATGGGCGGCACGCGACCAATCACAAGCCGGGACTTCACGTAAGGAAGAAAACGCACAAATTTTAAGCAAACAACGCTGCCGGTTCCCTCGCTGAGGTCCAGGCTGCGTCGGAGAGGTGAGTATAGCAATATTTTTTATTTTAATTCTTTCTTTTACACATTAATATGGATCCCAGGGCCTGAAGGAGAGTTTCCTCTCCTTCAGACCCTGGGAACCATCAGGGATACCGTCCGATACTTGAGTCCCATTGACTTGTATTGGTATCGGGTATCGGTATCGGATTGGATCCGATACTTTGCCGGTATCGGCCGATACTTTCCGATACCGATACTTTCAAGTATCGGATGGTATCGCTCAACACTAGTAACCAGTCATCCAGTATCAGCCTGAGCTAGACGCTGGAACCGACGTCTCCACTGAGCAGACTCCACTGTGGCTGGAGAAGAATGGGAAACCGCGGCGGAGATGGTTCAAGATTCCCCCTGTGTAGAGACGGGATCTCAACACCTAACACTATGTTAAAACATGTAACTTGGCCTGTTAGGATGTTTTGGAGTTAAATAGTTTTTTTGTTCAGTGAATGTAACCTCCTAATGCTGCAAATTCCACAAATGAGCATTTTCAGTTCTTTAAAACATATCAAATGTTTAGAAATTCTACTGTGCCCAGTAATTTGGATCAGTGCATTTTGAGTTTTTATTCATTTTGGAGATTATACTGTTATCATTGGGAGGTTTCTTCAATAAAATTTGATGTATACTCTAACAGGTGATCACTTTTATTAGACTGACTGTCATTTGCACCGACCATTTAGGAAAATCCGAGAAAAATGTCATTTGCATAATAATTTGGAACTTGGTGTATATACATTATTTTATGATTTAATGACAGACCCCTATTACTGGTATCATTTTCTCACAGGTGTAATCTCATATGGGTGACTATTCTATGAAACAAATACTAGCCCCATAGAGAAACCAATGTCACTAGTAATCTGACTGGCACCTGGCTACAGTATGTGAGACATTTGAATCTTCTCCCATGATGAATTTTCACAAAATGAAACACTTAGGGAGTGCAATGAACAGGTCACCAAAGGACTGAATAGAAAGACACCAAAGGTTTGGTTATAAATTGCCTTCTTCAAGCATTAATTAGTGAGACTTTTCTATTTATATTATTTTACTAGAGATAATACAAGTTGATTTCTCTATGGGGTTAGTATACTGCACTGGGACTGCACTATTCCACTGAAACTGTTCTGACTAATTTCACCAACAACCTACTAACCTGGAAACGAAAGCTATGTGAGTTTGTCCTCCTCCTTCTCCTGGACCTGGCATCTACAGTACCTGTTAGGCACTGGAATTCTCCCGTTGCATGGGGTAGTGTTATGACCCCAATGGCGAGGGTCTCAGAGGAACGTGGAAGTCTGCAGAATACAAAAATCCAGCTCATAGGGCAGTGGTAGCTGGGTTGACCATATATCTACTCCTAACGCCAACACTAGAAGTAGCCGGGGATCATTCCTACGTTGATTCTAGATGACACGCTCCAGCCGGAGAATCTAGCTACCCCTAGTAGAGGAAAACAAAAGACCTTTCTTGCCTCCAGAGAAGGGGACCCCAAAGCTGGATAGAAGCCCCCCACAAATAATAACGGTGAGGTAAGAGGAAATGACAAACACAGAAATGAACCAGGTTTAGCACAGAGAGGCCCGCTTACTGATAGCAGAATAAAGAAAGGTAACTTATATGGTCAACAAAAACCCTATCAAAATCCACACTGGAAATTCAAGAACCCCCGAACCGTCTAACGGTCCGGGGGGAGAACACCAGCCCCCTAGAGCTTCCAGCAAAGGTCAGGATATATATTTGGAACAAGCTGGACAAAAATACAAAACCAAAACAAAATAGCAAAAAGCAAAAAGCGGACTTAGCTGATATAACTGGAACCAGGATCAGTAGACAAGAGCACAGCAGACTAGCTCTGATAACTACGTTGCCAGGCATTGAACTGAAGGTCCAGGGAGCTTAAATAGCAACACCCTTAACTAACGACCCAGGTGCGGATAAAAGGAATGACAGAAAAACCAGAGTCAAAAAACTAGTAACCACTAGAGGGAGCAAAAAGTAAATTCACAACAGTACCCCCCCCTTAGTGAGGGGTCACCGAACCCTCACCACGACCACCAGGGCGATCAGGATGAGCGGCATGAAAGGCACGAACTAAATCGGCCGCATGAACATCAGAGGCGACCACCCAGGAATTATCCTCCTGACCATAGCCCTTCCACTTGACCAGGTACTGAAGCCTCCGCCTGGAGAGGCGAGAATCCAAGATCTTCTCCACCACGTACTCCAACTCGCCCTCAACCAACACCGGAGCAGGAGGCTCAGCAGAAGGAACTATAGGCACAATGTACCGCCGCAACAAGGACCTATGAAATACATTGTGAATAGCAAACGACACAGGAAGATCCAGACGAAAAGATACAGGATTAAGGATTTCCAATATCTTGTAAGGCCCAATAAAACGAGGTTTAAATTTGGGAGAGGAGACCTTCATAGGAACAAAGCGGGAAGAAAGCCATAGTATCATTCAGACCTGTGGGAATGGGAAAACCCACCATAACATTCTTAATGGCTTCAGAAAGGCCATTTCTAAAATTAGCGGCCAGTGCACACTCGTTCCAATGTGTCAGCACGGACCATTTCCGAAATTTTTGGCAGTACACTTCAGCCTCGTCCTGCCCCTGAGACATAGCCAGCAAGGCCTTTTCTGCCTGAATCTCAAGATTGGGTTCCTCATAAAGTAAACCGAGCGCCAGAAAAAACGCACCAAGATCAGCCAATGCCGGATCTCCTGGCGCCAGCGAAAAAGCCCAATCCTGAGGGTCACCCCGTAAGAACGAAATAACTATTTTTACTTGCTGAGCAGAGTCTCCAGATGAACAGGGTCTCAGGGACAAAAACAATTTACAATTATTCACAAAATTCCTAAACTTAAACCTGTCTCCGGAAAACAGTTCAGGAATCGGTATTTTAGGTTCTGACCTAGGATTTCTGATAACATAGTCTTGTATGCCCTGCACACGAGTAGCCAGCTGGTCCACACTTGTAATCAAGGTCTGGACATTCATGTCTGCAGCAAGCATAGCCACTCTGAGGTAAAGGGGAAGAAGAAAAAAAAAAAAAAACTCAGAATCTTCTTTCTTATAATCCCTCTTCTGCAATGCATTAAACATTTAATACTGGCCTGGCAAACTGTTATGACCCCAATGGCGAGGGTCTCAGAGGAACGTGGAAGTCTGCAGAATACAAAAATCCAGCTCATAGGGCAGTGGTAGCTGGGTTGACCATATATCTACTCCTAACGCCAACACTAGAAGTAGCCGGGGATCATTCCTACGTTGATTCTAGATGACACGCTCCAGCCGGAGAATCTAGCTACCCCTAGTAGAGGAAAACAAAAGACCTTTCTTGCCTCCAGAGAAGGGGACCCCAAAGCTGGATAGAAGCCCCCCACAAATAATAACGGTGAGGTAAGAGGAAATGACAAACACAGAAATGAACCAGGTTTAGCACAGAGAGGCCCGCTTACTGATAGCAGAATAAAGAAAGGTAACTTATATGGTCAACAAAAACCCTATCAAAATCCACACTGGAAATTCAAGAACCCCCGAACCGTCTAACGGTCCGGGGGGAGAACACCAGCCCCCTAGAGCTTCCAGCAAAGGTCAGGATATATATTTGGAACAAGCTGGACAAAAATACAAAACCAAAACAAAATAGCAAAAAGCAAAAAGCGGACTTAGCTGATATAACTGGAACCAGGATCAGTAGACAAGAGCACAGCAGACTAGCTCTGATAACTACGTTGCCAGGCATTGAACTGAAGGTCCAGGGAGCTTAAATAGCAACACCCTTAACTAACGACCCAGGTGCGGATAAAAGGAATGACAGAAAAACCAGAGTCAAAAAACTAGTAACCACTAGAGGGAGCAAAAAGTAAATTCACAACAGGGTAGATCCCAAAACTTGCCTGTATCTGCGGTCTCCTATTCTGCTTAGACCGCTGCGGGAGCTGCTGAGCATAGACTTCAGTCCCATCGTCTTGCTCAGGCTTGTGCTATTTGTCTGGTTATGCTGGCTCTTCAGCCAGGCCTATGGTAACCAGCGGTAGTCAGCGACAAATAAACACTCTGAAGACTAAGTGCGGAGATCACCCTACTGAGCATGCTCGTGACATGGCAACGTCTCATTGGTGGTCGGTCATCAGCTGTTCTGGTGATGTGGCAGCTCCGGATTGGTCCACAGGTAAGGTCATGACCAACTTGACTTGAGCTGTACATATAAAAGGTTCTCAGAGGTGCAAGCCGCTGTTCTAGTATCAATCTAATTTCTTGTGTGAATGTACTTTGCAAATTTGTGGTCTGTGTCAGCATGTGCTCAGGGTCAGCTGCTAGCAATTAGAATTCCAGCACCTCTGGAGAGGAGTTTGTTTGTGTGGATTCAGGGCTGGCATAATGCCACTAGAATTCCAGCACCTCTGGAGAGGAGTTATTTGAGTGCTGTTGCTGACTGTCTTACCACTGTTGCTATCTGCTCCATTAGTGGGCTTCAGTCCTCTGTGAAGTTAACATGGATCGTGTCTACCATCAAATTTTTTATTACTGTGTGTGATTGACACAGCTATTTTGCAGAGCATCAGCTTCGTTACTGTGTGCGAGTGACAATATCTCTTGTGCTGCTCACTGAGTCAGTGTGATCTAGCAATCGCTCACTGCATTCTTCGCCATTGTTCACATTAGCTGCAGTTTTACTTCTCTGCACAGTTGACCCTGGGTTGTGATTGCACTTCCTCATTAAATCTACTTAGTACAACCCCCCAACCCTTACACTACCTTTGACACAGTGGACCATTCCCTGTTACTACAGACTTTCTGATCTGTTACCATTACAGACTTGGCCCTTTGTTGGATCTCATCGTACCTAACAGACAGGACATTTAGTGCCTCCCACTCAAACACCACCTCCTCATCTCGCCCCCTATGTGTCGGTGTCCCCAAGGTTCAGTTGTAGGCCTGGGCCCTATGCTTTGGGCATGCATGCGCTCCCTCCCTCTGATAGGGACCACCCACATCAACCTAAGGTTTTCCGAGCCTGTAGCTGGGCAAAACCTTCTATTTAAGGCTTCTCCTCCAATATGGAGATGCCTGAGCTACATTGTTAGTTTGCCTTGCATGCATGCTAGTTGTCTGGTTCCCCAAGTCCGCCTGTCTGCTTGCCTACCCTGTACCTGTCTGTTCTTTCCTGTCTGTTCCCATCTGCTTGCACCTGTCTGTTCTCTTCTGTCTATTAGCCGGTCCAGAATGCTCCTGCCATTGCACGTCTGTATAACACCCGGTCCAGCCTTCACCTGCCAGTGCTTTTCTTTTCCTCAGCCGGTCCCATCTGCATCCATGGTTCCAGTGTCCCTACAGTGCCTACCTGTATTTTTCATCGCTCCTTTGGGCCGTAGTAGCCTACCTGCTATAGGAGGTCAGCTCCCACTTTCTGTAGGTGAGCCCTGGAGTAGCACCTTGTCCCTCCTTAGATCGCAGTTTTTGCCTACTGCCACTTATCTGTTGAGATTTGGTAGGCCACCTAATTATACCACTCCACGCTTTCCGATGGATAAGGCACTGTGGTTTCACCAGCTATAGCTATAGATAAGAGGTATCATACATCAGGAACGGGAAGCTACATCTTTGCAATGGTAATCAAAATGAATTAGAATTAGAAAATAGAATTAAAGTGATCATTTTGTTCTCTATATTGCTCTAAATTGCATATTAATTGCATTGCTGAATATTAAGTTAATACACTTGGTGTCTAACTTTTTACCATTCTGCTATGGTCCCTCAAATTTCTTGCCATCTTTTTATTTGGGTAAAGTGATTGCCATCTTCCCTGACTACTCTGTATAAAGTATGCTTTTTTAGTCAATTCTCTTGGATGTTCTACAGTTGATGTCCATCTTAGACTACGTTCCAACAATACACTGTACAAAAATTCTGTGGATTTTCCTATGCGTATTCATTTTCGAAAAGTCCACTGTGTTTTAAAATACAAGCAAAGTGCATGAGTTTTTGTGAAAAAAGTTACATTTTTACTCAATTGACTTGAGTGAATCCTAAAATGGAAAACCTGTAGTTGATCAGAAAATACACATGGCGAGAGAAGAGAACGAGGACCCTGTTTGGCATAAGAGCTTTCCCTCTACAGGAAAAATAGACAGGACCTGCTGACCATAAGAGCTTACACTCTACCTGGGATAGAGATTTGTTCATTGACCCTGGAGATGAAAAATGAATCTGTTGTATAATGTACTCCATTGCACTCTCAACCATCGACTGAGGAATGTGTGATACTGCTCTTTTCAGTTGAGAGTCACGTCTCGTGAGCTGTATGTCTTCAGTCTGCAGAATGTCCTGACACAGGAATAGGACAGACTGCTGTTAAAAATTATATCAGAGGCTCCATTTCATCTCATTCTTATAGAATCCCTTTAATCAGGGACAGAAAAGGGCATCAACCACTGAAGGTGAAGCCTGCTCTCCAGCCACAGGAGGAATGGCTTTGCAAACATTACCAATAAAAATGTAATATTTTTGCAAAACTGACTACTATTTTCAATTGATTATATTGAAAATATAAGTCTTTTTCCAAGCCTCACTGAGATTGGAGTCACATTTTTGAGATACACCCCTATTAATGATCACTACTATATCAGTTCTAACAACTATCTGTAATAATATTTTTACTATCTATAGGCTCATGCCTAGTAGTACCCATGCTTCCCATTGCCCCATGCTACAAAGTCACAGTAACTCTATGTGCCACATTTGATACCTCTGTACCGCACCATGAAATGGCAATATTCTCCTCCTTTAGACAATTTGTGTGCAATATGACATTTAATGGAACAGTGAAACAGAAAAACTTCTCTATGATAAAAGTAATCAGAGGCATATAGATGTAGAGAATGACCCTAACACACTTTTATTGGTGCCTTTTTACAACTTAGAGTTTGCACATATACTTAAAGGGATTGTTCAGAATCAGAATCAGTAATAGACAGAGATCTTTCCTTTGGAAAATTCAGCCATGCTTTTATTTAACCCTGAAAGCCCACTTTAATATAGTCGCATGCAAGGGGCCTCGATATCAAATACAACTCTTGCTGTAGATGTCATAAGTAGTGTTGAGCGATACCGTCCGATACTTGAAAGTATCGGTATCGGAAAGTATCGGCCGATACCGGCAAAGTATCGGATCCAATCCGATACCGATACCCGATACCAATACAAGTCAATGGGACTCAAGTATCGGACGGTATTCCTGATGGTTCCCAGGGTCTGAAGGAGAGGAAACTCTCCTTCAGGCCCTGGGATCCATATAAATGTGTAAAAGAAAGAATTAAAATAAAAAATATCGCTATACTCACCTCTCCGACGCAGCCTGGACCTCAGCGAGGGAACCGGCAGCGTTGTTTGTTTAAAATTTGCGCTTTTACTTGGTTACGTGAAGTCCCGGCTTGTGATTGGTCAGGGCGGCCATGTTGCCGGGACGCGGACCAATCACAGCAAGCCGTGACGAAATTACGTCACGGCTTGCTGTGATTGGTCCGCGTCCCGGCAACATGGCCGCCATTAACCAATCACAAGCCGTGACGTCACGGGAGGCTGGACACGCGCGCTTTTTAAAATGGGCGCGTGTCCAGCCTCCCGTGACGTCCCGGCTTGTGATTGGTTGCGCCGCGGTCAACCAATCACAAGCCGGGAGGCTGGACACGCGCGCATTTTAAAATTTTAAAATGGGCGCGTGTCCAGCCTCCCGGCTTGTGATTGGTTGATCGCGGCGCAACCAATCACAAGCCGGGACGTCACGGGAGGCTGGACACGCGCCCATTTTAAAATGCGCGCGTGTCCAGCCTCCCGTGACGTCACGGCTTGTGATTGGTTGCGTCTCCCATGTGACTGCGACGCAACCAATCACAAAGCCGGGACGTAATTTTAAAATCCTTAAGGACCTGAAATTACGTCACGGCTTGCTGTGATTGGTTGCGTCGCCCATGTGACTGCGACGCAACCAATCACAACACCGGAACGTAATTTTAAAATCCTGAAGGACCTGAAATTACGTCACGGCTTGCTGTGATTGGTTGCGTCCCGGTCACATGGGCGGCACGCAACCAATCACAAGCCGGGACTCACGTAAAGGAAAGAAAAGCGCGAATTTTAAACAAAGAACGCTGCCGCTTCCCTCGGTAAGGTGCAGGCTGCGTCGGAGAGGTGAGTATAGCAATATTTTTTATTTTAATTCTCTCTTTTACACATTTTTACATTAATGTTGTTTCGATACCGATACCCGATATCACAAAAATATCGGATCTCGGTATCGGAATTCCGATACAGCAAGTATCGGCCGATACCCGATACTTGCAGTATCGGAATGCTCAACACTAGTCATAAGTGCATATACAGTATGTTATCTGCTGACTTTAAACTCATTTATGTGCAATCCTTCTATCATTGAATTTCTAATCTTTGACCTTCTATGCTGCATCATATTTGTCAGATTTTGTAAAACAATTTTAAACACCTAATTGAAAAACTGTGTGTTTTCTAGTGTTCTCCTACTAAGTTAACCACACATATTCATCGTGTTTTACATACCATGTCTCCTGAGATAATTTTATGTGAGTCTTACAAGGAAATAGTTTTGGTTTTAAAGACTACAGGTTTTACAGAAGTTCAGTTCACATTCAACACAATTTCCTCATTCTAGAAAGTACATGTGCCATTACAATTGTACAGAATTGGCCTTCTGACTAAATTTACTGCTAAATTGCTTTCTTAGACTTTCACTGTGTAAGTTCTGGTGATTTGCTTAGTACCTGTCAATGGTACAATATGTGAACTGATTCACCCTCTGACTTGCCATTACGTTACAGCAGTTTAGTACAATGCAAACTGCCCGTTCCATTTATTTGAAAGCATTCTGTTTAATTTTCACACTCAATGGTATGAAAGTATTTTTTATCTATCTATCTATCTATCTATCTATCTATCTATCTATCTATCTATCTATCTATCTATCTATCAATCTCTATATATCCTATATTTATCTGTCTATTATCTATCTATCTATTATCTATCGATCTATCTATTATCTATATATCCCATATATATCAATCAATCAATTATCTATCTATCTATCTATCTATCTATCTATCTATCTATCTATCTATCCCTTATCTATCTATCTATCTATCTATCTATATATCTATCCCTTATCTATCTATCCATCTATCTATCAATCTCTATATATCCTATATTTATCTGTCTATTATCTATCTATCTATTATCTATCGATCTGTCTATTATCTATATATCCCATATATATCAATCAATCAATTATCTATCTATCTATCTATCTATCTATCTATCTATCTATCTATCCTATATTTATCTATTACACAGGTCAACAAAAAAAAAAAAAATTTCTGGTGTCCAAAATATTTTAATGAATTTGGGGTATTTTTGGGGTGCTGATTCTGAATATGCTATCAGTTTTGCCAGATTGGCTCAAGTTTTTGAGATTTTTGGTATCTTATTTATAGCACTTGTTGGTAAATGCGACGCATCATCTCATTAATTTCTTTGGATTAGTACTTGAACTGAGCAGTTCTCAATATAGTTTTGTGTTAATTAGTGTTCTAAAAGTTTGTTCATAGCTTGATTTTTGCACTAACTTTATGTTGTTGTCTGTTTTCCAGTGAAAAGCATGAACTCATCAAGAAGAAGTTGTCTTAACGATCCAGACTCATTCTGTTACATTTGTGGTGAATACACACTGCCAAAACATAGAAGAAACATAACAGACTTCGTAAAAAAAGTGTATTTTGCCTATTTTGGGGTTATGCTTGGGGACCAAGACAAGTTTTGGGCACCACACATAGTGTGCAAAGCATGTATCGAATTATTACGAAAATGGAGCAAAGGACAAAGAAAAAGCTTCAAATTTGGTGTTCCAATGGTGTGGAGAGAGCCAAAAAATCATCATGATGACTGTTATTTCTGTGCAGTGCAAGTGCAAGGATTCAATAAGCATAAGAAACGAAAATGGGAGTAACATGGAATCTGCAAGAAGGCCTGTCCCTCATTGTGAAGATGTGCCTGTACCTGTGTTTACCATAAATAACAGTCATCATGATGATTTTTTGGCTCTCTCCACACCATTGGAACACCAAATTTGAAGCTTTTTCTTTGTCCTTTGCTCCATTTTCGTAATAATTCGATACATGCTTTGCACACTATGTGTGGTGCCCAAAACTTGTCTTGGTCCCCAAGCATAACCCCAAAATAGGCAAAATACACTTTTTTTACGAAGTCTGTTATGTTTCTTCTATGTTTTGGCAGTGTGTATTCACCACAAATGTAACAGAATGAGTCTGGATCGTTAAGACAACTTCTTCTTGATGAGTTCATGCTTTTCACTGGAAAACAGACAACAACATAAAGTTAGTGCAAAAATCAAGCTATGAACAAACTTTTAGAACACTAATTAACACAAAACTATATTGAGAACTGCTCAGTTCAAGTACTAATCCAAAGAAATTAATGAGATGATGCGTCGCATTTACCAACAAGTGCTATAAATAAGATACCAAAAATCTCAAAAACTTGAGCCAATCTGGCAAAACTGATGACATATTCAGAATCAGCACCCCAAAAATACCCTAAATTCGATGAAATATCTTTGGCACCAAAAATGCTGTTGACCAGTGTTATCTATTATCTATTATCTATCCCACCCAGGACAACATCTGCAAAGAGTTTGTATGTTCTCTCTGTGTTTGCGTGGGTTTCCTCCGGGTTCTCCGGTTTCCTCCCACATTCCAAAGACATACTGATAGGGAGTTTAGATTGTGAGCCCCATCGGGGACAGCGATGATAATTTGTGCAAACTGTAAAGCGCTGCGGAATATGTTAGCGCTATATAAAAATAAAGATTATTATTATTATCTTTCTATTATCTATCGATCTATCTATTATCTATCTATATATATCCAATATTTATCTATCTATTATCTATCTATCTATCTATTATCTATCTATCTATCTATCTATCTATCTATCTATTATCTGTATATCCCATATATATCAATCTATCTATTATCTATCTATCTATCTATCTATCTATCTATCTATCTATCTATCATCTATATATCCCTTGTCTATCTATCTTCTATCTATTATCTATATATCAATCTATCTATTATCTATCTAATATCTATCTATCGATCTCTCTATTAATTCAATTCAAATGTTATTATCTATATATCCCTTGTCTATCAATCTATTATCTATCTATCTATCTATCTATCTATCTATCTATCTATCTATCTATCTACCTACCTATATATCCCATATTTATCTATCTATATATCATCTATCTATTATCTATCTATCTATCTATCTATCTACCTATATATCCCTTATCTATCTATCTATCTATCTATCTATCTATCTATCTATCTATCTATCTATCATCTATCTATCTACCTACCTATATATCCCATATTTCTCTATCCATCTATATATCATCTATCTATTATCTATCTATCTATCTATCTATCTATCTATCTATCTATCTATCTATCTACCTACCTATATATCCCATATTTATCTATCTATATATCATCTATCTATTATCTATCTATCTATCTATCTATCTATCTATCTATCTATCTATCTATCATCTATCTATATATCCCATATTTATCTATCTATCTATCTATCTATCTCTCTCTCTATCTATCTATTTATCCATGCACAGCAGGTGAATTAAATATTGAACATGTCACTAATGTTCTAAGTAAATATATTTCTAAAGGTGCTGTAGACATGAGATTCTCAACAGATGTTGGTAACAACCCATCCAATCCACACAGGCAAAAAATAATACCATACAGGTCCATAAATTAAATTTTGTATAACAATGAGAAACGATCCTAGATAAAAAATACTGAACGCAATAAGAAAGAGGTGTAAAAAGCCATGGAGAGTCATGAAACCAGCTGATATGTATCACTGGACTGGATATTCAGCAGGACGGAGGTGCAGAGAACCATACAAAGAGCAAGGAGCAGCAAGTGCAGTGATGAGGTAAGTATGCTTCTTTTAACCTTTTGCCAGCTGTCTACTGATCACCAAGATGGCAGCCACAGTTAAGGTACCGTCACATACAGCGACGCTGCAGCGATATAGACAACGATGCCGATCGCTGCAGCGTCGCTGTTTTGTTGTTGTGTGGTCGCTGGAGAGCTGTCACACAGACACCTCTCCAGCGACCAACGATGCCGAAGTCCCCGGGTAACCAGGGTAAACATCGGGTTACTAAGCACAGGGCCGCGCTTAGTAACCCGATGTTTACCCTGGTTACCAGTGTAAATGTAAAAAAAACAAACACTACATACTTACATTCCAGTGTCTGTCGAGTCCCCCGGCATCCGCTTTCCTGCACTGTGTCAGCGCCGGCCGTAAAGTAGAGCACAGCGGTGACGTCACCGCTGTGCTCTGCTTTCACTTTACGGCTGGCACTCACACAGTGCAGGGAAGCGGACGCCGGGGGACTCGACAGACATCGGAATGTAAGTATGTAGTGTTTGGGTTTTTTTACATTTACACTGGTAACCAGGGTAAACATTGGGTTACTAAGCGCGGCCCTGCGCTTAGTAACCCAATGTTTACCCTGGTTACCAGTGAAGACATCGCTGAATCCGCGTCACACACGCCGACTCAGTGATGTCAGCGGGTGATCCAGCGACGAAATAAGGTGCTGGCCTTCTAGCTCCGACTAACGATGTCACAGCAGGATCCTGATCGCTGCTGCGTGTCAAACACAACAATATCGCTATCCAGGACGCTGCAACGTCACGGATCGCTATCGTTATTGTTGTTAAGTTGTTCAGTGTGAAGGTACCTTTAGCCATTATTTTGTTGAATTTGCCAGGAGTGAATTACAAGAGATCTATTTTGTCAAGAATATGGATTTTTGTAAACTTTGCAGAAAATTCAGTTCTTCTCTAACACTGTATATTCATTCATCTCTATTGGTCACACTAACAATTGATTTGATTTCTCTTTTATTCATTCGCTTTACAACTTATTCATTGATGGCAAATAATCTTTAACTATTTCTGTTTTTTAAATCATATCTGCTTCTCTGCAACTGCCTAAAACTTTTGCATAGTACTGCACAATATATATATGAAGGATAGCTATATACTTGTAGATAGATTGATGTATATTTATACTGTATATATAGATATATATATATATATCTATATATACATATAGATAGATCTATCTATCTATATACGAGTATATATATATATATATATATATATATATATATACAGTATATATATATATATATATATATATATATATATATATATATAGTGTATCCTTTGTGCAGGCACTTTATAAATAAAACATAACAATAATGACTGATCAAGACAAGGTAATATTTCGGTAGCAGTTCCTGTAGTGGGTAAAGTAATGCATGTGTAGTTATTGAATGCTACTACATATATTAGTCCTTCGGATTCTGAATACTACTATATTTTATTCCACAAGCTTAGCATTGCCTGTTTAAATCTCACTGAATACTTTATTGAAATAATTCCTTTTCTTCCACATTCACATAGCGGTGATTTATTTATTCTTGCGCTTCCTAAATTAATTTGATGTAACTTAATAAATGTTTAAGTGCCTTTGCTTCCTTCATGTGGTTTTAACAACCATGTACATTCTCTATCATCAGTGATACTTTTCAATAAGAACATGTTTTCATCTAAAGTGTATCAAATCAGATCTTCTCGTTTATTGTAATAAGCCCCAGTTGGTCGTTTTCTAAGGCTGTCCTCCCCTTCTGAAGAAGAAAACAGCCGCAGACACTCTGCTAGGGGTCTACATCATATCAATTTGTGATGGCAATTAGAGGCAGCTGCTCCCTATGAAAAGAGTCTGGACCAGTGAGCAGAGCATTAGGGCTGACCTCAGGCTGAATTCAAAACACACAGTCTATTCAGCAGGGCCATTCGAGCATATTTAAACAGATTTTTCTAAAGTCGAAAATGTTCCAGCAATTGAAAGTTTGCTTGCTTATTTTCTGAATTTTCAATGTGTACTATTTTGAACTGGTATGAAAAGAGATAACAGAAAGACCACATACCATCCAGAAAACATCTGTTCCCTTTCATCAGATGTTACACTTAGAACAATGTCTTTAAAAACAAGAAGAAACATTTTATCCAAAATAGAAAATATGTTTTATATAGAGAAAGGTTTGAATACATTTCCTAACCTGCACAGTTAAGACATATTTTTACATTAATTCAGAATTAATTTAATAGACATTTGTATGCTAATGGCATCACGTCACTTTTACCACCAGTTAATCAAATAATATAAAAAAAATAACACCTGCTAATAAGTTTATATCCACTTAACGTATCTTTTATTCTAACAAGCGCTACATTGGGACTCAAAATGGGATATTAAATATAATTGTTTCCAAACTTTTACAACCACTTTAAACAAATTCTTAATCTAATTTTGAAGCTTTGTATAAATATGGCTAAATATATCAGAAAATCAAAGTTGTAAATTTTCAAAAAAAAGTCTGTATTATTAAATCTAATTTATCTTAAAAATTTCAAGGATCGTAGCTACAGTTTTTTTTTCCTGTTTTAATAGCTGTTTCAAATGGTCCCAGGATTGGGTAGAAATATATAAAAAAAATGCTATACTTCTTGGTACTTACTGGTGGGGCATCACATGACTGATACAGCCAATGAGCAGCCACTGATTATCTGCAGCTTTCACATTTTGTTTGAATAGGAAACCAGCATAGGCTTAAAATAAGTATGATAATCTGACAATACACTGCAATATCAAAGTATTGTAGTGTATTTCTCAAGTGATCATATGATCACAGATTCAATAATTCCATAAATAAAAACTGCAGCTTACAGCACAAAATAAGATGGCATACAGATTCATCTACAGAATAAAAAAGTTACTGATCTTCCAAAATGTCACACAACAAATTTTTGACGAGTTCTTATATTTTTTTAAGGCAATAATATTAAAAAAATATATAAAATTGGTATTGTTGTGATCATATAGACCTGAAGAATCATGTAACTAGATTATTTTTACAATCAATGCCATATAAATAAAAGCTAAAATGTATAGGTGGAATTGTGGTATTTTTGACTTTTTCCCTCCCTTTTTGAAGTTTTTTCCTATATTTTATTTTATCATGAGGCAATGGTGAATGGTGTCAATTCAAAACTACAACTCAACCTGTACAAAAATGTAAGCCCCCTTGTGGTTTTCTTGATGTAAAAAAAAGTAGCTAAAAATGGATTCCCACGAGGTGTACATCACAGATACTCATAATAGATATCTCGGAAGCATTTCCTTAGGTAAATGTTGTGCTGTGATCCAAAATGTAGCATTAAGACTGCTGAGATATGTAAGTGGTTATTGTGTGTGGTGTAGGAAAGTATATGGAAAGTACAAATGATTAGCAAAACAATCCTTATAGGGCAGGGCAAACTTCCAATAACAATGCAATGCTTCGAAATAGATGTGTATTGTAGATGATTATAGCACTAGTTTTTTCTGTAATGTCCTAAGGGCACTATATGCATTTCTGTACTGGATCAGTCCTCCCTCTCCCAAGCTTCCATTTGAAGGACTTAAAAACACAAACTGCAGCTATGGAATTAATCTTCAGCTTAATATTCTGCTAAAACTTTGTGTCTGCCATACTGGACACTCGACTGCTAGGAAGCAATCAACTCCTGGCTTCGGTCACTAATGCAATGCTGAGCCATCTATTAGTCAGTGCCTGGGTGTGGTTACAGCTGCTCCTCACTGTGTATTCGTCAGTGACTGAAGCCACGCCTCTATGACTGAAAGCTGGAGGCAGCCGCGAGGAATAAAGTTAATTCTCTCCCATTTGCCTAGTTTCAGACTGGCAGCTGCTTGTCTTTAGAAGACTATTAAACTGCTAATTACTCCCATATCTGCAGGTTAATAGCTTTTGGGGACACGACAGGTTCCTTTGAATACAATGTTTGTTAGAAGACTGATCTCTCACATTTAATTAATACCATCTGTTTTCTTAAATCTTCATCAGAGTCAATAGGAGTGACAAAGCATAAATGCCAAAGGAATCCACTTAGGGCATCTCACAAAGTAAGTAGTAAAAACAGTACTCTTCAAGTACAGCACATTCCAAAAATACAGAAAGTCTTCTACTGCTCCATACAAGTAGTCAATAGCAATGTTTAGGCTTATCTGGTCTTTTTTAAGCTAATAAATGTGAAATTATATAGGCAGTGTAAACCCCAATTAACCAATCACATGAAACATGCTTACCCGTCCACAAAAACATCATAGTATGCATAAACCTAAGACAATATAAAATAATGTCCCAGTGTAAATATAAGCACCCATATAAAATAATAATCACACAAATGCTTTAAAAGATATTAAATCAAAGAGGAAGGACCTCATGGAGGATGGCTAAAATTACTCACCATGGATACTTTTACAAAGTAAAATGTGTTATTATTAGAGTCCAGTCAAACCTTCTACGCATGTTACATCATAGCGAGTCTTGGTGCTCTATCACAATGTCAAGGAACCACACTCACATGTTTCTGTAATCATAGCCAATCATTGTGTGGCATCACAATGTCAAGGAATCACCCTCACACATTTCTGTAATCATAGCCAATCATGGTGTGGCATCACAACGTTAAGCAAATATGTTACTCTAGATTGTTGCACCACCACAAAGATGGGGGATACAGATGGGGCTCTGGTGGTGATGAACACGTATACAATTTTTTTCTCTGCTAAGGGATGTGGATATGGATGAATTTTTGAAACCCTACCCAAACATTGAAGATGCAACTATCTTTTATAGTAGAGGATGCTAAGAAGGATGGAATAATTCATGAAAAGTTATGTGAATTTCTAATTGTTGAGCCACCAGTGAAAACTGATTTTATGCACTATCCCTAAAATACAGAAAGATATGGAGAACCCCCTGGATGTTTCATTTTATCAGCTAGAGACTAAATATTTAGTGGTATTCCTAAATTCTTGGATAGATTATTACAATATTTTGTTGCTAAGACCACCTCACATATGCAAGATACCACTGATTTTGTAAATAAAATGTAAGATTATACTATTTTGAAGGACACCTTTTTGGTATCATTTGATGTGTTCTTGTTATATACCTGTATTGATCATGACAAGTGATAAAGAGATATTGATTCCGAATTGGCCTCCTCAGGCATGTCCCAGGCATGTTCCCGTGGTGTCCCTGGGATGTACACGTTTTATCCTAGCGCTCATGAATTTCATGCTGTGGCAAAATTATACTGCGATGCTGCACCATAATTAGCAATGTTGTAACACATGCAGAATCTCGGAGTGGACGCTGATAAAGATCTATTAGTAAAGATATCCATGGTGTATGATTCTGGCATGTTCTTCCTCCTTGATGTTAAACCTATTAGTGTGTTTGTGTAATACACTGGATTATTATTTTAAAACACTTTTGTGTGTGGGTAAGCTCATTTCATGTGATTGGTTAATTCAGGTTTTCACTGCCTATATAATCTCAGCACTATGATATAGTAATAGAATGATTTATACCAGATGTTTCCAAACATTGCTATTGATTGCTTGTAAAGAACAACGAAAGACTGTTTATATTTTTGGAATCTCCTTGAAGAGCGCGCTTTTACCATATGCTTTTATTGCTCACATTTTCTGAAAGGGATTTCATTCCTATTTTAAGATTTCCTTAATAGAACTGATCTTTTTGTCCGTTTCAATCAGACAGCTGTTTAGAATATTGTTTGCACTTTTAGGACAGGTTCCTATGTAGCATATTTTACATCATAAAAAAATTACACCAAAATTAGGAGCATTAAATATTGCTGCTGGTTTTGCTGCAAAATAGGTGTATTTTTTTTACATTTCTCCTTTGCATTACAAAAGATAAAAAGTGCACGGACATCTTTTGTCAGTGCAGATTTTAATTGTGAGATATGTAAATTTATGCTGCTGATTTTCATTTGTTGATTTGTTTTTTCTTGTAATTAAGTGCCATGTGTATTTACCATTACAGAAACTTGAGTTTGAAGGTTTTACCCTCTTAATACACTGCAATCATCATATTATATAGCACTGTGTACTTACAATTGTTCATTTTGTCCTTTTACTCAGCTAATTCTTCTGTTTTCCATTAGGTCTATGACATCACGTGTTTAACAACTGACTAGCTGAATCCTTCTAAGCTGTATGTAAAAACAGGAGATCAATTTTTTCTGAACAAGTCATGAGTCATTGCAAAAATCCCTGATAAGGGAGGAGCAGAGCAGCTTAATCAGGGGCTGAAGAGGGGAATGATAAATGCAAAGACAATACACTTCCTGTTTCGACATAGAGCAGAGGAAAGAGCATAATTAACTGGGAAGAAAGGCAAAATGAGCAATTGGAAGTACATAGTGCTACAAAATATGATGATTGTAATATATTAAGAGGATAAAACTTTGATGGGAGTGCTTCTTCAACCAGATGGTATTGCAGCCACTAGTTTCTTATTTGCAGAGATCTATTTAGAAACTGCATAGGGGAAAAACATAAAGTTAGGATGTGGTCTTGTACAATATATTTTGGTGGAAGCCATCACAGTTAACAAGGTTCCTGTCATATTATGAAGGTAATATGATTGCAAATTTCCCGCATGTGCGTAATGAAGGAGGTTTCTATGGTTGCTGCCCAGTGGCCAGGTGGAAGCTCCCTTGTTTGGAACTTGACACATTGAAATTCACATTAGTGATTACACAGCATGCAGTGAGTTGTGCTGCTGCAGAAAGAACAATATATTAGTTCCCCAAGTGCTAAAAAGAACAGCAAAGTTCATAATGATTAAAAAGCTGTGGAGAAATGTATTCAGACTTTTGTGCCAGTAGCAAATTTAGTTGCACGGTGTATTAGCATAAAAACGTGAATTTTTGCAATTTTATGATGATGTTGCCATTTATTAAATGTGGGCAAAAAATGCACATGGTTATTATAAAAAAAAGTTTCACCCCTTCACCCTAGGTAATTTTCCATTTTTTTCCATTTTTGTTATTTCCTCCCCTTCTTCCAACAGACATCATTTTTTATTTTTCCATCCACATAGCCATATGAGGCTTGTTTTTTGTGGGACCAGTTGTACTTTTGAATGACACCATTAATTTTATCATGTGATGCACTGGAAAGCAAGAAAAAAATTCACAGTTGTTTTTTTTTTTTTTTTTATTTACCATGTTCACTGTATAACTCACAGTGATTATCCAAGTAAGTTCGATTATGCAGACATCAAATATGCATAGTTTTTTTGTTTATTTAAATGGTGAAAAAAAATTGTGAATTTGTAAAAAAAAACAAAACAAAAAACAACCTTTGCTTGTGTCGCCATTTTCCAAGACCGGTAATGCTTTACATTTTTGAATTATGGGGCTATGTGAGGGCTTAATATTTTTGCCCTGAGCCAATGTTTTTTTACTAATACCATTTTGGCGTACATATGATGTATTGATCGCCTTCTGCTGCAATTAATTGCAATGCTGCGGCAGCCAAAAAACGTTATTCTGGCATCTTGATATTTTCCTACGCTGTTTTTATCAATCAAATTAATTTAGTTCACATTTTGATAGATTGGACAGACTTTTAAGAATGCAGCAAATACCAAATATTTATTTTTTAATATTGTTTTATTGGCAATGGGGCTAAAGGGGGTGGTTGAAACTTTTGTGTCTTTATATTTTTTTCCATATTTTAATTTTTTTAACTGTATTTGTTAGTCCCCACTTGAAGCTGCAGTTTTCGGATTTCTTGTGCTATGCTTAAATGTGTCTGATCACTGTTATGTATAGCTAAAACCACGATCTTCTTTGAATGCAATCTACAGGCTGGCTTTCATGGGAATATAGCTACGACAAGCACGGAGGTCTTACGCAGACCTCAGACTGACATGGCAACTCATTAATGCCCCTTGATCACATCTTGAGCATGTAGATGTGGGTGTGGAATGACACCCCCATTGCCAGGGAGTGATAAATGCCACTGTCAGAGATTGACAGCAGGATTTAACAGGTTAACAGCCTCGGGAGAAGCTATGCTCCACCTGAAGCAGCTAAGGACACATAAAAGCTGATTAGATCAGGTATCATCTCTCAGGAAAGATGCATACTTAGTGTGTGAGCTCATACCAAAGGCAGGAACATGACGTATGACATACATGTACGTCATAAATTGTGAAAGGGTTAAGCCAATTTTATTTATTGCTCAAAATGTGGCAGTTCTCACTCCAGCAAAGGGGTAAAAAATTCAGAAGAAAATTGACACTATATTTAAAAATCAAATTTGTCAAACATCATGTGACATTTATATAAATTTTGTACAGTCAATGACAATGTAGCTACAAGTAAATCTGACAATGAAAAAAAACCCATTGTGATAAAATCCAGCCTATATGTATTGATTTAGGCCTAATTGTTTCTGCTTTTCTGAAGAACAATAATGCTAATCAAAATATTTCACTGGTTGTGACATGCCAAAAATATATATACGCTATCCTCAGGCTATGACACAGGTCATAGACAAAAAGCAAGCTAAATACAATTTTTTCCACAAAAATTAGATGTTTTCCTTAGTTTTGAATATTCTGTCTTAGGTTTCCCCTCATGATATGATTTTGCCTCCATTTTGAATGGTATAACTTCAATATATACTAATAAACAAAACTAATACACTAATTAGAATAAAAAACATTTCTTACCTTCCATGATCTTTTTATCCAGGTCTGATTCTTAGCCTGCTAAAATTCTCAGAAAATGCCTGTTATAAACCAACTGAGGATAACAAGTGACTAAGATATGATATTGCCTTCTGGCTATCTGTGGACTTTGCCGAGTTTAGCATTCATCATCTTTTCAGAAAAGCCAGCTTTTCTAAAGTTCAAGGTGCATAATTTATGTATTTCTATTTGAAAGTATAAATTAATTTTTATAATTGGATTTATGATATTGGAATACTGTATCATGATGACTTTTGTATTTAGAAAAGACCGGTCAACACATTTTCCTATAAGAATATAACATAGTAAAATGATACCGTGATTGGAGATAGAAGGTTCCCTTTTATTTTATAATATGCTCTAATGGGATACTCTGTTGTTACCTGTTCAAATTACAGGACTGAATTTAAAAAAGTCTGTCTGTTGTGGATGTTTCATTTACTCAACTATGGTCCCAATTTAGCTTATGTTGATCAGCAGTAATTTGTGAAGCAATTTAGTAACACAGTTAGGAGCAGAAATATTTGAACAGTAACACAAGTTTGGCAGTTTAGATTTTTACCAAAAAGTATTCAAAATACAGTTATATACCCAATATGGGATTTCATCAAAGACAACTTACAAACTCTAGTACCCATAACCTGTATTATTATATTTTTCATGAAAGGTATCCAGGTTTTCTTTGACCTTGTATTGTGAATCAAAGATACAACATTGTGTGGAAGAGTTCCACAATCTAACTGCTCTTACTGTAAAAGAAATCCGTGATGTTGACGGAACTTTATTTACTCCAGAAATAGAGACTGCCCATACAGTATATGGTCAATTTGCTTGTAGTGGCATTATTGAAATAAACGGGCAGTCAGTGCAATACTAGGAGGTGTCGTTTGCTATTGGTCAAGACTTGACTCTCCCTTTAGCTATGTTAGGGTGCTGAGCTACCATTATTATCTTAGAATTTATTAAAAGGAACTGTCAAAAGGCTTTGGCTTCACCATTTTAGAGCAGCATAATATAAGGCTGCAGATTAGGGTTACAGTCAAAAATATTTTCTGCTAACTTTTAGGTCTCACCCCTGGGTATAATTCCCTTTGGTGTGATAGTAACATACACAAAACGTCTGAAAGTCTGTTGAAAGTTCTTATTGCAGACTTAGCAACAGCTGCATTGATTCCTTTGTATGCTATGAGTTTTTGCAGTGATGTCAAGTCATTTTGTGGTGATGTGGCTGGGATCTGACAGATGTACCAAACCTTCAAGTATAAGCGGACAGTAAAAGTGCAAACTTAATGGAGATTTTTTAACTCTGTTAAAAATAAACAAAACTGGTGATGAAACATCAAGGTCTTTAGAGTGCATATCACTTTGGCCACCCATCGTGCCCAGTGGTAGGCACCTGGAATATTGATCTTTACATCTGGGTGTGCCGGCAAGACAAGGAACAGGAGTGCTATTGTTAAAAATTCCTTGTAATCATCTCTTGGATGACATTGTGCAAGCTGGTTGGTGCAAAATTCAGTTAGACACTCCTTAAGTGGAGCTGAATTGAAACTATGTCATCTTCAATTCCAGCTGAAAACTTGGTTTTATCCAGTTGATTCCAGGCACCCAAAAATCTATCAAACAACTTTATATTTGGATCTGTTGATGCCGACCACTATTTATCAAACATGCTTCCAATAATTAGTTTGTCAATGTGGTGGGCCACTGCTATTGAAAAAAGTTTTGATACCATTTGCTGCAATCTCTAGATGACAGCGATGAGCCTGTCTGATAGATTACCTGTTCAATGTAAGACTGTCTGGATCATGAGCAAGAGACTGAGAAGCAGCAACAAGCAGGTAGGTTGGTTTTCTATAACTGGTATTAGTTTTGTCTCGAGCTGCAGCAACTTCTGAAGTCACAATGTTGACACATCTTACTGACCTACACTTCTTGGGTCTAAAATAGCCTTTGCCCCATCTCTATTGTTGTCAGAAGCGCTGTTGTCGCTGAAACTGCTACTACTGCATAGGTCAGCCAATGTACCAACTGCTGAACTCTATCAGTTTCCTTTTTTCTTAATTTCTCTGCCTTTAATTCTCTCAGAAATCTTCTTTTCTCGACCTGGGCCTGCTTTCTGAATAATGATCCCTTGCTTCAATGACAATATTTTCCTCTTTGAGCAAGAAAGAAGTCAAGGTCTTCCTAAAGTTTTATAAGTTTCATTGCATCAGCATTAACAATATCAGGCAAATCATCAAGTTTATTTATGAATTCCTTCTCCTTGGATCTTTGTGTTCTGGTTTCCTGATATCATTCTTCTTTAGTTACTTCCATTGGCCAAACGGATTCTTCACCTTACTGATTATGTGATGTTGAAGCGCGAGTGGCTGCTACTGCACAGGCTGGACAGTGGCTGAATATGGCCGAAGTCTAATACACAGGGATTTGCTCATCCCTAATTGCTGCAAATCATCCTGATATCACTCATCAACATTTTCAAATTACTATTATAAATTAAAGTAAGTGAATTTCACGTAAAACTTTAATTAGACAATAAAATACCATGGGAGTGGTGTAGACTGCTGCATAAATGTTTGGAGATTAGATTTACCTAAAACAGTGAATAATACTGAATGTTGTCTGTAATCTGGCAAATACAACCCCTGGCAAAAATTATGGAATCACCGGCCTTGGAGGATGTTCATTCAGTTTAATTTTGTAGAAAAAAAGCAGATCATAGACATGGCACAAAACTAAAGTCATTTCAAATGGCAGCTTTCTAGCTTTAAGAAACACTAAAGTAAATAAGAACAAAAAATGTGGTAGTCAGTTATGGATACTTTTTTAACCAAGCATATGGGAAAAATTATGGAATCACTCAATTCTGAGGAAAAAATTATGGAATCATGAAAAACAAACAAACAAAAAAACACTCCAAAACATAACTAGTATTTTGCTGCACCACCTCTGGCTTTTATAACAGCTTGCAGTCTCTGAAGCATGGACTTAATGAGTGTCAAACAGTACTCTTCATCAATCTGGCTCCAACTTTCTCTGATTGCTGTTGCCAGATCAGCTTTGCAGGTTGGAGCCTTGTCATGGACCATTTTCTTCAACTTCCACCAAATATTTTCAAATGGATTGAGTCCAGACTATTTGCAGGCCATGACATTGACCTTATGTGTCTTTTTTCAAGGAATGTTTTCACAATTGTTGCTCTATGGCAGGATGCATTATCAACTTGAAAAATGATTTCATCATCCCCAAACATCCTTTCAATTGATGGGATAAGAAAAGTGTCCAAAATATCAACATTAACTTGTGCATTTATTGAAGATGTAATGGCAGCCACCTTCCCAGTGCCTTTACCTGACATGCAGCCCCATATCTAAAATGACTGTGGAAATTTGCATGTTCTCTTAAGGCAGTCATCTTTATAAATCTCATTTGAACAGCACCAAACAAAAGTTCCAGCATCATCACCTTGCTCAATGCAGATTCGTGAATCATCACTGAATATGACTTTCATCCAGTCATCCACAGACCACAATTGCTTTTCCTTAGCCCATTGTAACCTTGTTTTTTTCTGTTTAGGTGTTAATGATGGCTTTCATTTAGCTTTTCTGTATGTAAATCCCATTTCCTTTAGGCGGTTTCTTACAGTTCGGTCACAGACTTTGACTCCACTTTCCTCCCATTCGTTCCTCATTTGTTTTGTTGTGCATTTCCTGTTTTGGAGACATATTGCTTGAAGTTTCCAGTCTTGATGCTTTGATGTCTTCCTTGGTCTACCAGTATGTTTGCTTTAACAACCTTCCCATGTTGTTTGTATTTGGTCCAGATTTTAGACGCAGCTGACTATGAACAACCAACATCTTTTGCAACATTGTGTGATGGTTTACCCTCTTTTAAGAGTTTGATAATCCTCTCCTTTGTTTCAATTGACATCTCTCCTGTTGGAGCCATGATTCATGTCAGTCCACTTGGTGCAACAGCTCTCCAAGGTGTGATCACTCCTTTTTAGATGCAGACTAATTGTTAGGGCTGGCGGAATGCACAGAGTAAATATAGAGATGTTATTTGGTGCGTTCGCAGCCCGAAGTCCACCGTACAGGAAAAGAACCTGCTGCTGGCAAACGGTGGCACTATATGGCGGTAGAAGTGATCTCTGTTGCTTCACAGAGTCACTATAAAGAAAGGACTGTGTCCTGTTAAACTCCACAGGAATACACAGTAACTGCTGAGCAGATAGCAGCTTGTGGTCATGCAGTCAAGGAGGCAAACATACAATCTCCTCACCGGAGGAGCCGGTATTCTAGGTGGCTTATTTCAGCCGGGGCCCTGAAACCACACACACACAATCTCCTCACCGGAGGTGCCGGTATTTTAAGTGGCTTATTTCAGCTGGGTCCCTGAATCCACACAAGCGTGACCACATTGGCGCAAAACTCATAACATGCATTGATACTAGAGCATGGCCGTGCAGCCATGCGAACCTTATATAGCTGCAGAAAGTACAAGACCTTCCTAGAAGGACCAATGAGAGGCTGTCACAGAGCCTGAGCACCTTCAGGACCTTCCTGGAGAACCAATGGGCTTTGCTGCAGTATCCAAGCATGTGACCCTCGATCTCCAATGAGAGATCTTACCCTTGGCATGCTCAGAAGGAGAAAAGCAGGACTTAGTCCCAAAAGCATCTGCTCGCCGCTGCCCAGCACTGGCTTCAATTGCAGAATAATAATAATAACAACTCATAGTGCCCATCCCTGGTATTAAACGCCGTCTTCCATTCGTCCCCCTCATGGATGTGAATCAGGTTATAAGCACCTTTCAGATCTAATTTGGTAACTACCCTTGCTCCCTGTAGCCTATCAAAGAGCTCAGAAATCAATTTATTTATTCTTAACGGTGATGGCGTTAAAACCCCTGTAATCTATGCAAGGACCTAATTCTCCGTTCTTTTTCTGCACGAAGAAGAACCCTGCCCCTGCAGGTGACACTGACTTCCTAATGAACCCTCTTGCCAAATTCTCCTGGATGTATCGGGACATAGCCTCCGTTTCCGGGAGAGAGAGGGGATAGACCCATCCCCGAGGAGGTTCTGCTCCAGGCAAGAGATCAATAGGACAGTCATAGGGACGGTGAGGCGGAAGGGTCTCGGCAGCCTTTTTGGAGAAGACATCTGCATAGGACCAATAGCACTTGGGAAGGGAAGAGAGATCTGCAGGTATCTCAGTAGAGGAAACCTGAACGCACTCCCTCACACATCTGCCCTTACATTAATCACTCCAACCCAATATCCTCCCAGAGGTCCACTCAATATGTGGGGAGTGGAAACGGAGCCAGGGTATTCCCAGTAGAATCTCGTCCATTCCCTCGGGAAGAACAAGAAGGGAAATAATTTTCTGGTGGGAAGGGGACATAGATAACGTGAAAGGGACAGTCTGGTGTGTGATTTGTGAGGGAAGTGTCGACCCATTCACTACTCTAACAATCACCGGTTTGGCGAGCATCGCCAGAGGTATTGCAAGGCGCAGAGCAAAAGCAGAGGACATGAAATTCCCCTCTGCTCCAGAGTCCACACAAAGCTCGACTGTTAGAGAGGATGAGCCTAACATGATTTTCACTTTGAAGGACAGCTTGGAGGAAAACGCCGCTGTGTCTAGTGAACCTCCTCCAATGGTTACTAGACACGATCGTTTACCCAACCGCCATGGACATTTATTTGCATAATGTCCTTGTTGTTGGCAATTTCTACAAACCATGGGTACTCGAGCGGTCCGAGACTTAGGTCCCGCTCGAGAAACCTCCATGGCCTCATGGGAGTTGGACGCCTGAACGGAAGATTCTAGAGGTCTGGCGAAGGTGGGAGCCAGCCGAAACCTCTGCCTACACTGGGTCCGCTCTAACCTCTGCTCGCTAAAACGGAGGTCGATGCGGGTAGATATAGTAATGAGCTCCTCCAGTGTGGCGGGAATCTCCCTGGTGGCCAAGGCGTCCTTCACATGGTCTGCCAGTCCTTTCCAGAACACCGGAATAAGGACTTTATCTGGCCACTCCAGCTCAGAGACCAGAGTCCGGAATTGGACGGTGAACTGGCTGACCATGGACGAACCCTGTGCTATTGCCAACAATTGGAGCGCAGTATCATGGGTGACACGAGGTCTCAAAAAGACCTGTTTCAGAGCGTCCAGGAAGAGAGGAGCACTCTGCACCACACGATCATTACGCTCCCATAGAGGTGTTGCCCACTCCAACGCCCTGTCCGACAAAAGGGATAAAATAAATCCCACTGTCGCCCGTTCCGTAGGAAAACGTGCAGCCAGGAGCTCAAGATGTATGGAGCACTGACTCACGAATCCCCGTCATAGCTTACTGTCACCAGCAAACTTGTCTGGAAGCGGGAGATGGGATAAAGTCGGAGCAGGGGTGGCAGAGGACAAACTGGCTGCAGCTACACTGGCAGCCTGAGCAGCGACTGCGGTAACATCCACAGCTGAAGTTGTGCGCTCAAGAGCCACCAACCTACCCTCCGGCTGCTGGATGTACCGCTGTAGACGCTGATCGTCCGCCAATAACCAGCCAGACCCTGGCGCTAGTATACTGTTAGGGCTGGCGGAACACACTGAGTAAATATAGAGATGTTATTTGGTGCGTTCGCAGCCCGGGGTCCACCGTGCAGGAAAACAACCTGCTGCTGGCAAATGGCGGCACTATATGGCGGTAGAAGCGATCTCTGTTGCTTCACAGATTCGATACAAAGAAAGGACTGTGTCCTGTTAAACTCCACAGGAATACACATTAACTGCTGAGCAGATAGCAGCTTGTGGTCACGCAGTCAAGGAGGCAAACATACAATCTCCTCACCGGAGGAGCCGGTATTCTAGGTGGCTTATTTTAGCTGGGGCCCTGAAACCATACACACAATCTCCTCACCGGAGGTGCCGTTATTTTAAGTGGCTTATTTCAGCCGGGTCCCTGAATCCACACAAGCGTTACCACATTGGCGCAAAACTCATAACATGCATTGATACTAGCGCATGGCCGTGCAGCCATGCAAACCTTATATAGCTGCAGCAAGTACAAGCCTTCCTAGAAGGACCAATGAGAGGCTGCCACAGAGCCTGAGCACCTTCAGGACCTTCCTGGAGAACCAATGGGCTTTGCTGCAGTATCCAAGCATGTGACCCTCGATCTCCAATGAGAGATCTTACCCTGGGCATGCTCAGAAGGAGAAAAGCAGGACTTAGTCCCAAAAGCATCTGCTCGCCGCTGCCCAGCACTGGCTTCAATTGCAGAATAATAATAATAATAATAATTTTTATTTATATAGCGCCAACATATTCCGCAGTGCTTTACAAATTATAAAGGGGACTTGTACAGACAATAGACATTACAGCATAACAGAAATCACAGTTCAAAACAGATACCAGTAGGAATGAGGGCCCTGCTCGCAAGCTTACAGACTATGAGGAAAAGGGGAGACACGAGAGGTGGATGGTAACAATTGCTTTAGTTATTTGGACCAGCCATAGTGTAAGGCTCGGGTGTTCATGTAAAGCTGCATGAACCAGTTAACTGCCTAAGTATGTAGCAGTACAGACATAGACAGCAGAAGCTGGAAAAGCAACAGTAACCCTTTGCACAGAGTCAGACTGAGCGAGACGCTGTGACCAACGTCTCCGCTGAGCAGGCTCCACTGCAGCAGGAGAAGAATGGGGAGACCGCAGCGGAGATGGCCCGAGATTCCCCCTGTGCAGAGGCTGGAACTCGACCCCTAACACTAATGAGCAGATCTAATTTGATGCATGTGTTATTTTTGGGTATGAAAATTTACAGGGTGATTCCATAATTTTTTCCTCAGAAATGAGTGATTCCATAATTTTTCCCCTATGCTTGGTTAAAAAAGTAACTATTACTGACTACCACATTTTTTTATCTTGATTTCTTTTAGTGTTTGTTAAAGCCAGAAAGTGGCCATTTGAAATGACTTTAGTTTTGTGCCATGTCTGTGATCTGCTATTTTTCTACAAAATTAAACAACTGAATGAACATCCTCAAAGGCCGGTGATTCCATAATTTTTGCCAGGGGTTGTATACTTTGAAACAGGAAATATAAACAAATATTAATAATTGATATAATAAACAATATTAAATATTCTTTACATGTTTAATAGAAATACATTTTGAAAGTTTTGGTACATATCCCTATAAGTATTGTACTTTGATAGACTACTGTACCAAAAATGGCACATAGTGTATTCCAGTGTTACTGCAGCACAGAGGCTTAATGGTTAGCACTGTTGCTTTGCAATTCTGGTGTCCTGACATGAAATCCCACCCAAGAGTTTGTATATTCACCCCATGATTGTGATTGTTTCCTCTGAGTTCTCCAGTTCCCTCCACTCTCCAAAGACATACCGATAGGGAGTTTAGAATGTGAGCCATCTGTAAAGTGCTGTGGAGTATGATGATGGTATATAAGCAAAGCATAATAAATTGTTAAAACTAAGTTGTAAACTCCTGAAATATAATTGTGAACACAAGTCATATTATGATTAAGGATATATTGGTCATAAAAGCTAACTCAATATCTTATCAACACTCACAGCAAACTTTCCACTTCTCATTTTCAGATTAGGTCGTACTGGAACGTATATGTTGTATTGCGGTCAGTGGCAACTGGGGTCGGTTAGCAGATCCATTAACTTGTTTACATTGGTAATGAAAATGATTTTAGGAAACTTTTTTTAATTTCATGGATGGAATTATAAAATGAGTTGACGTTTATGTAGAGATCTTTGGTTTTCAATAATCAGAATTTTTGGGTGCAATTTTCTATTCCAATGAAATAACCATTATCTTTATCCCATAATCTATGACCTCTTGTGTAAGTTGAAACATTGGCTCTATGTGAAAAAAAAACCTTATAAACTCACTAAAGGATAAAACGAAGCATAAACATAGAGTAACTTCAAAATGTGCCCTAAATGAATCTGTGATCGTGCTAAGACTGTTCTTCATGTTTCTGAGTAATACTTTGTGACATTTACTGCATAACAATATAATGTGATATTTACAGTTCAGTATCATTTGTGATATATCTATATAACTAGACACAACTCTAGTAATGAACAGCTACATAAGATCACAGAAAACATCACCAAAATAGTCATAAAGGCTGGAAAACATTTCATAGCTGTCAATGGTGAGGTGACATTATCATGTCAAAGTGCCTTGGAAAACAAACACACAAATGTCAGCTTTAGAGCCCCTGGAGACTGTAATGTCCTTTCTCCTATAACCTATTCCCCTTTCAAGCTTTCAAGAAAATCGCTTGTTTACTGGCTACTTAATCTAAATGTACAAATTTGTTATTCACAAATGACCTTGAAACTAAGTTCTCCATAATAGAGCTGATATTATGTATAATTTTAGATTTTAATGTTCGTACTTCAGGGACAAATTTTCTAAAAAGAAACATTTCTATACAATTGGTGGAAATTTGAATGACAGAACCTTCTCAATTATCCTTACACTGACTTCCCTGTGTACAATAAAAAATCATTCCCAAACTGCAAAATATTTGACACCAAATGCCTAACGTGATGTCAGGATGTTCAGTCCCTGCTGCAGGTCCGCTTAATCGTTGGTGATAATTAATTCCCTGATGATCCCTCTAGTCTCTGCTGATTTCCTCAACTGCTTGACACTTTACAAAACCTCTCGTGTCTCCCCTTTCCCTCATAGATTGTAAGCTTGCGAGCAGGGCCCTCATTCCTACTGTATAAACCTATAAACAATATGCTAGGTTGCAGAGTGAAAAACACAATATTAGATAAGAAAGTAGCAACCAAGCAAGAGAGGTACCAAAGCTGAAATAATTTTATTAGGGTGTCAAATACACACGCCCAAGAATATAATAAATGCTAAAATAGCATATTCTTTTGAAGGTGCTCTCTAGTGTGTGCTGTCATTATTATCATCCCGCTCTCTTCTGAGCATTTTCTTTTGCTCAGTGTGCATATCAGTGCTCATTTTCAATTGTAACTATTGTATTTTTGGGCGTGCTCCGGCAGGGTGGTGTTCAGGCTATCTGGATTTACTGTGTCCTTTTTCAGCCACCTATTCACATCTTGTTGGCTGCATATTTGTTGGCATGCTTTCCCCCTTCCACTGTTTTTGTCTATATGTTACTACTGTTCTTTTGTGTATTTGACACCCTAATAAAATTATTTCAGCTTTGGTACCTCTCTTGCTTGGTTGCTACTTTCTTATCTAATATTGTGTTTTTCACTCTGCAACCTAGCATATTGTTTATAGGTTTATATGTTATGGCTTAGAGGGAAGCCCTCTGCTGGCCAGGAGGGCAATTTTTTGGTCTAACCCTCATTCCTACTGGTATCTATTTTGAACTGTGATTTCTGTTATGCTGTAATGTCTATTGTCTGTACAAGTCGCCTCTATAATTTGTAAAGCGCTGCGGAATATGTTGGCGCTATATAAATAAAAATTATTATTATTATTATAATTAGTGTTGAGCGATACCGTCCGATACTTAAAAGTATCGGTATCGGAAAGTATCGGCCGATACGGCAAAGTATCGGATCTAATCCGATACCGATACCCGATACCAATACAAGTCAATGGGACTCAAGTATCGGACGGTATCCCTGATGGTTCCCAGGGTCTGAAGGAGAGGAAACTCTCCTTCAGGCCCTGGGAACCATATTACTGTGTAAAATAAAGAATTAAAATAAAAAATATTGCTATACTCACCTCTCCGACGCAGCCTGGACCCCACCGTGGGAACCGGCAGCGTTCTTTGCTTAAAATGCGCGCGTTTACTTCCTTCCGTGACGTCACGGCTTGTGATTGGTCGCGTGCCGCCCATGTGGCCGTGACGCGACCAATCACAGCAAGCCGTGACGTAATTTTCAGGTCCTCAATGCCTAATTCTAGGCATTCAGGATTTTAAAATTACGATCCGGCTTGTGATTGGTCGCGTCGCGGTCACATGGGCGACGCGACCAATCACAAGCCGTGACGTCACGGGAGGCAGGAAACGCGCGCATTTTAAAATTACATCACGGCTTGTGATTGGTTGCGTGCCGCCCATGTGACCGCGACGCGACCAATCACAGCAAGCCGTGATGTAATTTCAGGTCCTGAATGCAGAATTAGGCATACAGGACCTGAAATTACGTCACAGCTTGCTGTGATTGGTCGCGACGCGGTCACATGGGCGGCACGCAACCAATCACAAGCCGTGACGTAATTTTAAAATGCGCGCGTTTCCTGCCTCCCGTGACGTCACGGCTTGTGATTGGTCGCGTCGCCCATGTGACCGCGATGCGACCAATCACAAGCCGGATCGTAATTTTAAAATCCTGAATGCCTAGAATTAGGCATTGAGGACCTGAAAATTACGTCACGGCTTGCTGTGATTGGTCGCGTCGCGGCCACATGGGCGGCACGCGACCAATCACAAGCCGTGACGTCGCGGAAGGAAGTAAACGCGCGCATTTTAAGCAAAGAACGCTGCCGGTTCCCTCGGTGAGGTCCAGGCTGCGTCGGAGAGGTGAGTATAGCAATATTTTTAATTTTAATTCTTTATTTTACACATTAATGTTGTTTCGATACCGATACCCGATACCACAAAAGTATCGGATCTCGGTATCGGAATTCCGATACCCGCAAGTATCGGCCGATACCCGATACTTGCGGTATCGGAATGCTCAACACTATTTATAATACATCATATAATTCTGCATTGACTAACTGAGTGATGGGCTGATTTTTGCACAATTTTTATGGGTCGACATGTTTAACTAATTATAGGTACATGCAACTTTCTAATTCCCTTTTTTCAGCTGCTTGGAAAGTTGGAGATTTGTTTTGGCAATGTTCATTGTTTTGGTTTACTGTATGTTATGGCATGGGTTGCTTCATATTTGGAAATACTAATTACAGGCAGTCCCTGGGTTAAAAACTAGATAGAATTAAGAACAAATCTAGAGAACCTAACATGTATGTGAGTAGGAATATAGCAAATACAATTTTAAAATCCTAATGTCCACCTCATAGCTGAACTCTCTATCCACCCCACTCACTGCTAGTTGCTTGCCATCCAAAGCACAGAATAACTTTAACCTCTTCCTTATAGTCAAGGACTTCTGACTTATCTATCAATATATAAGAATAATTATTCTGATCGGTAAACCACGTAAAGACAAAGAAATTCAAAAGTGCCGTAACATTGCAATAAAATGCATTAACAATCAAAACACTGTATCTAAACAAAAATAGTATCAATAAAAACAACAGCTTGGAGTGCAAAAAATAAGCCCTCAACCATTCCCAGATCCTGAAATATGGAGATGCTACGGGTCTTGAAAAATGGGGCTCTTGTTTTGCAAAATTTGATTTTTTTCATCACTTAAAAAAACAGAAGCAATACATGTTTTTTGATCTGTGAACTCGTAATGACCTGTAGATTCAATATGGCAGGTCAGTTTTAGCATTAAGGGAAGAATTTTTTCCATTCTTGAGCAAATGTGTAACAACTCTGCTGGCATCGCTGCATGGCCTCCCATCCCCCACCGGCTTTACACACAAACTCACTCACTTCTCTGAGCCATGTTGTGACCTCTCTGCTGCCGGCTCCATGCTGTGTGCCTTATGCTTCCTGCTTGTTCTGTGCATGTCTTCTGTCTGTGAGCATAGGGGGGCAGCGCCGGTAACTTCTGTTTCTTATTGAAACTGTGTGCACCTTGCTAAGGTTTCCCTGGACAATTGCCATGAGGCTTCCTGTATTTAAGACTTCCCCACCCATTGGTGGGGGCCTGTGCAACTTAATCCCTCAGTCAGTTCTTAGCTGCAGAGGTGCCAGTTCCTGTCTCTGTGATTCCTGTATCTGCCACCCAGTGGGGCGTTGTACCCTGGTCTGTGTCCTGTTTGCCACCCAGTGGGGTGTTGTACCCTGGCCTGTGTCCTTCTGTAGCCACCCAGTGAGGCTTCGTATCCTGGCCTGTGTCGGCCACCCAGTGGGGTGTCATTCCCTGGCCTGTGTCCGTGTCTCTGTGCCTTGTCCCGTTCCTGACTCTGTCTTATCCTAGTCCTGTTCCTGTGTCCGTTTATATCCCTGCCTTGGTTTTCTTTCCTTGCTGTGCGTACTCTGTGTTTTGCTTTGCTCTGCAATCTGTGTCTTGCTTTGCTCTGCTCTCGGCTCTGCACTCTGTGGCTCTGCTATGATCTGCTCTCACTCTGTGGCTCTGCTCTTTGTGGTTCTACCTGGCTCGGCTCCTTGTGGTTCTACCTTTCTTCGCTCCTACGTCTCTGCTCTTGGCTCTGCCTCCTACATTTCTGCACTTGGCTCCACCTCCTGCTCTTGGCTCAGCCTCCTGAATTTCTGTACTTGGACCTGCCTCCTGATCTGGGCTCTGCCTCCTGTGTCTCTGTTCTTGGCTCTGACTCCTACGTTTCTGTTCTTGGCTCCACCTCCTGCCCTTGGCTTTACCTCCTGTGCTTCTGCTTTGCATCCACTCTTGTGGTCTTTCTCTACCTCTGTTCCTCCTGTCCGAACAGATCTTTACCTGTTCCCATATACCAGCCATGCCTGCCTGTATATCGGTCCCTATCGGTCCTGCAGTGTACCAGTTCAGTCCTCCTGTCCTGCCTGAGTACCTGCCATGCCGGCCTGCCCTGTGTCTCAGCCATGCTCACCTGCCTGCCAGTGTCTCAGCTCTGCCCGCCTGTCTGCCAGAGTGCCAGCCATGTCCGCCTGCCTGCCAGTGTCTCAGCCTTGCCTGTCTGCCCACCAGTGTCTCTGCCATGTTTCGTCCCCCGGTGGGATCAGCAGCAACAGCCTGGAGTGGTGGTACCTGGTAGCTTCCTGCAGCACAAGCCTGACCTCACCATCAGAGGCTCCAGCGAACAACAAGGCAGCTGCTTAGTCATGCCCCTTCCAGGGTAGTCTGGTTTGTGGCACAGTGGGGCCACACCCCCACACACCCACGCCAACAAGTCTGGGCGCGAGCTTGACAGTATGATATGGTAAAATCAGTGGTGTAGTTCAAAACTACAACTTGTCCCGCAAAAAAGAAACCCACACATGGCCATATTCACACAAAAATAAAAAAGGTATGACTCTGGGAAGACAGGGAGCAAAAAGCAGAAATGCAAGAATAGAAAAATCCCACGATCATTAAGGGATGAAACGGTCAATATTGACTTTTACAAGAAGAAGAAATCCAGCGTGTTCACGGGTAAGTAATAAAAGTCCAGTATTTATTGAAAAATCAATTCTTAAAAAACATAATGACAAGCGGCTTTCGCCATGGTGTGAACAACAGATGCGTTTCAGCTCAATGAAGCCTTAACCCCTTCCCGACCTTAGACGCCACATAGGTGTCATGAAAGTCAGTGCCAATCCGACCTGTGACGCCTATGTGGCGTCATGGAATGATCGCGTCCCTGCAGTCCGGGTGAAAGGGTTAACTCCAATTTCACTCGATCTGCAGGGACAGGGGGAGTGGTACTTCAGCCCAGGGGGGGTGGCTTCACCCCCCGTGGCTATGATCGCTCTGATTGGCTGTTGAAAGTGAAACAGCCAATCAGAGCGATTTGCAATATTTTACTATGAAAACTGGTGAAATATTACAATCCAGCCATGGCCGATGCTGCAATATCATCGGCCATGGCTGGAAACACTGGTCTGCACCCCCCCACCGCCACCGATCTCCTCCCCAGTCCTCTGTCCGGTGCTCCGCTCCCCTCTGTCGTCCTGTCCGCTCCCCCATCCTCCTGTCTGCTCCCCCCGTGCTCCAATCCCACCCCCCGCTCTGATCCCCCCCGTGCTCCGATCCCCCCCTGATACTTACCGAGCTTCCCGGTGTCCGTCCGTCTTCTCCACGGGCGCCGCCATCTTCCAAAATGGCGGGCACATGCGCAGTGCGCCCGCCGAATCTGCCGGCCGGCAGATTTGTTCCTGCTACATTTTGATCACTGTTATAAAACCTATCACAGTGATCAAAATAAAAAAAATAGTAAATGACCCCCCCTTTATCACCCCCATACGTAGGGGTAAAATAAATAGTAAAATAAAGAAAATATTTTTTTTTTCACTAGGGTTAGAACTAGGGTTAGGGGTAGGGTTAAGGGTAGGGTTAGGGGTAAGGTTAGGGGTAGGGTTAGGGTTAGGGGTAGGGTTAGGGGTAGGGTTAGGGTTAAAACTAGGGTTAGCGTTAGAATTAGGCTATGTGCACACGGATTTGGCTGCGGATCCGCAGCGGATTGGCCGCTGCGGATTCGTAGCAGTGTTCCATCAGGTTTACAGTACCATCCGCTGTGCCCATGGTGCGGAAAATACCACGCGGAAATGCTGCGTTACATTTTCCGCATCATGTTAATTCTTTGTGCGGATTCAACAGCATTTTACACCTGTTCCTCAAAAGGAATCCGCAGGTGAAATCCGCATAAAAAACACTGGAAATCTGCGGCAAATCCGCAGGTAAAACGCAGTGCCTTTTACCTGCAGATTTTTCAAAAATGGTGCGGAAAAATCTCACACGAATCCGCAACGTGGGCAAATAGCCTTAGGGTTGGAATTAGAGTTAGGGTTGGAATTAGGGCTGGGGTTGAAAATAAGGTTAAAAATAGGCTTGTCGTTAGGGTTATGGTTAGGGGTGTGTTGGGGTTAAAGTTGTGGTTAGGGTTGGGGTTAGGGTTAAGGTTGGGATTAGGGTTAGGATTAGCGTTGGAATTAGGGTTAGGGTTGTGGTTAGGAGTGTGTTGGGGTTAGGGTTGTGATTAGGGTTATGGCTAGAGTTGGGATTAGGTTCAGGGGTGTGTTGGGGTTAGTGTTGGAGTTAGTATTGAGGGGTGTCCACTGTTTTAGGCACATCAGGGGTCTCCAAACGCAACATGGCGCCACCATTGATTCCAGCCAATCTTGCGTTCAAAAAGTCAAATGGTGCTCCCTCCCTTCCGAGCCCTGACGTGCGCCCAAACAGTGATTTACCCCCACATATGGGGTACCACCATACTCAGGACAAACTGGGCAACAACTATTGGGGTCCAATTTCTCCTGCTACCCTTGTGAAAATAAAAAATTGTTTGCTAAAACATCATTTTTGAGGAAAGAAAAATTATTTTTTATTTTCACAGCTCTGCGTTGTAAACTTCTGTGAAGCACTTGGGGGTTCAAAATGCTCACCACATATCTAGATAAGTTCCTTGGGGGGTCTAGTTTTCAAAATGGGATCACTTGTGGGGGGTTTCTACTGTTTAGGCACATCAGGGGCTCTGCAAATGCAACTTGATGCCCGCAGACCATTCCATCAAAGTCTGCATTCCAAAACTTCACTACTTCCCTTCCGAGCCCCGGCATGTGACCAAACAGTGGTTTACCCCCACATATGGGGTATCAGCGTACTCAGGAGAAACTGTACAAAAAATCTTGGGGTCAAATTTCTCCTGTTACCCTTGGCAAAATTAAAAAATCTGGGCTAAAAAAATATTTTTGAGGAAAGAAAACACATTTATTATTTTCACGGCTCTGCGTTATAAACTTCTGTGAAGCACTTGGGGGTTCAAAGTGCTCACCACACATCTAAATAAGTTCCTTTGGGGGTCTAGTTTCCAAAATGGGGTCACTTGTGGGGAGTTTCTACTGTTTAGGCACATCAGGGGCTCTGCAAATGCAACGTGACGCCCGCAGAGCATTCCATCAAAGTCTGCATTTCAAAACATCACTACTTCTCTTCCGAACCCCGACGTGTGCCCAAACAGTGGTTTACCCCCACATATGGGGTATCAGCATACTCAGGAGAATATGGACAACAACTTTTGTGGTCCAATTTCTCCTTTTACCCTTAGGAAAATAAAAAATTGTGGGCTTAAAAATCATTTTTGAGAAATGAAAAATTATTTTTTTATTTTCATGGCTCTGCGTTATAAACTTCTGTGAAGCACTTGGGGGTTCAAAGTGCTCACCACACATCTAGATTAGTTCCTTGGGAGGTCTAATTTCCAAAATGGGGTCATTTGTGGGGGAGCTCCAATGTTTAGGCACACAGGGGCTCTCCAAACGTGACATGGTGTCCGCTAATGATTGGAGCTAATTTTCCATTCAAAAAGCCAAATGGCGTGCCTTCCCTTCCTATCCCTGCCATGCGCCCAAACAGTGGTTTACCCCCACATACGGGGTATCATCGTACTCAGGACAAACTGGACAACAACATTTGAGGTCCAATTTCTCCTGTTACCCTAAGGAAAATAAAAAATTCCGGGCTAAATATAATTTTTGAGGAAAGAAAAAATATTTTTTATTTTCACGGCTCTATGTTATAAACTTCTGTGAAGCACCTGGGGGTTTAAAGTGCTCATTATGCACCTAGATAAGTTCCTTAGGGGGTCTAGTTTACAAAATGGGGTGACTTGTAGGGGACCTCCAATGTTTAGGCACACAGGGGCTCTCCAAACGCGACATGGTGTCTGCTAACGATTGGAGCTAATTTTCCATTCAAAAAGTCAAATGGCGCACCTTCCCTTCTGAGCCTTGCCGTGCACCCAAACAGTGATTTACCCCCACATGTGAGGTATTGGCGTACTCAGGAGAAATTGCCCAACAAATTTTAGCATCCATTTTATCCTGTTGCCCATGTGAAAATGAAAAAATTGAGGCTAGTTTCCAAAATGGGGTCACTTGTGGGGGAGCTCCAATGTTTAGGCACACGGGTGCTCTCCAAACACGACATGGTGTCCGCTTAAGATTGGAGCCAATTTTTCATTCAAAAAGTCAAATGGCGCTCCTTCCCTTCTGAGCCCTGCCGTGCGCCCAAACAGTGGTTTATCCCCATGAGGTATCAGCACAGTCAGAACAAATTGGACAACAAAGTTTGTGGTCCAGTTTCTCCTTTTACCCTTGGGAAAATAAAAAAATTGTTGCTAAAATATCATTTTTGTGACTAAAAATTTAAATGTTCATTTTTTCCATCCATGTTGCTTCTGCTGCTGTGAAACACCTGAAGGGTTAATTAACTTCTTGAATGTGGTTTTGAGCACCGTGAGGAGTGCAGTTTTTAGAATGGTGTCACTTTGGGGTATTTTCAGCCATATAGAACCCTCAAACTGACTTCAAATGTGAGGTGGTCCCTAAAAAAAATGGTTTTGTAAATTTTGTTGTAAAAATGAGAAATCACTGGTCAAATTTTAACCCTTGTAACTTCCTAGCAAAAAAAAACAATTGTTTCCAAAATTGTGCTGATGAAAAGAAGACATGTGGGAAATGTTATTTATTAACTATTTTGTGCTGCATAACTCTCTGGATTAACAGAATAAAAATTCAAAATGTGAAAATTGCGAAATTTTCAAAATGTTCGCCAAATTTCCATTTTTTCACAAATAAACTCAGAAATTATTGACCTAAATTTACCACTAACATGAAGCGCAATATGTCACGAAAAAACAGTCTCAGAACCGCTAGGATCCGTTGAAGCGTTCCTGAGTTATTACCTCATAAAGGGACAACGGACAGAATTGCAAAAAATGGCCAGGTCATTAAGGTCAAAATAGGCTGGGTCATGAAGGGGTTAATCATGGTTCATATTTTGACTTTTACGTTTGATAACTCCAATATTAGCACTAGAGTTCCTGTCCTCTTTCTTTCTGAAGAGACTATTTGTATATGTATGCAATTTGTGTAGCACTCCTGTCCCGATCCAATTTAAGCACACATAGTGTAGCAAGTAGCATCTGCCAATAAGATGTCTGCTACAACTATGTGGTGGATCCTTAAAGTTAGACCTTAGCATAACCTCCTAAAGATCATAATTGTAGTATGCTGTGATCATATCATACATGCACTTCTATCTCCAGCATGTGCACATACTGGACCTTTATTATGGCAAGAAAAAAACAGCTAAGGCTGGTTTCACACTTGCGTTTTTATCTGCATGCGTTTTTTAAAAAACGCATGTGTGAAAAAACGCATGTAAACGCGGCAAAACGCCGCGTTTTTTTAACGCATGCGTTTTTGCGCCCAAAAATAAAATTAGCGGCAAAACGCGGCGTTTTCCCGCGTTTACATGCGTTTTTTCCCGCGTTTGCGTTTTTGAAACGCATGCTGAGAAGTGTGTGACAGCTGCCAAACATCAAAATCAACTGGAAAACACACCATTAATATAGAATTAGCTAGGGTTAGGGTTAGGGTTAGGATCCCTATGGTTAGGGTTAGGGGTAGCTTTTTATTAGAATGTCCTGGTCACCAAGTCACTGATAAGCCACCCCCCACCATCAAGGTGATAAAGGGATCCAAACCCTACCCCTACCCCTACCCCTAACCCTAAGCCACCCCCCACCATCAAGGTGATAAAGGGATCCAAACCCTAACCCTACCCCTAACCCTAACCCCACCCCTAACCCTACCCCTAACCCTAACCCTACCCCTAACCCTACCCCTACCCCTAAGCCGCCCCCACCATCAAGGTGATAAAGGGATCCAAACCCTAACCCTACCCCTAACCCTACCCCTAACCCTAACCACACCCCTAACCCTAACCTGAAATACGTGGCACTGAAATACGTTTATATATATATTTATATACGTATATAAGTGCCACGATATTTCAGTGGCCACGTATTTAAGTGCCACGTATTTACGTGCCATGTATTTAAGTGCCACATATTTAAGTGCCACGTATATAAGTGCCACGTATTTAAGTGCCACATATTTCACGTAAATGCCACGTATTTAAGTGCCACGTATTTAAGTGCCACGTATTTAAGTGCCACGTATTTAAGTGCCACGTATTTCACGCAAATGCCACGATATTTAAGTGCCACGTATTTAAGTGCCACGTATTTACGTGCCACGTATTTAAGTGCCACGTATTTACGTGTCACGTATTTAAGTGCCACGTATATAAGTGCCACGTATTTACGTGCCACGTATTTAAGTGCCACGTATATAAGTGCCACGTATTTACGTGCCACATATTTACGTGCCACGTATTTACGTGCCACGTGTATAAGTGCCACGTATTTACGTGCCACGTATTTAAGTGCCACGTATTTCACGTAAATGCCACGATAATTAAGTGCCATGTATTTAAGTGCCACGTATTTACGTGCCACGTATTTAAGTGCCACGTATTTACGTGCCACGTATTTAAGTGCCACGTATTTAAGTGCCACGTATTTCACATAAATGCCACGATATTTCAGTGCCATGTATTTCACGTAAATGCCACGATATTTCAGTGCCACGTACAACCACGTAGTTATAGTATTTATAGTACGTGGCACTTAAATACGTGACACTGAAGTACGTGGCACTATGACTGTCAGAAAATGTTCATTAAACGGTTAGGGGTGAGGTTAGGGTTTTCTTTTTTGTGTGTTTCCTTGTGTTTTTCTATAAAAACGCATGCGTTTTTAACGCAAACAAACGCATGTGCTTAAAAATGCATGCGTTTACATAGACAGCAATGCATTTTTTTGCCGCGAAAAAACGCATGCAAAAAAAAGCCGCAAGAAAATACTACAGGTAGCATTTCTGCAAATGAACGCACGCGTCAAAAAACGCATGCGTTGCCGAAAACGCGTCAAAACGCATGCGAAAAAACGTATGCGTTTTAAATGTTAAGTATAGGAAAATAACGCATGCGTTTTTTTGCGTTTTTTAGCGCTAAAACGCGGCTTACAAAAACGCAAGTGTGAAACCAGCCTAAGTAAAGAAAAATGAGTGGCCATCATTAGTTTAAGAAAAGATGGTCAGTCAGTCCGAAAAATTGGGAAAACTTTGAAAGTGTCCCCAAGTGCAGTGGCAGAAACCATCAAGCGCTACAAAGAAACTGGCTCACATGAGGACCGCCCCAGGAAAGGAAGACCAAGAGTCACCTCTGCTTCTGAGGATAAGTTTATCTGAGTCACCAGCCTCAGAAATCGCAGGTTAGCAGCAGCTCAGATTAGAGACCAGGTCAATGCCCCACAAAGTTCTAGCAGCAGACACATCTCTACAACAACTGTTAAGAGGAGACTTTGTGCAGCAGGCCTTCATGGTAAAATAGCTGCTAAGAAACCACTGCCAAGAACAGGCAGCAAGCAGAAGAGTCTTGTTTGGACTAAAGAACACAGTGAATGGACAGTAGACCAGTGGAAAACTGTGCTTTGGTCTGTTGAGTCCAAATTTGAGATCTTTGATTCCAACCACCTTGTCTTTGTGCGACGCAAAAAAGGTAAACAGATGGACTCTACATGCCTGGTTCCCCCCATGAAGCATGGAGGAGGAGGTGTGATAGTGTGGGGGTGCTTTGCTGGTGACACTGTTGAGGATTTATTCAAAATTGAAGGCATACTGGACCAGCATGGCTACCACAGCATCTTGCAGTGGCATGCTATCCCATCCGGTTTGTGTTTAGTTGGACCATCATTTATCTTTCAACAGGACAATGACTCCAAACACACCTCCAGTCTGTGTAAGGGCTATTTGACCAAGAAGGAGAGTGATGGGGTGCTACGCCAGATGACCTGGCCTCCACAGTCACCAGACCTGAACCCAATCAAGATGGTTTGGGGTGAGCTGGACCGCAGAGTGAAGGCAAAAAGGCCAACAAGTGCTAATCATCTCTAGGAACTCCTTCAAGATTGTTGGAAGACCATTTCCGGTGACTACCTCTTGAAGCTCATCAAGAGAATGCCAAGAGTGTGCAAAGCAGTCATCAAAGCAAAAGGTGGCTACTCTGATGAACCTAGAATATAAGACATAATTTCAGTTGTTTCACACTTTTTATTAAGTATATAATACCACATGTTTTAATTCATAGTGTTGATGCCTTCAGTGTGAATTTACAATTTTCATAGCCATGAAAATACAGAAAAATCTTTAAATGAGAAGGTGTCCAAACTTTTGGTCTGTACTGTATATATATATATATATATATATATATATATATATACATATATATATATATATATATATGTGTGTGTTTTGAAGAATATTTCATTGCAAAACGATGTGTAAATGTCAGACAACTGCTTTATGTAAAAGCTCATGATAAAATTGCATTGCACACGGATTGCATCTGGATGCCATACAGATGTCATACGGATGTTGTGATAAAAAATCGCATGACACTCGCATGACAATCGCACGATTTACCTCCGTTTTTTCGGTCCGTAAATCGGACCTTTTTTTTCTCTCAAGTGGAAATGAGCCCTTAGGCTACTTTCACATTAGCGTCGTGCACTGCACTTCGCAATGCGACATTGCGGCGCACCGATGCATACTGTGGAAGCGCCGCACAATGGGGGCAGCGGATGACATGCTGTCACTGTGAGGTGCGGGGAGGAGGGGGCAGAGTTCCGGCTGTGCATACGCGGTCGGAACTGCTGGACGCGACGCACCGAAAAATGTTACATGCAATGTTTTTTGTTGGCGACGGTCCGTCGCACGACGTTTGCGACGTGTGGCAATGCGTCGCACTGCGTCGCTAATGCAAGTCACTGGAGAAAAAACGCATCCTGCAAGCACTTTTGCAGGATGTGTTTTTTCTACAAAACGACGCATAGTGACATGCAGTGCACGACGCTAGTGTGAAAGTAGCCTTAGTTGCATTTTTTCATCATCTTATGTTTAATTTGCACTGGGGTCTCTCAAAACTCTATAACAAAAGAGGGGACATTTTGTTTGTGGAAAATAACTTCTCTGTGAATGTAATATCCTACAAATCAAATTTTCCCCCAAATAGTACATTTATATTTACATGAAATATTTATTGACTTAATATGACGTATACTGTTACTAAAGTGGCTAAAAATGTAAAACTTCATTGCCTATAATCACTTCAGGTGCAGATGTCTATAATAGTGCCTTATTGATTGAATATGATTATATATTTACATAATTTGTGTAAAAAAAATATCTAGGTACCTGACTGCATCTTGTAATGACATATGAATCATACTTTATGTGTTGCGAAGAAACAAGAAGCTGTTGAAATATCGACATCACATTAATTAGAAAGATTGGAACAATTTTCTGCTAAAGCAGTAATTTTCCTTTCTGCAATGATAGTGATGTGGGATGCATGATAAAAGTACCTTTAGATAAAACTTGTTTTATTTTTGTTTTTGAAGTTTTCTATTTTCTCTTTAAGCTAATTTCCTGCTCTCTCTCTCTCTCTCACAATTACTTTTGGCAAAATTGTTTCAGACCAATTTAGGATGATGCCAGACATGTACTGCTATTTTAATAGGATAGAAAGTAACTGCAGATGCTGGAAAATGTCATACTGCTTGTCTATTAAACTTGGGTACACTAAAACAAGAATTAGTCAGTGCTGAATGTAATACGTTATTAATCACTTTTTCACATAGCAGCACAGATTTGCTCTATTCTACATTCTGTTGTCTATTACAAAAATTAAGAGATTGCATGTTTCATGTCATATTTTTCAGCATGTCCAATGATTCACAAAAAATAAGAACATTCCATTCTTAATAACATTGCCACTGTCCCTCTTTCATTCTACAAGATCTACCAGATATGCTGCTGTACAAAGGGGCACTTTTATGTTAAGCAACTGCATATTTCAGGTTTTATATCCAAGTTGTATAGAGGTCCAATATGGCACTTATAGATGTTGATTGGCTGATACTGTGCATCCAAATTTGCCCAGCAGCACTCAGAATGTGGATGACTCTGTAGTATAAAGCCATAGGGATTCCGTGTTCTGCCAGTATTGTTTCATGTTTACAGCTCTGTAATTCAAAGACCCACTAAAGTCTAACGGGGTGATTTTTGATATACACATCAGTACTATAATGCTGCTGTGTAAATCACAAGTGATCTGATGATCGCAGTTTCAAGTTCCCCAAGGTAACAACAAGTAAAATGAAAAAAAAAAAATGTTTTTAAAAATATGAAAAAAATTAAAAAAAAACAAAATTCAAAGCCCATCCCTTTTCCTCCATTAAAAACAAATTAATAAATACACATATTTTGCATTGCTATGTAAAAGTCTGATCTACCAAAATTTTAAATAAATTAACCAGATTGGTAAACAGCGTAATGAGAAAAAATAGAAACTCCAGAATTAGGGCCCAGCTGTATGCTAACATATATTTTTAAAATGTGATATCAAACAAACTTATGTAAGCAGGAGCTTGGGTAGGGACCATAACCGGGCCCGTGTAGGCCCATTAACGCCAATTTCATCCGTATGTGCGTTCTCGGATGCACATTCAAGTCAAATGTATTGCAGTGAAGAGACCTGCCAGGACCCTGCTCTGCAATACACACCGGCAACTAATTATGCTGCTGCTGTCAGCTTGACAGTGACGTGCAGCACATGGCGGTGACATCATGCGCTACTCATGCTGACGTGCCGGAGTCAGCTGCCAGACCATATGCCAACTAGAGAAGAGGATGCAGTGGGCAATAAGAGTGGAGGAAGGTAAGAAGAATCTTTTTTTTTTTTTTTTTTAAATGGGGACATTAAACCAAAGTGGGGACATTATACCAGTATGGGGGACAATATACCAGAACAGGGACATTACACCAAGATGAGGGGACAATATACCAGAATGAGGACATTATACTTGGATGGCAGACATTATAACAAAATAGAAAGATTTTAGGGATGGGGACATACTAGAATGGGAACATTATACTAGATTGGGGACATTATATTAGAATGGGTAAAATATAAAAGAATTGGGACATTATGCCAGGATAGGGACATTATAACAGAATGGAGGACATTATGCCAGTATTGAAGTATGAAAGCATTATACTGGTATGGGGATCTTATACCCAAATAGGTGTCATTATAACAAAATGGGGAGAATTATTGCTAGAAGGGGCCAGGATGGGGGAGATTATTACAAGAAAGAGACATAACTTGGACATTAAAACTTAAGGGGTGAACACATATGTCTTTATAGTATCTAAAACATTACATTGGACCATACATCTGACTAGAGTTGAGCGACTTTCATTTTTTTAAGATCGAGTCGGGTTTTGTGAAACCCGATTTTGTCCAGAGTCGAGTCGAGTGCAGTCGGCCGATTATCGCTAAAAGTCGGGGATCGACCAAAACACGAAACCCAATGCAAGTCAATGGGGAAGCATAGTCGGCAGTGAGTGGAGGCCAGGAAAACACCTACAGTGCCCATTTTAATGCCAAAAACATCCATTCTTGTTTCTGAAGCTTGTCAATCTTAATTAACTTTATAATAATAGTTGGGCATAGGGAATTGGGGGTCATTTGGCAAAAGTTGTGGGGGGAGTAGGGCTGGCTCAAGTTTTTAGTGGGCCCAGGAAATGCGGACTACGTCACGGCGGTGTTGCAGGGAAAGGTAAGTATTTCAACGTTGCAAGTGCTGTGATCCTGAGCAAGCAGGGGGGGCCCACTCGTTCGCATTGGCACTGGCACAGGGCCCCTGAAAGTACAGCGGTGTGTTTGCATGGCGGGGGCGCCTCCCACCAGCAGCGACACTTTTGCGTACTCTGAGGGGCCCTGTGCCAGTGACGT